>NW_015373923.1:4598580-5033895 GCF_001272555.1 Dufourea novaeangliae | reverse complement strand
CAGCAGGTTACTACAGAAACTAACTACTGCCTACGTCTTTTAAACATGGGCTGTAGTAGTATCTGCAGAAACTGCCATGGTTGCAGGGTTACTATATAATTTGCTCACAGAAGCACGCATAAGTGTCAGTCAGATTTCGAAAGTTGCACGAGCAACAGCGATAAAGGATCACGTTTCAAATTCAAAACTCTTGCGCATGCTCCGGGGGTTCTATGATCTAACTTTCTCACACACACGGGGTCTCTGGCGCATGGACCAGGGGTTCTGCGACCCCGCGTTCTCACCACGCTTGGTCTCTGGCGCCTCCACCGGGGTTCTATGACCCCACGCTCTCATCACACGGGGTCTCTGGCGCCACCTGCGGGGGCTCTGTGACCCCACGCTCTCACCGTACATGTTGTCTGGCGCCCCCACCGGGGGTTCTATGACCCCACGATCGCATCACACTGGGTCCGTGACACCTCCACAGGGGGTTCTATGACCCCACGATCTCACCACAGCCTACTAGAAAGGAACTAGAAGGCTACTACAAAGGAAGCGTGCCACTAGCGAAATAGCGCATTGCGTATCATGCTTTAGGAGAATCGCCTGAACGATCGATACGTCTTTCTATCTCTAAACTATGTAATCGTTGCAGACCATACGTATTTATGGATGTTTCAATGGTTGACAGCTGTCACTCGTACATAGGTTGGTAGTGAGTCACGGCATCATTAGTGGAACCAAGTGAAGACTGCTCAACTCGACAGGTGACTAAGAGCCGAGGAATTACTATTGCTTCCCTTTCTGTCTGAGTTTTGTTATCATTTATTGCGCACGTATTTGCTTGTTAGCTGAAAGCGGTTTATGCTTTTGTGACTTTCCTTTAGACAAACCTAAACACAAGCACTTGCTATTTGGCCTCCAAGTTTTGTGCTGGTCCACCTCCAGTATCACACATCATCACCCACCCCTTTGTTCAGATGTCCAGGTATTTTTTGTAAGAACCCTTCTTTGTTTTTTTTTGTTTACTTTGTTTTGGGCCACATTGCAAGAATTCCTGTTATCATTAGATAATACTCATTCTGTTTCCATTATTTCGCAGTGACATCACCGGTATGGCGTCCAGCTCTGTCAGCCAGGAGGATTTTGACATTGACTTTCAACTGACATCCAGAAGATCCAGGATCAGAACAGCAAGAGCAAGGATTGGTCCACCCAGAATAACAGACACATCTTCGATAAATTTTCAGAGTAATTCTCTTTGTATTCATTACAATTGATACTAAATTAGCTAGCCGTTCAACGTCATACAGAGAAAAATATGAAATAATATGGTAGAAAATCTTGTAAGACTAAAAATAAAAGCACTGTTTGAAAGGCCATCTCAGTACTAATCGTGGTATATACATTAATCACAAGTAAACAACTGACTGATTGACCACTCGATTTGGTATTAACCCTATTTTGTTAGCCTGTGTTGGTCTATGCTTCCTATGTAATTCATTTTGTATTGCAGAGAATACTCCGAATGTGGAGGAATCCCAAGGAGTATGCGAAACAAGTACAAACAGTGCACCCGAACATGAGAATCAACAGAACAAACCTGTAATGAGAAAACAAGACAAACGAGTGACTGGCCGGTGAGTAATCCCATATGTTGCTGATTCTGTGAGAAAGTTACAAAGATGAAGTTACATTGAATTTTCAAGTACATGTCGCTACTATTACATAGATCCACTGTAGAGTTTGCATACTTTAATAACACTTTCTGGATCTGGTTCTAGTGTCCTTAGTGTCGTACCCTGTTTGCACAGGCCAACACACATGAACAAGGGCAAGCAGCAGCGCGATAGACGGAAACTTAGAGAAAAAAGGCGAAGCACAGGAGTAGTGCATTTACCATCGACGGAGGTTTGTCACCGTTTCCAGTCACCTTAAGTTCCCAATATCTTGATGATTCTGCACTAATTTCACAATTAAACGACAAGTCTTTGTATTGATGCTCGTTTGATATCGAAGTCCTTAGTCTTTTGTATCTTGCATGAGACATTTAGATATATACATATATATATATATTTTTTTTTTCAATCCTAATGAATCTAAACTATGACTTATACAAGCGAGAGTATTTGATTTTAATTTTATATCTGATATTTTCGATCTATATCGTAACGTAGCTTGTCATGGTAGAATCGTAACAGTTGTGGAATGTACGGCAAGTAGAATTGCACTTAGAGATACGCTTTCAATACGACGACTGTGTATTAGGTCGCGGTTATTAATGGGTATTGGTAAAAGTTTTGTGTGTGCGAATCCCGTTGTTACTCCGCAATGTAATTTCGTTAGCGACTTAATTCTGCAGAGTACAGGAGGTAGTACAGGAGAAGATGAGGAAGAGCTTAGTGGCACTTGTCTTGAAACTAAACACAACACATATCACAATGAGTTCCTTGATCCTGAACTCATAGAAGTAAGTTCGTGTGATATTATATATATACATATATATATACATCTGTTTTATATACATACATACGCGCAAATACCGCCCACGCGGTGAAACACGTGAACCACATATATATTCGTTGACAGAAACTATGTATGTATGTCAAACTACGCATGTTTCAGGAACGGACAGCAAAAATCTTTACACAAAGGCGAAACAAAAGGTATAAAAACACTGAGATATCCTATTACGGTAGCAAGATGACAAATTAATAGTGCTTTAGTGAGAATTTACGTAGTTATCTGTAATAAACTGCTACTGCTTTTTAGGCATTACCGTACTTCCTACAGGTCATGTATAAATAGGCACAATTGGTAAGTGCTACCTGTCCGTGATTAATGTACAATTAGGCACGACCTGTACGAAGTACGGTAGAGCTAGTAGATTCTTTTAAATTACGAGCCTGCGTATTGTAACAAGTACGTAAGTCCTTTGTATACATTTTATATACCACGATCTTGAATCGGTTCACAATTATATATCACTCGTTTATAATCACAGTAACCTTTATCCAATTCACATTACACTAAAGCGCAAACTAATTACAAAGAGAAAAAAACAAACTATCAAATCGAAAAATACCATAGACAATTATATCGGATAATCAGGATTGTTTACAATAAGGGTCGTGCCTAATATATCGTTATAGGCAGCTCGGACTAACATGGGCGTGCACATGTCGACTAATATATGAAAAATACGAATTTAATTTTAGCCATTCCGATTTCGAAGCAGACGACGAAGAGTTCGATTCCCTGAATCAGTCTGACAGCGTCAACCAGTCCGACCACGGAAATCATGAACCGCAACAGACTTCGGTGAACACCGGAAATACGCCGAGGCTGCCCACACCGACAGGAGACAGTCCTCACGAAGTATTTGCCACAGAAAAATATTCAATCGTTAAAAGAAAGTACCAGTCGACTCTTGGCATAATGCCGCGCGAGACATTTCCCCTGCATACGTACTTTCACGCATACACAAATTCCCTCTCCCACCACGTTGCGTACGGGTCGTCACTAGCACAATCTAACTGTTGCACAGACGCTGGGCCCGGGGCTATGACGACACGGAACTTAGCATGAAGAGAGCTCTCGACGCATTGCCGTTTCCGAGAATTGTGCTCTCCTACAACCCAGGCCGCGGCAATATGTTAAGAGTCCACTGTAGAACGATCGATACGTTTGAATGATAATATCATTCTCGCTGGTGAAATTTCAGTTGATCGAACGCGCACAAGAGGAGAACAGGAGGCTACTGTCGCTCCTCGAGGATCGAGATCACAAGATAATGACGTTACAAGGTCGCCTGCTGCAACAGCAACACGAGATGACACTGGAACGCGAACGACTGCGAGAAGAGAACGCCGCGTTGATTCGCGCTATGGCCGCTTTGGCCAGTAATTAACTTTCCTTTTTAAGCGAGACGCACCGTCGATCCTACGGATCCGTTTTCTTTAGAGATTCTGGATCCACGGTAAAAACGCTACATATACCGATAGTTTTACCTTAATCGTGAATTTACTTGTTAATTAATAGCCGATACAGAGAGTGAAAGAGATAGCATGAATGGCTTTTAAACGTTTATGAAACCGAACACAGAGAAAAGGAAAGATAAAACACGATCGATTAAAATTAATAAGTCGCACCGCAAGAGAATCAGGGTAAGTTACAACTACAAAGTAAACACTATACAACAGTCCGCTCTCGATTCCTCTCTATATCATGTTTTGCGCAACAAGCGATAGATCTCGTCATACGAGCAGCAGAAGTAATCATAATTTATCTGCTTCAACCTATAGAGCTTTAGTTGAGTGAATTTTATTACGCAGCAGTGAGAGAAAAGTAGGAAAAATACATATATGTATTGTTTTACGTCTCTGTACACTGTTCGTATCTAATCTTGGTCGTTAAGGTGGGATTAATAGGTTTTTTTCGCGATGTAACAGCGTATATACGGTAGACGAGGTGCTCCAATTCAATTACGTCATTTTATTAGACGATTGAACGAGAAAATGATTGTCGAGACTATGCTTGATGCGGCGGTTGCAAACTATCATTAAGTACACCGGCCTGTCTGAATCGAACCGGCAGTTTTATACTGTAATTAACCCATAGCCAGTGACATGCAACGGTATCGTTTTACAGGACTTTTCTGTAATCGTTTTTCAAACATAAAATTGTGTAAGGTGAATATGTACATCTAACCGCACAGAATGTGCTTAATACACTAACTTATCAACGAATGAAGTAATCTCCTATGATAATGTGAAACGAATAGACATTTATTTATAAAATAGATTACAGAAAACCCGTTGTAGCCCCATACTTTTGCACGACACTTGAATATTATCAGTGATGCCTCGACTCTTGTCCTGTCGCTTGGTGTTACTTTTTTACCCGTAAAGATCTCACTTTTGCCGCATGTATTTCGTTGGCGTGTAAGAGATTAAGGGGAAAATGGCGCGTGACGTGCGTGGTGGAAACGCGAAAAAGTAGGCGTGGATTCGTGCGAGGCGTTCGCGCGAACAGGAAAGCACAAAACAAGCAATTCCGTATTCGCATTTAATTCGACGGAGGGGGGTGGGGGGATAATGGAGCACGTTTGAAATGTCAAGGCGAGGGATCGATTATAGAAGAGAATGCACGAATCCCCTAACCTTTAATTAGTTGTACCCCGTTTACAACCTAATACATTTACTTACAGCGAAGGTATATACAGGATGTTCCATAGAACGTAATGGCCCATGTGGCCGTTCGAAAAACTCGGGACACCCTGCGTACACCCCGTATATACAGTTAGAAAAAGCAGGAGACTGACAGTACGCGAGTATACATTATGCATATGAGCTAGCATTATCGAGAGAAAGTGTATAACAGGTCGAATTTGTAAATTACGTACTTGATCGTATGCACAATCATAGTTTTTATTTGTTGTGAGTAAATAGAGGTTCGACATTACGAACTGGCGTTAAAAAAAAAAAAAGGAAACTTTGCATATACAGATGTGTCCCCGCTTATTTTACTACGCGCGGTTGCATGCGTATGGCGGCGGCCAACTTTGATTTTCACGAACCGCGCGTGATTTCAATTCCCCGAAGAAGAGATTGCTCGGTCTAAAAAGATTCTCGCACCCAATTTCCCATCGCAAGAATTTGGAACCTTTATTATATTCGAAATTCGATATTTTCTTGTCTAAATAAACATGTTCTTAATAATCGTATCTATTATGTTCAAGTCTCCCCCAACCTTCCTTTCCCCGTTATATATATTCTTTGTGCCTTCAGCTTTATCAGACTATGTAATTACGCCGAGGATATGCAGGTGTATAGAAGGACAGTGAAACAATGTGGTCGAGGATATGCACTCGACGGTCTTAAGCGGTCGAATAGCTACCGGGTCTTCGGATGTTCCTGAACGTAACATTCTCTCACCCAGCTTCATGGTTCGATACACCATGTTGGGTCTGGTTTACGTGAGAGCACGCTCATCGAAGAAGCAATTAGCGCAACGACTGTTTATCGCAGGTCGACATGTACAATTTTATTGTTTTTTTTTTTTTTAAAGTTCTTCCACAATCCAGTAAACGCTACATACACATATACATTCTTACGACGCAAAACAGGTACTACACGCTCCAATGGCCTTCCGCGCTTCTCCCTCTCTGTTTACATTTTTTTTTTCTTTATTACGGTGCTACCGATCCTACTCTCTTTTTCTGCGAATGTCCCCTCCGTTCCGCGATCGCCTGTGTGTGTGTGTGTGTGTGTGTGTGTGTGTGTGTGTCTTCGCTCTGCGATAGTTGTTATTATTATTATTATATTTACAACGCTATCCACTATAATTTTTTTTACAAAGGACCACGGCGGGCGTCGCGACATCCTTGGGTTAGCGGGATACACTACCTATTACTCTTTCCACTCTCGCTGCTCCCTACCTTTTGGCGACGCGATCATCAAGTATCCGTGATCCATTAAAGAGGGGAAAAATAAAGGCGACGTTTCTTTGATATGTACCGTTTTCTTCTTATTCTCGAGAGAGAGAGTGAGGAAATTAGAGAATATATTTGAAGGAACTTGCTCTGGTCTCCGTATGCCATTAATCATGACACTTCTTTTGTCCACACACAATAATAGGTTTCGCTCTATCTCTCTCTCTTTCTAGCTTGTCGAGCTTTTATTGTCAACAGGTTGAGTCTCTAACGTAGAAAGGCATATCGGTTAAAAAGAAGCGATTTCTTTCTTCCAATCTTTCTCTTTTTCGTTTTGAACAGCTGCTCGGTTTGATTAACAGCGCGCGGCGATTGTCGTGTCGGTAACAGTATTCGCACGTGTTTACAAATCCTAAATCAACGGGTCCCCTGTAGGCCGTTGCTCGAGGTATTTCGACGATCAAAAGAGTGTGGATCTTTCTTTCTTTCTTTCTTTCTTCACGCCACGATCAACTCGGTAGTCGCGCGAATTAACGAGGATGACTTGTCGGTTAAAATAAAAGCGATATTACAAAGCTAAGATACGTGTTTTACAAAGACGATCAGAAACTGGCAATTGGAAACACATTCTCGAACAGAATATACACTGAAACTGCCTCGCGACTCGAGTGTGAATCGTGTCAGTACGGACGAAAAAGTTTCCGTGGCGCGATTCCGTTCGAGCCTGATTCGCACAGATCTCAAACAATTCTTTAGTTCGAAGAACTTACAGAAAGGGATGCTTTCCCTCCCGCTGTGTGGGGAGCGTTCATTGAAATCTTTGGTCACGCGTGATATGCAGAGTATATTTTATTGATTCCCACTGCTCTTTAATTATTTCGAATTTCACTATAATACTTGAACAGAATATCAGTATTAAAGTGTCGCATGAAGTTCGTTACAGATTTGTAAAATTTCTTGAAACACGCGTATTCGCAGAAGAACCGTGTCCATCTGCGCATCCATATAGCGCAGCACACATGACAGCAAAATTGTTTGATCTCTCGATGCTTGTACATTGGTCAGAGCGATTCAATTGTTATTTTCTATAAACACGTTTGAGAAAGATCAACATTCGCGTAATAATTTGGTCGTTACATCGAACTTCAAACGCTCGAAGCCTGAAAAAAAAAAAAAAAGAAATCTGTGTTTGGCATCATTATACATCGTATTCGTCTAAAATAGTATCCCATTTTGTCCCTCGAGTTTCTCGACGACACGTGGTTCTATTACTCTAAATTATAATTGGCTGGGGGGAGCATTTACCCTTTCCTTCATTCTCTCTCTCTCTCATTCGCGTTCGCACCTTACAGTAATTCAAATTATATCCCAACAAACGACTAGATGATCACGATGGTTGGATCTCAACCAAGATCCTTAAATGCTACGGAGCGCTCGTGTGGTTAAAAGTTTTTCCGGTTAACGATAATATTATTTTTATCCAAATATATAAACCACCTCGCTATCAAGTAGTGTAATACACGAAATACAGATACAAATAGGCAAAGGCAAAAAGAGAAGAAAAAAAAAATTAAAACGCAAACATAGTAAATTACTGATCTCACAATTCGACCGTTTATCCATCCACGTGCACGTAATATATATTATCTCGCATGGCAAAACAAGTTCTATACCCGGGGTGCAACGAAGGCTCGAGACGCAACATTGGAAACGAGCGTGATCGCCAACGGCTACGTGCGCGCGACACCAGTGCCCCTGAATAAAAGGTACTTCTAAGATCCCTCGAGATTAAAAAAAAAAATATATACTTGTAAAAGCGAAAAACGAAACATGGGAATATAAGAAGGGACAACGAAAATACCCATCTTCCTAAATATAATACACGTATACACGGAAAATCGTTTCCAAAATTGGGGGGTGGGGCGAGAACGCGTCGTAACATGAAAATAATATACTCTCGCCTAACGTCTACGACAGGAAGAAATGAATACTAGAACGAACGCCTATGTATGGTGTCTTAGACCTTTTGTACCAACCGTGGAACACTGTCGCGTAAGTACACCTTTTTTTCTTTATACGACGATTGCACCAAGTCTCTCTCTCTCCGACGAAATAAATAATCCGCGACGTGGAGCGTTGCCGGCTAGGGTGAGGAGGTGCTTGTGTGACGGGGATACATTAGAACCCGTTTTATTGGCTGTTAACAACAAGAGGCGGCGTTCTAGATCCCCGAACGTTTGAATTTCCCGCCGGTCAACGAGGCCCTCTCTTCTTCAATCAATTCCCACTGAACAAAAGTTATCCGGTGATTAGAAATTAATCTGTCTCTGTGTTGTGTGAATCAGCCTTTCCCATAATCTACCGGGGGCGATCGCCAAGGCACGTATATAGCAAGGTAATTCGAGTTCTTCGTCTTCTTCTTGTTTCTTCGTATATAGTTTTCCTCGCGAACAGAAACGGACTTCGAGTCGCGCGGATATACAGGATATGTATAGTTTCGTTTCGACGCCGGGAGGTGGGGTCGGCCTCGTAATCGTTTGGTTCCTTCGGATTGGACCGCACCGGTCAAAAGATGGCGTTGGCAGCGCGGTTCCAACCGAATATCCCGGGAACACGCGTCTTCACACGCTGCAACCGGACGTAACCTCCTCGCTGCTGTTGTTCTGCTGCTGATGCGACCAGCGACACTGATGGCAGCTCTTCGGCTGTTCCTCGGGGGCAGACGGGGCCATGCCACCAGACGCCCTCAAACCTTGCTCGAGCTCCAGCAACTGGCCCATGAAGTTCAGGTTCGGGCTGATTATCGGCCTGGCGTTCTTCACGAGCTTGTACGCCTCTACCATCGACAGGCCCTTGTGCCGCATTATGTACGCGATCGCGATCGTCGCGCTACGCGAAACACCGGCCTGACAGTGCACCAGCACGCTGCTCCCGGTTTTTCGGGCTTCCTCTGTAAACATAAAATTATTCCACCTGTTATTTCATGAAAGACACAGGAGTACACTAATTAATTAGGTCGAGTTCACAAATAACTTTCGTCGTCGAGACTAAAGGTACGTTTTCACGTGACGGTAAATTGTAACTTTTACGGGTTATCCATACTAAGTTTTTATGACTCTGTAGTCGTGACACTGGTTTACATTTGTCACGTATTATCACAGCAACAAAAGTCATGATTTCTACTGCCACGTGAAAACGTACCTTCATAGAATTACTAAATAACAATTGAATTAGCAATGGTCTTAATATTAGGTAAACTGAACATGAATAATTTAATTTAGAGGTAATGGGGAACGTTGCATGATATTGTTAGACTGCCTTGAATCGACATAAATTTAAAAAAGCAAATCGAAAGTTATTTATGACAGTCGATAACAATGAAGATTGATTTTGAATGCTACGAAATACTGGGTTGAGTTAAGTTACATTCAATGTCTTCCGGTACTCTACTTCTAAGAGAGTCGAACTCTACTCAGACGTAAACAAAGATGTCTGCCACGCGACTATGCTTTTTCCACTATCTTGTAGAAGTATACACACAGTTACATGCAGTTTCATAAACTGGTATCAAGGAGATATGTCAAATTGGACACCTGTTACGAAATATCGAGTAATTCTTTCCGGTCCATTCGGCTCGAAAGCATGGACGACTCTGCGTGGGTCGTAGTGAAACGGGCCGAGGGATGAGGGTCATCGACGCGTCTCATTCGGGGTCTACGTCATCCGGAGAATTTCTAGTAGGTGATTTACGGGAACGAACGGGGAACACACAATGATCCATCCGGCCCCGTGTAACTCGCTCGGATGACGCGCGCGCGCGGGGGCGATCGTGTTATAAACGGTCAAACAAACCAGCAGTCGTGGGTAACCCAAACAGGCGATTCGGTTAAGTAACATGAGGGACGCTATCGTATCGCCAATGAGTCACAGCACGACGAGCGCCCGTATCCACTCTTAACGTACTACTGTCTATCTGCCTCTCTTTCTCGGGAGACAGAGAGAGAAAGCTTGAGAGCCGCGTCGAGCGCACGTGCGGAGACGATGTGTGTGCATCTTTCCTTAAAAAAAAAAAAAAAGCTTCGACAAGCTTCGTATCCGTGAAAAACCACTTCGTATGTTTGCTTCGGAACGGGAAGCAGAAACTAACGGGGTAGTTAAGTTAGAGTAAGAACTGTGGTATTTCGATAGGAATTTAACATTTCTAACTAACAATTTTCACGGATCGACAGGAATTGACACTTTCAATGAAATATTAAACGAAATAAATTTGGTTAACGATTAGCAGAGACCTACCACTGTGTACGACTCTGACAGTACAGAGTAGCGAACAACAAGAAAACACTGCATACCTTTTTCCAGCTTTCGTTCACTGATTGTTCCTATAACTATTACTGTACCGCGGAAACGATCATTTGGCGAAGACAAAAGAAAGTGTAATCACGTAATAAGGATAAATCAGCGCCGGATGAAGGGGGGCTACGGAGGTTATAGCCCCAAGTCACTTTCTAGGAGGCCCCTTGCTAAGCCTTCTAATTAAATACTTTTTAATTTTATTTAATATAAATTTCAATTCCTCTAGATTTATGTATTTTATTTTTTCAGAAGGTTCGAGTTTCCCGGGGTCCAAAAATCTTAATCCAAGCCCAGGATAAATAGCAAGGGTTTAAGATAAAACTGCCCCAATTCGACTGCATAATGTGAATCAGGATTATGCTCTAACGATCGAAGCGTGTATACACCCGGAGCAAGAGTCCCCGAGGTGTCGATTAATCGGTAATAAATCGTCGTGTGGAGATAAGAAGCGCGACGAATGTTATCTGGGCCCCGTATCGAGGGGGGTCATGGGTAATCGAAGTAGTTTAGGCAAACCTTTGCCGCGGCGACACAGGGGTGTGTTGGTGTTGCGCATGTCGGGGGCCCCTAAACGCTACACCCATAACTACACGAGTGTGGGGGGGGGGGCGACGGCGCGTCTCGTGCGTCCGAGAATTACTCGTGTAGTGTAGGACTCTTGCGAGCTGGCATCTGCTATGAGTCACGGCTGACGAATGGCCAGACAGAGAGACCGGGGAAAGCTCGAGGAGAGGGGTCGAGGGGAGACAAACGGACAAACGGTGCGAGAAAATGATCGAGTGGAGCGTGGGGACCGGGAAATCATTCCCCCAATAGAGATGGGGATCGAACACCGCGATAATGTGAACAACCGCGACATTGTGTCGCGTGAAATGTTCAATTAAGATCAATGTAAAACTGATGAAATTCATCGATTATAAAACGGTTTACCTTGTTATCGAATCTAATCTTGCAATATTTCATTAATCCTCCGTGGGCAAACTGGGTCGGTTATGTACAAGCCTAATTTTTTTGTAACATTTTTATTAATAAAAATATTCAGAGGACAGTCCAGGAGAAATTAAATTTTGGTTGGTTCGTCGACGGACACACATTTCCCACGGAGAATTCAGGGAGTATAGTAATAGGGTATAAAGCTTCGACCGAAGTTCGATTTTCATAAGTGTCTAATCGAAAATGACCCGGTTATTTAATTTTACAATCAATAGGTACTCTTGCTTAGGATCGAAGAACAATGAATAAACCTTTTTTTATTCGAAGCTCTCGATAGTTTTGTCCATTGCCTCTTATATAGATCAAGACGTCAAAAATGAGGAACATAGAAGGTAAAGCAAGCGAAAATCGGAAAATTGAGTGAGAAAAACAAGTGAAACGGGAGTAAAGGGAGGAAAGAGACAAACGCAGGAGGGGAATGAGTGAGTCAGAATGAGGAAAAATAACGAAAGGGGGCAGCGGTTACAGAGATATATTTTCGGGCGGCAGAAGGCGCATGTGTACACAATGACAAAAAGCCCGCGACACCTGTCGCGATCCCGAAAACGATATACCGTGTGCGGGTTCTGGGAAATCGGACGTTACTTGTTGCCCTCGAGTTTAGCCGCTTGTTTTGCACCCTTTCCCCTCCCGGAACCCCGTGTGAGTTCTTTGGAAGGTTAAAATTAAAACGGAAGATTCACGTTCTCGGAACGCGCGAACATCGGTCCAATATGGCGGCTGGCTGTGCACCACTCGCGATTCGAAACGTTGGAATGAATCACTGTAGAAGTCCTATTAACCCTACGTTCATGAACATTTTTTTACTAACGCTAAAAACTTTTTTAAAACGACAGGGATAGAGCAATTTCAGAAGTCCTCTTCCTTAGGACGCTAATTTCGCAACATAACCCTCTACAGCCACGTGTGTGACTTCCATAATCAATTTTTTTATTTAGATTCATTTTATGAATAACTATGACCACACTGTTCTGTCTTAACCTCTTCAGAGAAATAATTATTAAGACCGGAATATATTTTTTATTTTTATACATATTAACAACAATAAGTTAAGATCCCTGTTTCCTTAGGGAATTCCCTAATGAATATTTAATTACAACTTTAGAATGATGCTTGAATAAAAAAAAAAAAACGAAACATACACGTATGTGCCAGTATCCCTCAAGAGGTTAAGTATTCAAGAAGAATCAGAAATCCTTTTATTTACGATTCTTCTCAGCATAACTCGTCTCCACTGACCAAAGAGTTCCAAGAGCCACAGAACTCAGAGAACAGTTACGATCCTCCCCTCCCTGATCACGCCTATCGTGTCTGTCTAAACACCATTCGCTCTCGTTTTTTTCCCTCGTCAGCGGGCCGACGCACACAGAGTTCGGTGTAACGGAAACAGGGTGTAACCAGCCGTTTCCGGTGGTGGACCATTCACCGTGAGCGCGCGAGGACTAGAAGACGAAAGGCTTCCATTCATGAAACTATGAGTCACGCAGACGCGCGCGCGCGCGCGCGAATGCACACCAGTAAATCCCCCCTTCACAGTGCCCCACTGGCTGTGTGTGCCTTCTCTTCGTTCCCCCAGTGTATGTCAGTCCCCCCTGTGTGTTTATTGCACCGCATTCTCTGACGCGTGTGCGTGTGCACGAACGCGAGACGAGGTCCCGTCGGGCGTGTGTGTGCGTGTATATGTGAGTGCACAGCGCAAACGGGGTGGGGGAAAGAGAGTCCTCTACCGAATGTGCAACTGGTGGAATGCTGTACCTGGCCAACCGTCCCGCCGCCGGCGTCCCGACACCCGTAGGGACTGTTGCGTGAAATGAAGGGCACCTTGGTGCGTTGACCGTTAAGACGTCTTTTGTGGGCAAACAAAGCGACGACTTTGACCCTTCAAGGCCCTGCGCGCGCGAGCTACAGATTTAGCGTGGTGACGCTCTCTTGTATGGGACGTTATTAACCCCTTTTGCAGTTTCATTTGACTACTGACGAGTCTACACATCGTTCGGGAGAGATTAATGGTGGAATGATTGCTAAAGTAGTTTTAGTTTATGGGAACTGGTGTCAGTTTGATAAGATGGGAACTCTTTGTGATTTGACGGTTGGGAAGGCGCGATTTTGTGACTGAAGGTACGTTTTTCACGTGACAGGGAAGAGTGAGTTTTACGGTCAAGACTTTAAATGTTGGTGACTTTTGTCGTCGTGAAAACTAGATGTCACGTTGTTGTGATGTTGGTTTATATCGTCGTACGGTGTCATGACAACGAAAATTAGGACTTTTACTGTCACGTGAAGACGTACCTTAAGAGGTATACTCTAATGGGAAAGGATTAATGTTTGGGCTTGGATATACTGAATGTATTAATGAGTTTCTTTTTTAATTAATTCACAGTTACGATTCAGCGCCATCTACACCGGCCTGCCATATTTTTCCAGCACCCAAAGCAGCGAACAGATCACACACATCCTTTTACGAGGGGGAATTGCTTTATTCTTGAGAAACAGGGCCCCAGGGCCAGGGAAGGAAAGTTTAACCGGCGCACAGGTCACAAAGGATCAAGTCCTTGGTTCCCATGAGGGGAAATAAAGGCAGTTTGAAATCCTCAAGACCGTTAGGAAGTTTCCTGTGGGTATACAGACTCTAGAACGATTTGGAGTACGATGACCGTTTCGAATTTCCGAGTGAGGATGTTCGATTCAGATTCGATTCTCCGGAAGATCGATTCCCTTGGGTAACACGTCACTGACCACTGTGTATAACGGACAAAAGTATGGGACCAGGTGTGATAATTAAAGAAAGAGGAAACTATTATTTTACAAAGAGTTAATGAAGGTAACGCGTTGAAACTCATAGGAAGTGATTTGTATGTGTACTAATTCCGTAACTTGTATTTTATCGTAACAGAATAATGTCTTACTGTTGTTCCATCAATCATGAACTCTGGTCCCATGCATTTGTAGTTGATTTATGGTTGGTAATAACGTGTGTCACCCAAGAGAATCGATTTTCCGAAGAATCGAATCGAAATCGAACATCCCTAATTCCGAGTCGAAGACACGTCTTTCCTAATCCTACATGAAATATGAATTACGTGCAGCGTAGGACGTCGAGTTCTGAACGGTATGTATACGTACGAAACGGGAATGACGATCATTGGCCGAGGACACACCCAGTCAGCCGAAAGAATTACTCATCGACAGAGTGAGAGAGGCCAGAGCGTCTCTCTTTGTGAACGCTCGTGTTGCCTGATCTCTTTCTCTCCCACAGTGAATTAAATACAGCCTCCTTCTCTATGAATGTCGTCGTAACCTCATGACATTTTGCACCGTCGATGCAATTGGGACTAATTTACCACGAGCCACTTCTCTCTCCCTCTCTATCACTGTGTGTATTTCTATCCTATTTTTGTTGAATCACGCGCAACAGGTCTGAAAAGCGTCAATGGATCGACCAACGCTCGCTCGTTCAATGTCAGCCCTGCGCGCATTTATAAACGCGTCTCGCGTTTCCTCGCTCCGCTAACTATTCAAATGCTTCCCTCGTCGGTCCAATTCATCAATTAACCGGAGTTGACTAATGCCCAGCGTGTGTTTCACTGTTTGCGAGTGGACGTTAGCGTACCCGAACTCATAGCCGACTTTTTATCAAAGAAATAGCATCGACGAAAGGTAAATAGCCATGAATCGATATCCCTTGGAACTTATTAACCTTCCCCGTAGAGGCAATGTAGGTGTCGCTAACGACCCAAGCGAAATCCCACTTTTTCTCGAATTGTCCCTTCGAATTTTTATTTTCCGTGATAACAGTTTCAAACATTTGACTTAACGAATGATCGTATAATATGAAAGGGACTTCGATAAAGGTCTCAGAATTTGTTCGGATGTTTCGAAAGCTAAATTCCAGTGACAAGAATTAGGCTTGGACGTGAACGACCCAGAGTTTGCTTATTGGAGGATTAGCCACTGATGGACCGCGGATTTTAAAGCTGCGTCTACACTATGTAGCAAAACAGTGTTATATAATAAATTGTTGTATAACCTTGCTGTACATCTTTTTATAACTTGTTACAAGATTATACATTTTGGACAAGTCTGTAACGAGTTTCTATAACATTTCGCGTCTCGTTATTACTAATGGTGTCACACATAATGGATAACATATAACGTGCTATATAACACACAAGATGTTACGTAACATTCCTGTTATTCTAATAAGTATATTTTAACTTTTCTATATAACCTGTTACGCTACATAGTGTAGACGCAGCTTAAGTTTCGTAGCTTTCTTTCACCAGTTTCAAACACCCAACGTGCTTCTTGTGTTCAACATTACTATCTGACAGAATACAGTAAATTCTCAATAAGTGTTCCCCTACAGAGACGTCCCAAAGTATAACAGTAACTTTTTAATGAGATTTAACACAGTAATATAGCTAATAATTCTAAAACCAATGATAGTTGTTTGAGCCGCATATGGATATTAGTTCATGAAACATTTAATGTTCGAGGAACACTCATCGAAGATTCACTGTATCTGAAACCTGTGTGTACTACCCTACGCAAACATCAAAGGGCCACGCAACACTCACCGATGAAGTCAAAGGCCTCCTCGAAGTACTGTTTAAGGTTCTGATGCCCGGAGTCCGAGGCAGGGATCTGTCTGTAGGTGATGCCCCTCTCCTCGTGATAACCAGGCAGCTGTGACGTGACATTTAGGACCCTGGTGGCGCCTAGCGCCCTAAGAAGCTGAAGATCGGCCGCATCTCTGCCGTTCCCGAGGTACAAGAACGGTAGTACACGGGACGCTGGATGGCTATCGATGTCCGCCGGTTGGGGTGTCGGTGGCCCGGATAGGCTCAACACCGGGCAACCAGGACCGGGACTGGGGCAACCGCCAACGGTCGACGGACCGGCTCCGCCGGCTGGTAGAAGCGTGTCCTCGCAGAGGTCCTTGTGCCGCCTATGGAACTCTTTGTGTCCACCTGGAAAACAAACGGAGAAACCAGGTGTCCGTTAGATTCTATGTAGGATCTGACAGGTTTTGTTTCTCGAAATTGTTTGAAAAATATAGACCCTCGAAGTTGGCAATTTTCACCAATTTCTTTTTACGAAAACTGTCTTCATAGAAGAATTTTCGCCTCCACAACTATTAAGGCGAATTTACACTTTTAATGTGCATCACAGAATTGATCAAAAGTAGAGACTGGCTATAGTTTGTACACTGGTCAATTTGGATATAATGCAGATGAAAACATCCAGATTGTAAAGTTTAAATTCGCCTTTACTGATTCATTTGTTTTTTGTTTTTTTTTTTTTTTAACGTAGTGGAGCTTGATCGCGATTATCAGTTAGGGCCTTTAGCGAAGTCAGGTCATCCAACACTCTCTCGACCGTGGGAACTTGGCCGTGTTAGGTATCGAATTGCATATAAAAAAAGAGAGGAAAAAAGAACGCAGGATACCCTGGACCGAAGGGCGCGCAGGTGCTGTATTTGCCCGCCACCCAAATTTCACTCGGAGATTTATAACGAACTCGTTCGCATGTGGTGTACAAGTTTCATGTTGCGTTAACGACGGGAGGGGGATATCATCCTTTGCTTGTGTGTTTAACCAACGGGGACGGTCGAGTGACTTGTGAACGGGAAATGGAATGATGTTTGAGTAGTTCTTCCAAAATTGGAGGGACAGCGTGTACAGTGGATGAATCGACTTATATATTCGAGCCACTGGTATAAATTTACGATCTCAACAGTTGTTTCTTATAATCAATAGATTGTTGAAGTTTATGCAAATTCATAATTTCAGATACCAATATCTAAAAATGAAAATGGAGCAGAATTTTAAATTCTCTTCTAGAAGCTTTACTGCGTTAATAGTAACGCACAATAGTGTTAATGTGCATTAAAACCGTTATTTTATTGCATTTCCCCAAGTTAAAAGGTTCTGTAAACAGATTCGCAGTCTAATAATCACATAAGCTAAATGTAATGTATTTCTCCCGTATTTTTAACGGACAATCGCTATTCGAAATTACCCAATATAAAAACCTTGACGTTGTGATTTTATTTCTACGCAAACATAAAAAGAAACAAAAACTATATTTTTCGTATACTCGGGGCTCTAGTGATTCGATCACCTACTCTGATTTCCGTGGAAGTGATATAATTACAAAGGAATATCGAACAATTATTTAACCCTTTAAGACCACAATTACGTTATCGTTATTTCGTTACCCCAATTTTCTATATTTCGTATCTTTTTTTTTATTTAAACGGCTAAATATGGTATCTCCGAGTACCGGCACCATTGTACAGCATATCAGAGGACTACAAACATGTATAAATACTCATACAATTCCTGGCCAATATTCTAAGGATATTGTTTCATAACAGCATTTCGTTATAAGAGGTACTACAAACTACCTTGACTAAATAAAGGGTCAATTTGCCCCCGATACCGTGTTTCACAGCGTTGCGTTCGACAAATGCAATTAAATCGTCCAATGGCCAGATCCTAAAAGCGTCCTCGTCACCGATCCGACCGACACAATACATAATGGGGCGGACCCGTAACGGTCTCTCTCTCTTCCGCATATAATCCCATTGTTTGCTCACGGCCTGGACTCGCCAGAAATATTCATAACAGTGTCCCAGGCATTATTTTCTGTTTACGATCCGCAAATAACCACGGCAGAAACAGAAATTCTACAGTTCCTCCTTCCGCGAGCATCCCTTCTGGGGAGAACACAATGCAGACAATTCAAAGCGATCGCAGAGACTGAGGGGGGAATTGTGTGTATACACAGCGATTTCTCGAGAAAACGACGAGAGCTAATAAACCTTTCGCGGAGCAGCAGGTCCGCCATACTTCCGCGTACTACATCTAAACCTGTACTGTGTTCGACGCCCCAGGCGACTGGAGATATCCGAGGAACGGGTCCCAACGGATTTTTCAGCGAATTCAGCACATTCTTCAGGCTCCGAAGAGAACCCAAGAATCTAGAATTTTAGCACTCTTGAGTGGAGAATGTTCCGTGGCGGTTTTCGAAACCCTATAAGGACCCACCTTGCACAAGGAGTTTAAAGTCTTTCGGGTCTTAACACTGGAAACTACCGTAGAAGAACGTGTTTCTATTTCTATAACGTTGATAAAAGGAACTGGAGTATGAATTATGGTATATAAGTTCAGAATTGGTAAAGGAATAGTAAATAAGTACCAAATTGGTAGAAGAATAATAAATAAGTAAATTAGTAAAGGAATAATAAATAAATACCAAATTGGTAAAGAAATAGTAAATAAGTACCAAATTGGTAAAGGAATTATTGAATATATACAAATAGATGAATTAACCCTCCGTAGGCAATGTGGGTCGTTGACGACTCAAACGACTTCTTATTTTGTCTAGACAATCTTCCGAATTTTTATTCTTACTGACAAAAGTTTTACACGTTTGGCTTAGGGGAGGATTGTATAATATAGTAGAGACAATGGTAAATATCCCAGAATTTTTTCAGATCTTTGTAAAACCTGTAAAGGCTTCGACATAAACGACCCACTTTGTGTTTACGAAGTGTGAAAGAATATGTATGTATGCCTACCGAAGGTTAACGAACTTCTTCACGTATATACTGCAGTAAAAGTTAGAAAATGCACAGTGACGACATTTTAATCAGTACTTATAACCAGTCACTTCAACTGCAGTTCCACTGTTAAAACTCCTAGAGTGGTAGACATAAACGGAAGGTCTTTGATGAAAATTACACGAACCAATGAAATATCCTATGGCGCATCCGTGAGACAGCCGGGTACTTCCGAGATATACCTCAAAAGGACGTAAATTCCCCTGGTAAAGGGATCGAAAGCTTTTAGAATAAGCCCCTAGCTTCCTTAATCCCCCCCCCCACAGTTGAGTCAACGAAGGTATTTAAGGAGCCCAAAGGCGATCATCGATGGGTAAATATTTCTGGATGTCTTGTCCTTGTTCGTCAATAAAGGAAAATGGCAGGAAAGAGGAAGTGGGGTTGCCCGCGAATAAACGGCCCGGGTAAAAATAAAGGAACACTGAGTAACGATGGGGGAAAGGGGGGACGGAAGAAATGTGGGCTAAAAGTGTCTTCCTCTCCTGACCTGCAGCTCGTGGGGCCTGGCCTGGCTCAACGATGAGTCACTCTTCTCGCTCCCCCCTCCCTGCCGACCCGTCCCTCAGGGCCACCAACCCTCGCGGCTGCTAGTGGCTTGTCGCGGCCGATGATTATTCCGCAGTCGCCGCAACGAAACTTCCTTTCGGCAAAAGGGTGGGGGAGGAGACACACCGCTCGGGGACCTCCTTCTTCCGGATTCGATTCAATCCGCCCCACGTTTGCTTTTATTTAATCTATTACGGGACAGGCCGACATGTGTGGTAGCCATGTCCTCTGGTTAATTGTGATCGAATTATAGTTGCCTCAGATGGAAATTAAACTAATCAAAACTCTATGTTATAGAAATTTATCGATTTTCTAAGGTTGAATCATGCCAACTGGCGATACTTCCTCGAGTGATATGCTTCACTCGCATTTTTATGTAATTACGACTGACCGACTATGGTCGTTACATGGAAACGAGGTTTCCGTCTAAGCAGATGCGATTCCCTGACCCACTATGTACCGTGATTTTGCCGGAAATCGTGCATTTCGAGCTAAACGCGTACAATGAACGGACACAGCGGCTTGGATATGGAAATACGGTGTAATTTCGCGTCTATGAAAATTGCCCTTTATCCTAATGCTTCAAGTAACTGTATACAGGGTGATGAAAAACAAGGGTTCGTAACTTCTAGGGTAGATAGTACTCGCTAAATGACGAAAAAAAGTCCTGATTAACGTGGATCGGAAAATTGCATACGGTACCGATAGCTCGATCGATAGCGAAAGATTATATATCATTCTTAAAATATTAATTTTTCCACCCATGTCTATTAGGATTTTTTTCATTATTTGGCGAGTAATATTTACCTTAGAAGTTACAAACCCTCTTTTTGTATCACCCTGTATAGGTACTGCGATGGTAATCTTGTGACTAAGTATTAATTTCCTCATGATGGCGGCCATCGTTTGGGGATTACATACTAGTGTAACGGTTTTCGGAGATCTCGTTAGGCAGGTTTTCAAGCATATTAGAGTATGGTTTACATTTTAATCTAGATTATCCCCTAACAAAGTGGCACAAGTGCGCCGCCTATCGGCATCCCGTGGCGAAGACTGGTTTTGAGGGAAATCGCAGCTTTGCTGCTGTGGGCGTTCTAATGTAGCACGATCACGCCATAACGAAGTATATACGAGTCGCCTATGGTGTATGCATGTGACGTCACAAGTTCGCATTTAAACATCGCGATATTCCTAGCGACCAGCGAACGGTAATTAGGCTTAATAGGTCGGAATTCGTATTAAGAAAATTAGTACGCGTGTTCGTTGTCAGGGCATTGGCCTGATTTCCAACGGACGATCCGCCGAATATGATCCGTGTCCCGTTGTCTCAGACACATTTCGATGATTTGCAAATTTAAACGAAAAACTTGGTAATTTATAATAAAAACACCGACATTGGAAATTAACATTGTAACGGGGTTAAACCATTCCGATGGTACCTGAGAAACGAGAGCAATGAACCCTCGAGCAACTTGATTGTTATAATGACCCAAATGAGACGACCTACATACCCACTTGAAACCATTCATGTACACACAGAGCCACGCGACGTGTACATTTCATCAGCAGCATAAATTTTTACACGGCAGATCGTACTTCGGGTTCTTAATAAATAAGCACAAGTAAAAATAATCTGGGGACTTATCAATTTGCGATACGAGTACCGTTACCTACTTGTTGACAAGTGATGTAAACTATAAAATAATCCTTAACAGGTAGAAATAATAAAGAGTCTATACTTGTTATATAAATTCCACACGTTATTACGAATAAAAAGTACCTGTTTCCATGACTGTTTCATTAAACGATAAGTTAACGAGCGTTTTCATGGAAATACCCCCCAAGCATATAAAGCAAGACGACGAAATCTCACGAATGTCCAATCTTTCTGTAACAACTCCATGGGGGTCAGACGTCTTATCATTGGACACGAGACAAAACGACAGAATGTTCTTTGTAGTCATATGGTGGATAACTTGTTATCTTGGTTATGTGATTTAATGCAGAAAACGAGCGCGATCCGATTAGCCAAAGCACGAAGAGAAGCATTTTATAAACGCAGCCACCGGGGGGGAATAAGGAATCCCATGAATTCCACCATTCCCGGCCGATTAAAACGAGAAACGAGTCATCGGGCACGCGTTTACGCCTAAAATCCGAGGAGATACCGAAGCCTGAGTCATCGTGCTCGCCGGAGATTGTATTTACCAGCATGCGTCGGGTCAGACTTCGTATTCTTCCATCGTAGGCAGAGACCCCAGACGTCTCAGAAATACCATTGCCCATAGCTGTCCTCCGTGCGACTTTGGGAGATTAGACGACCAAATGGAAACAGGTTATCGAACACTTCTAAATGGAATCGTAATGCTACCAGGAACTAGTTGGGTAAAAATTGCATATAACCCTTATTTACGTGGGATCTGAACATTGCGATTAATACGAGAATAGTTTATAAATTCGATGACCCGATAATTCCACGGTTCCCAGAATGTTACACCTAGGAATATCTACAAATTGATCAAGTAACCATCCACAAATTGTCTCGAGGTATCGTGACTAGGCCATGAAGTGTGATTAACCGCGATGTCACTGGCGTCTGGCCAACGAGGAACGTAAATAAGGATTCAAAGATAAACAAAATGTCCTGAAACACGTCTCTGACCAAATGGACGATAATTCAGTTTTATTTAACGTGAAAACTGACGTCATTCCCTGGATCCGGTGACGACAACAACCGGGACGTATCACTTTTTGACAAACTTCAAAGATCCACAAAAGAACCTATTGAGATAAAGGTACTCTTTTTTGCGCTCGAATTCGAATCACTCAATGGAAAGGGAAATACGATCGTGGATCGAATAAAATGTTAAAAAATGAAAAAGAACAAAAACGTAAAAAAAAACTATCTTGTTCCATCTAACAGGACAGTATAGTCTCGAAGGGTCATTGGGCAAATGTTCGATGATAAGTTTTATAACAAAAGGAGTCCACAAATTTCATGATTTCGTGTCATTGTATCGGCAAGAAATCCCAGGGTATCACGTTAACCGAACAAGAAGGGCATAAACCAGAGATCCTCTTACCCCATGGCTCAAGATTCTCCAGAGGGAGCAGCCTCAGCACAAGACACGGTGCTTCCTTCTTCATCCTCATGTTCGTGCTCGAGATTCGTTCCACGATTTTTCGACGGGTCTCACCGCACCATTTGACACTCACCAAGTAACAGAAACGGGGAACAAAAACGGAATATATCCTCGGGGTCCGTGCGTCTATCACTGTCGCGGGATCGCAAAACGATCGCGGCTCGAAGTTACGCAAACGTGTGTGCGAGTACACGCGAGAGAAACTGTCTCTATGTCGTGTGTCTGACTTTATTCGACTGGTGAAATATACTGATTGACGCTCGGTTTCCTCGAAACAATGAAGTCTCCGTTAAACAGAAGACGCGTGGTGTTTATGCGTTCACAACAAAACGAGAACTGTACGACTGACGGGTAGTAGTACGTGGAACAAACGCGACGCTTGCCCTTTTGCTTGTTGGCGGGAGACTGCTGGCTAAACGGCACGAGAGAGTTTACATGAGGCTCGACTAGATGAGTCATCCGACTCGACGCCGATTGGCCGGCCCCGCTGTGACGTATGCGAATCGCGGAGACGAAGGCACACGAACGTAGTCGAGTGTGTACGGGCCGCTACCAGTCTGCTGTAGTGTACACGCTTCCCCTCTGTCTCTCTCGCGCCCACAGGGCTATGGTTATTCGCTGTCTCGCTCCCTCTCTCTCCCTCTGTCTCCCGTTCTTCCTAGTTTTCGCGGGGCTTCGTGCATTTCGTTCGTAGCGGCACGCAACGGCGTCCTATGACGACCTTGTCGCGCGCGCCGCGGCGACTCGCGCTCGTAAATATACATAACGTAACAGCACTCGACTCTTAATTGCCGAACACAGTCGATAGATATCGACCTTTTCAGAATGGAAAGTTCGAGAAGACTCGAGAGATGAATCTGTTGACCCTGCTGTTGATGCACCGAAGCCCTATCCGTGTGTCCCACTGTGCGCCATGTGTTCTCCACAGTCTTCATGGAACGAATGTCTTTTTTTTTCTGAAGTATTACGAATGGTCATTTAGATTCTGAACGGAATTGCAGGCTCCAATACGTAACGGATATATAAGAGTAGAATATTCCAAGCACTGAGGTGTAAAAGAATTGTAACGTACAGAAAAGATAGAATGTGTAATTTGAATTGAATCGAATGTAGCGTAGAGAGTTATTTCGATATACAATGGCGGCTCGTTAGGGTCAGGCGCAATGATTCACCGATTGGCCTTTATCATCGATTCTTTCCCCAGCCAGTTGGGGATTCTTTTTGAATTGACTCCGTTTGCATACGAAATTACGTTACCCCATATATATTAGTTACCGTGGTATTTAGTAACTGGACAGACGTTTATTTCACACGTCGATCCAATAATAATACAATTAACACTTGGAGAATTCATAGATTCTGGAAGTTCTTAAGAAGTGCACATAAGGAACAAGTCATCCCAAGTGATTTCAAACTTGGAATACCACCTTCCCATTTTTTGAAGTTTAATGTTTGTACTTTCAACTAGAATAGTTTATATTAAAGATTACATAAATTAAAGTGATAAAAGAAGAGGTTTAAAATGAGTAGGTTTTCAAAAATCGAGATTGACACTGGGATCTTTTGTCTCCTCCGACTCACTCGGTGTTAATCATCGATGAGGTTAGAAAGTAAATCGAGGGCACTAATACAATATTCATTCTGGCCCTGCTCGAGGCGAGAAGGAACACTGTGCATCTGCAGAATACAATTTCGAAAAAAAAATGTCAGAGTGGAACGAAAGATCAAAGGTGGAGTTTCGGCTCGGGGCAAAAATAAATCCGAGGCATTATGCGTCTCGCTCCCCGTACGCAATGATTCACGGGTCTGCATTTGTAGTGCAAGAGAACTCACTCACCGACGACGACGGGGGGGACCTGCCGGTTACGCAATTTACCCACAAACTTGCGTCTAATTTTACGACTTATCGTGGCTCTTTTAGGCGCGCTCTCGCGAAACTATTGGCCGCGATCGAAACTTTTCCACGGGGACAAGATAGCTGATAGACAATGCTGATGGTCCCTGCTACACACTTAATTCTGTTTTTACACAATTTCGATTTAACGCGGTCTAAACGAAAATTGAATTATTTTTTTTTTTTGCACGATTTGTTTCGATCTGACAGTCCTGAACGTTTTAAAAATCATCACTTAATTTGAATTCTAAAGCAAAATATTTCTACTTATTTCTCTAAGAAATTATTCTCCAGATTAAACATAATTCTAAATCCGAAGACAGTCCCTCGATTTTAGTCATATGCACGGCACCTTTTTTCCGTTTGATTAAACACCGTGCACGTCACGGATTCTATCGAGGCTCGTAATTCACCAACGGGTTCCAGGTGATTTGAATTTTACGCCAGAGCTCGTGTATCCTCGTGTTTTATATCTCGTGAGAGTTTTCCTTCTTCCGCGAGGCATTGTTGCGGTCACGATAATCTTCGAAGGAATTCCCGATGCAGGCTAATCGAGCACGTGGCTGATTTTGGGGGAAAATCCGGGACCACTGCCGATGAACCATGAGATCTCTGAACTCTGACCATTAATGAGAGAGGGAGAGGGACATTAGTCATCGAACAAGGACGCTCCTTTTACTGAATTTCCTGGTACCGAAGGAAATGTTTGGCGGCTTATTCATGCTGAAAACACTCGAAAACGACCTACTGGAGCGTGATTTGTAGAACGTGAAACATTCGTTTCGAAGAGGAGAGGCGTGGAATTTAACCAGTGATTGAATTAGTTGACTCCAGAAATGTAACCCTTTCGAGACTGACAGGATAATGCATATATAATACGTTCTAATGTCTGCTGGGATATCTGCTACCAAGTTCAATTATTTATAAAATAAAATTTATAAAGAGAACGATGTATTAGACGTTCAGCAGCCAAGGTAGAAAACCGAACTAGAATTGTATGGTCAAGCTGTGTCAACTTCTGATAACTTTTTTCCCGTTATTTCTATATTTGTTTGTAACATATTTATAGTCGTTGGATTTGTCTCGATTCGTCATAATAAAGAATACCTAAAAAAAATGCTGTAGTTTCATTTAAAAAACAAAAGGTTTCGTGTCTTTGTGCACACCTAAGATATACATAGTTCAACTTTTTAAAAAAGTCCTTCCTCAAAAGGGTTAACACCAGAAGCAATTAATCGAGATTACATTTGTCTATGGACGAGACCCTAGGTCAGCTTCTATCTCGAAGACTTTACCAGACACCAATCACGACCGAAATCAGATAAATGCATCCCTGTGCACCCTCCCCCATCCTTCCATCAGTAGTGTATATCGATTGATCGCAGCGTGTGATTCAATTCGACACGCGTGATGGAAATCCCTTGAAGGCTAATGACTAACGTTTAGAGAGAAACGCTTATTACGATCTCGATGCGTCGTCATTCGTCAAGGCCCCAAGCAATGCAAGTATTGTCATCGACCAGTGATTTTCACGCGGTGGAAAAAAAAGAAGAATCATCGTTGGTCCACCAAGATTGCTCCTATTCCCGGTCGTGATCTCATTGGCCAGCAATGGGATATTTAAAAGAATTTCTGGAGAAAACGATCTCTTCCCTCCGAGGTGTTTGCGTTAAGACGTCACTCGTGCTCGTGAACTCGCGGCGGAGATTAGTCACTCTAGAACGGCGCGAGGTTCAAAGTTGAGATTAGTCACTTTTTGAAACGACGAGATCATCCGGTGAAATAAGTGTCGCTCTGATAAATCGGGACTTTGACGTGATGTGTGTGATTCGTCCGGCTTTAGAAATGACGAAACGCTATTAACCGTCCAGATACAACCTTCGGGGACCAAGATGGCGAAACAAAATGGCGGCGACAGAGTCACTCGTCGAATCTTACTGCGTAAACGATATGATCACTGGACTGCGAATCTTTAAGAGTGTCAATCTTTAAAAATTTACTTATTAGGTGTACAAACTAATTCGTGGCCTTCTTTTCGTAGGTTTGTTGTTTATTTATAAAAAAAAATCAGAATACGTCTAGATACAACTACGGGGATTTAGAAATCTAGAAACAAACAGACATTTCTGTACTGTGTCTGAAGGTTGTATAGAACCCTAGCATAAAACGAAAACCGTACTAAAATCTGTTCAAACTTCTTAATATATTGAATTTCAGACAATTTTGTATGCCGTTAGTGGATGAAATCCCCAGTCTAATGATCACTTCACAGAAACAATCGGATCGTTAACGATGATCCGTGGATGTATTTGCATGCTTCCTTGCGATGAGTAACAATTAAGCAGCCATCGAAATACCGATTACTTCATGACTAGACTGCAGATTTTATGCATTTATAGCATAAGTGAATCTGTAGAATTGAATAAAACAGCGATTTTAGTAATTTTAGTAAATGCATTGATTTATTTCCAACGTATTAGAACCATTGGTGAAGAAAGTCAGTCTCTGTTTATGTCTGGTTTTCCAAAATTCATCCACAAAAGTTTGGATTTGCATAAACATCCGCAGTCTATTCATGACTATTACCATCGCGTGAGTCTATTCTGCGTATAAGCAGTGCCCATCCGTTCAGAGAATCCTGACAACGAGAATAAAACGAGAATAAAAACCGCGCATTGTGGATTCGTTCAGTCTGGAACATTTTTTTTTCATAAAATAGAACAATACTTATTTCAAGACTATTTAAAACATTTTTTAAAATAAAATTTTTTATAAACGACGTGTTTGTTCATGATAAATAACAGCACCAATAGTTACAAAAACACTGTTTTTCTAATATTTGGATGTCATTATAGTACCTTATAAGTTTTGGTGGGTACCGTCCAAATATACCTTAAAAAAATATGCAATTTTTGAGGTATCTATTAAAATGAATATATTTTTTTGAAAACGAAAATATTTTCACGTTTTTCTAGTGGAGTGGATAAATGCAATTAGCGATTTAATGTTGGATTAATCGTGGTATTTTATTGCGTGAATGTTTGCCCGACCATCAACAAATCGAGAGCGAATAATCGAGACGCGAATCATCAACGATCACAAGGCGCGCGCGCGCGCGGAAATCGACGCGAATCAAATTGTAAACAGAGATACGGCGGGGTCTGCTGTAAGAGGCTTGTTACGCGATCCTCCCTATGATTCACCGGCGCTTCGCGTACGGGAGAATAAAGTTCATATCGATAATGTCGCGATCGTGGACGAGGGGATGATGCATTCGTTTATAAACACTGGAGAATTCTTCGCGGGATTTTGACCTCCAAGGTAATTGAAAAAAATAACAAAGTCTTTACTAAATTAAACATAATGAAGAATAGGAAGCTAAAGGAATTGTTAAAAAATAAAGTCTACTAAATCCGAAATTATAAAAAATGGGAAGCTAAAGGAATTACAAAAAATAACAAAGTCTATTGAATCCAAAATTGCAAATATTGGAAGGTAAATGAATTGAAAAAGCATATGAAGTCTACTAAATAAATCCAAAAGTGAAGGAACGAAATCCTTCAAGGATTCCTAAAGAATTATGTACACTTTCAGACCTAAAATCCTACTAGAAGCCTCTGAGAAATATTCAATGTCGTTCGATCTTGAAAAGAACTGCATCACCCGTGGAAACACGGAAGCAGAAGAAGAGCCTAACCCCAATTCGATTCCATTTCGTACTTCGAGAATCCAAGATGGCAGCGACCAGCGGGATTCCCGTGTATCTAGGGGATGTTCGATTCCGATTCTTCGGAAGATCGATTCCCTTGGGTAACACGTCACTGACCACTGTGTATAACACATACACTAACAGCCAAAAGTATGGGACCAGCTCTGATAATTAAAGAAAAAAGAAAATCTTAATCTACAAAGAATTAATGAAGGTGATGCGTTAAAACTCATGGGAAGTAATTTGTACACGTACTGATTTCGTAACTTTTATTTTAACTTAACAGAATTAATGAGTTCCTGTTCCATCAATCATAAACTCTGGTCCCACAATTTTGGCCGTTACTATATGTGTTACCCAAGTGAATCGATCTTCCAAAGCTTCGAATCGTAATCGAACATCTCTACTCGTACTCTGGGAATCCAAGATGGCGGCGGGATTCCCGTGCATCGAAAGGCTTCTCGGGAAATATTTCTCGTCTCGACATTATGAGTGTCACAGAGGCGTTCAGATGAACGCCTGTTTTTGTGCGATGGAGAGAACAAACGCCACAGTTTCGTCCCGCGGCGTAGAATCGCCGCCTTCGGTGACATCCGAGACGTAAAAGTTGATATCGATGCTCGCGCGACCGCGCGTGGTGCGGTCGGGCATTATGAGTCACTCTCTCCACTTCGAAGCGCACAAACCTCTCGACCCTGAATTACACACCAGAGAACGCGAACCACGACGACGATTGCTTTTGTTTACCAACGTTTTTAGTGTCTCCCCCCGCGCAAAACCACGATCAGAGAAGACGCGTGATTCAGAGACACGGGAGACAATTTATGTGGATCCACCACCCGCGCGCGTGTAAATGTCTCTCGCGGATTTGTCTCTGCCAGGTCGAACCTCACATATCACTCGGTCGTTACAGAATTCTGGCATGCTTTGACAGGACCGATTTACTGGGACAAAACAGTTCGTATAATAGGAGTTCATTGATTTTCCCCTAAATATATGTCACAGTAGTGTGTAACGTGAAGTGTAGTAAATGTATGCATTTACGTACGAAATGTAATGCATATACTTCGTACAACACGTTGATGGAAGCATATAATGTTGAAAATATAATTTTTGTAAGATAATTAAATATAAGAATATAAGTTAGGTCGGGTTGTATTTTTATTTAATACACGTGGAAAGAAACAATTGTAATGTAAAATCAATACTTCGGTTACATAAACGAACAGAAAACTGGTTGTTTTCGACATGTCCGTTCGATGGTGTTTCGTGGAAAGAATCATCGATAAAAGGAACTATTATAATCGATGGAAGCGGAATCACGGGTTCCAAGAAAATACGGATGAAAGAATCGGGGAAAACCTTTATTCCCAGCGTAAGGATTATATTTAGAGATTCGTGTTTCATAGAGAAAATATATTATTGTCTACAAATTGTGTATGATTTCTAGTTGCGACGGGAACAGAGGAAGCATGACAAAACAGCATGCAAATCTCTTGTGTGTCGCTGTTTTCACAGGCAGTTAACGTTTCAGTTTACACGCGACTACTATGTAAATCCGGCCAGTTAGGAAGGTTTACGGCCCCGTCGACAATAACTCCGGTCTAGCTGGCTGGCTGGCTGCCCCCTTCAAACCTTGGTGTTCTCAATCGTACTTTATGCACCCCCCTTCCCTCCCAATTTGGCTCACGTATTAATAAACTGGACGCTAAACAATAAATACTACTGTTGCGTCGCGAGGCGGAATTGGAAACTTTACAAGAGGGTGATTCATAAATGTATGTTGATACTTCTGGGGGTAAATTTACACATAGAAATAAATAAAAAAAAAATATATATATATATATATATATGCACATATGTGTTATGGATGATTAACACATTGACTGCCACGTTAAATAATAATTTAACTCGTTACACGCTGTGTCAGTCCCTGAGAACCGACACTAAGCTTTCCGTCTAGTTATTAAAAAATAATACTTTATAATTCATACGACATTAAGAAATATATTTACACTTTTTTAATGGATTTTATGAAACATTTCAAGTGAAAATGTGGTTTCCCTTTATAAGTATTATAAATAGAAACAACCTTCTTGGTATAATTTCTAGCTGTATGTATTCGCCTAAATGGTTGTGTAAAACAAAATTGGCTCCGATGTTTAATGTGGTAAATGACATTATGAAATTTTGCGTAAAATAATGGTATCACGTATAATTTCGACGATTTATGACTTGAAAAAAAATGAAATGCAGCGTGTCTGGCTACGTACGGCCTTTTTCACTGTGGCAGTCAACGTCTTAAAATGTTTCAGAAGTGAAAATACATCAGGTGTATTCTTCGAATACTCCCAAATCCATTTTCTGTCATTTCTTACAGAACGTGTACATTATTTACTTGCGTTGAATACACGGGTAATTTTTAAACGGTCCCCAAAAGTAGAACTCTAATGCAATCTTTTGCACATTTTTTGCTTCTGTTGTATAAATAAAGTCGTCAGGTATAGTATTTTTTTAAATCTAATCTAAATATCTGCAAAAACAAAATGAATTTAAATAAATAACGAGATCAGTATACAAATATTAGTCAAGCGTAATGTTTTTAAATGCATTCCTTGTAAAATTTACATTTTTCAAGTTACGCCACCATCTAAGCGAAGCAACGATATGTTCGTATGACATTTTTTTTTACTTACATCAGTGTGTAGATCGATCCTCTGAAGTATTGACATACATTTATGAATCACCCTGCATAGATCGAAGCATTTCGAGCGATCGTAAGACGCCGATAGGCGTTGAGCCTCGAACCGTTTTTTTTTTTTCTTATGAAAGTGACGATATCGTAACTCCTTAAGCGCCGCGATATATTTCCGCGTTTATCTATCCGTTAGTCACACAAGTTTCTTTCTCTCTGTCTCTATCTCTCTCTCTCACTCGTTTTCGCACTTGCAATAATCGCAATAATAACCGCGGGCGCATTGTTTCCCCCTCTCGATAAAAATTCTGTGTATACACGACCGCCCCTCGATAATACGGGTCTGTCCATTAATCGTCGATTAATCTTCCTTCAATATTGTGACTCACTGACACGAGGAAAAATGGGAAATGAACGTCCTTAGACGGGCGTGAGTCATCCGAGATCTTTCAGCCGAGCTAAGCGTCTCGTTGCTCCATTTCATTTCAATCTCTCCAACCCCCGCTCTGGTTCTAAGGCGAGGATTTATTTATTATTTATTTAGTATTTACTTCACATATATTTACTATTCATTTATTATTATGCATTTATTATTTATCTATCACTTATCTAGTATTTATTAATTATTTATATATCTATTATTTATTAATTATTAGTATATCGAAGCATGTGTGTCTGCCATCGGAAGCCACTGTGAACTGGTCTTCGAATTTGTCATTAGCAAATCGAACAAATCACTCGAAACGATAAGTTCTCCTATCAAAGAGTACTATTTTCCATCGAATTATCAAAACCCTGAATAATACTCCACGAAATCCTAACGGTTGTTATGTAATGCAGTACAGTAAGACCTTTAAAGATTATGCAAACTGATAAAAACCAAAAAGATATCATTACATCTATAGAACATTCACATATGTATACATAATGTTAACAAGTGAATCACTTGAAATATGTTTCTATCGCCAAGTTCGGATAATAGAACGTTGGGTCAAGGAACGTTCGGATGAACAGTGTTCCGATAATCGAGATTCTACCGTGGCAAGGGTGTTCTACATAAGCAGGTTCCCTTAACCCTCTGCACTCGGATTGTCACTTCTGCAGGGACAAAATAATATGGGGAATTAAGAAATTCCGAATGCAAAGGGTTAAATAAGTCACAAAAACATTCCCCCTCCGATGATTCGAATCGCCCGAATTCCTCACCCTTGAAACAACAAATCGCAACCCCGTTTCTAGATCGATCGCGAGGGGTGTGTAGCCCAAAAGGGATTCGCGCAGGTGTCATTGCCGATGTCATCAAGGGTGAAATACATTCGCATAAATCCCATCGAATTCCTTTTAAGATTGATCGAAGGGGTGAACTGCGTTCAGTAATGGCGACCGAAAAGACGGAAATATCGTCGCCGCGCCGCCATCTTGGTCCCGGCCGGCCCACTGACCAGTCTAACCTCTTTTGCCCTCTCAAGAATGACTATTATTAGAAATTAATATCGTTAATAATTTCCCAGATACAGAATAAATTCTGAACGAACAAAATATCTGTTCCTGTTACAGAAAACGTTACATTTTTATATTTTGTCAGTTCTATTGAAACGAAAACTTTTATTTTCAAGGACTATCTGTTCTCATAGGAACTTACGGTGTAAGAGCGTTTTGTAAAAAAGTTTTAAGGCTCCCACAAACCAACGCGAACTATTCGCAACAGTTTAAAATGCATGGCGTCTTATGAGACTGTTCACACTCATGCGAAAAATTTCCGCAAAGGTTATCTATAAAAAATCTATCGCCGCCAGATATTCGCTGCCGCTGCGAATATTTCGCGTTGGTTTGTCGGAATCTTTATAGCCCATGTTTTAAATAGAATCTATTCAAAAGTCCCATAACTCTTTCGATCCCTGGTTAAAACGGTGTTTACAAAGGCGGTTAAATACAGAGGCGACAGTAAGCACGTGATCACCGATTGGTGAACGTACTCCGTCGCTTCCTGAAGGGAAACAACCAGTCGATGAGAGAAGCACACCAACAAGGAACTCCACGGCCACCTGCCACGATTGTTGCGCGTCTCCGCTGATGGGAATCCGTGTGTACACCCGCGTGGAACGCGTCACGAAAGGATTCCGGCATGAATGAATCACTTAACGCGAAACACGCGTCGGGCATACGTAATATTCACCGAGCTCTCATCAAGAATGACTGTGGCATAACCAGGGCTGATGATCGGTACATTTGATCCAGTGTGTACAGTATGCCACTGGAGCTTCGAAGCGGTGATCGAGAACCGATCTTCGAATCGAGATTAAATTGAATGTCAGGAATTATTAAGGCGCGTATCCATTTGTTGGGTATTATCGTAACGTATCATCGTACGATAATCACAAGTGGATACGCACCTTTAGGTTACTGAATATGGTAGAATCAGGAGAGAGTGGGCAAGCTATATTTATTCATGTTATATGAATTAGGAGGAAAATATCGTCAGCGACCCTGGTAACTTAGAATCACAGTAGTCCCCGTTTAAGTGACGCAGATGTCCAGTTGGAATTGAATGTCAGGAATAGTGGGGTTGTTCAGCCATATTTACTTCGGTTATATGAACTAGGAGAATTTAGATTTACAGTACTACCCTCTTAATTGACGCAGGCTGGGGTCCTCGTCACGACAGTTACTGAAGGAAGTAGATATTCTAGGAATTGTAAGCTGCGCATATAGTCAATCAAAATCTAATCACCTGGTACTTGATTGGCCGATTTATTTTCCCCCTATATCAATGTCTCTGTCAGGATCTCACACATATATCGATTCATCCAAAGAGACTTGTGTTACAGTGATTATTCAGAAAATAAGAAAAGTGAAGTTTTGGTTATCCCAGTTTTCCTTGGACCTTGGAGACGATAGTACAGCAAATCCTCTATGAGTGTTCGAAGCCCCTCGGCAACTTCGCATTAAAGATTTCCTAAACTATAGCCACATCTGGCTGAAACAAATATTCATTATTACTGGCTTCAGAATTCCAAGCTCTAGTGTTAGACTTCATTAAAAAATCAAACCATCTTCGGACACTCATCGAGGATTTACTGAAATGTATCAAAGACTGTTTAGGTACTTCGATTACGCCTGAAACATGACTCCCAAAGAGGATAGACGGATCGTCAGCCAAAGAATTTTCCACTGGTCTTATATTTGCGAAGAAGATAGAGGAAGCTCGGGGAACGCATCGAGAAGTCCACTCGAAAGTTCGATGCGTCTTGCACCGAGGGTTTAACGCAATCGTGACTCATAACAGACGATCGCGCAAACACTGCCAGTGTCTAGCGCGAACAACGATCCCTCTGTATCGCACAACCGTGGGTTCCCGCGTCATCGACGAATTAAAAACCAGCCGCCCCGGAAAGAGGATCGATCATCGTCACGAGCCATCGATCATCGACCATGGAATTACCGACACACTCAAGAATTAATATCGAAAATGCGAAACCGACACACGTGATGAATTTCTCGGTGCTAAAACATTCAGGACCAGCCACAAATTTTTTATATTATATACTAGACTGCTAACTACCCGAATTTTACTTATACAGGGTGAGTCAATAAGAACTACTATCTAAAGTAAAGTGACAGTTACCAGATGAAAATAATTTCAAGATTAAAATGAGATGGAATTTTGAATTTTGTACCCACAACCTTTACTACGTTAATATCAACATATAAATAGTATTAAATTTTATTAAAATCTCATGTCTACTGCATTTACCATGTTAACGCTTTAACGATTTAAAAGTCTGGGCCTTAAAGGGTTAAGGGACGTTATAATTGCATAAACATCCGTGGTCTATTCATAAGTTACTAATATAAATTATAACTAATACTTCAAGAACTAAAATTCGATATCGTAACCAATTTTCAAGTCCTCTCTGTCAGTCGATCAAGGAAGAATCATCGTTCCTATTATCAATCATGCTCTTCCGTTAATGCAATTTCATTTCCACCCACTGGCCCTATTTTTGTCCCATTATTATTTGGATGAAAGTGAGTAACTAGACGAGAGAGAGAGAGAGAGAGAGATAGGAAGAGGCTGGGATACGGGCGTTTAATTCGTTTCAGGCCGATTGCACAATGGCGGCCGGTTGCAGTGCGATGATGCTCGGATAAAGAACAGGACCAACGAAGGGGATGGGGTGTAGAAACGACGAGGGATAACGAGGGAGCGAAAAGAGGACCCCGTATGAGCTGGCAGCGGAGCATCGACTGCGTGAGTCAGTCTGCCAATTTTTGTGACCGATAATCCATTCTTTTCCGCCCCCTCCAGGCTTGTTTTTTCTTTCACGGAGGACCCCTTTGAAACGGGGCACAGATTTTGATAACATTCGACACATGCTTCGATATTATGAAGCCGGCATAGTGCTTGAATCATCGACATTACGGTGTAACAGGTGAGGATCACAGAATTGCCGAGGGGGTTGAAAGACCGATGGCAACTTATAACGAGGATTTATAAACTCTAACACGTTTGGAACGACTTCTGATTTTGTATCGAAGGTTCAGAGGAATTACAGTTTTTTTGGTCTTAAATTGAAAGTTTAACAAAAAGAATCGCAGTCTTCTGAACTCGATTTGAAAGTTCCTAGTATTCGTTTTGTCCTGAAACGATCTCTAGGGGGTGAGATTTGATTTACCAAGAAGAATTATTCTCGTTTTGTCGTTTTTAAATTGCACAATATTTTGTGACAGAGAAAATATTTTTCATCGAAATAAGGCTCGTATGAAGAATTTGAAAACAAAAATAGGAAATGGCAGCTTTATGAAGAAAAACAATTTTTCTTCTGTCAACTGAAAAATGTTAAATTTGAAAATTCAGAAAAATTCAAAGAACTGAAATATCAAAAAAATCGTGGGCGTTTATTATTAATTATTTACTATATGTATAAATAATACCCGTTGCAGAGGAAATCGGCTATTAAATGTTAGAAGTCCGAAAAAAAAATTAACATTTCTTGAACGATGTAACACCTGAGAAACACAATTGTCTAAATATAATTACCCTTTTTTTTTTTTGCCCTTCAAGGTGGTACATAGTTCGACGAACAGTTTGCTCTATTTAGAATAATTGCTTGTCAGCTTAATGGAAGACCGGGTTTTGGGGTCGTGTCCCCGACAGATAGCGGGACAGGTGTACACACACGTATGAAAAAGAAATTAGTATTCCCCAGGGGGAGACGGTGTTTTCGGGTGTTCCACCGGTTAGGTGAACTGCCTCGACCTTATCGGAGCCCGTTTTATCGCGACACTTATCATTCAGGTGCCATGCTCGATACGACACACATACATAGGATACACATACGGGCTGTTTAGTCACCGTTGATCGAGAAGGGAAAAAAAAAAGGAGAACGGACGCGTGATAAGAATAGGTCGAGCACCGTTGATAAAAAAAAAGAACGATAACACGCCGTCCAGATAAGGACAGGGCTTCTTTCTCCGGGAAAATCTTGCTAAATTTCCGAGAATTATACGGTGCACACGTAAGACTCGATAATGCACACGTGGGCTGCTATCGATAAGGTCGTGTCGATTCATCGAGGGGAGAAATCTCTCTCGTCACCCTGAGGAATCTGTTTCTTAGAAGGAAACCTTTTTCTTTCTTTCTTCTTTTACGGTCGTAGACCTGATTCTAATTGGTGTCACTTTTGGGAAGTTCAATGGGATATCAGATGACAGAACAAATTGAAAGTGAAATTTAGAATAGTTAAAACACCTGGAAAAACTTAGTTTCAATTTCTGACCCACTTCTACCGAACCGATTTTCTTGGAATTTTTCACAGATATATATTTGGAATGTCAAATGCAATACTTCAATAATTCTTCTATGGGCGTCCCACGATTTAAAAAACTTCCATAACTTTTTCGATCCCTGGTAAATTAATGAAAAGGGGGATCAATAATTTCTTTTACGTACACATTTGAAACCGTGCAGCTTAAAAAGTTTTTTTCACATATATTATAATATCGATGAACAAATTTTCAAGAACTTTTTTCTACCTGTTCTTATAGGGAACTAATAACATGAGAACGTTATTGTTTTAAAAGTTCCAAGGTCCGTGTTTTAAATATAACCTACCAAAAAAATTCCATAACTTTTTCGATCCCTGGTAAATTCTTGAAAAGAGTGTGCGTTTGTATTTGTGTGTGTAACTTATGATCCAAGAGCGGAAGGGGGATCTCCCATAAGAGTCCACCACGTCTGGATCAATGACTAGATTCGGAAGCTGCGAACGAACTGTTTGAGGAGGGGGGGGATAGTGGTCCCGGCTGGATTTCGTGATTTATTCGAGTGGTCCGTGCTGTCTGCTCCGTGCCGCGAATAACCCACGGAATCATACCGTGTGCCGGGGTCTCGTCTGTGAGTCAGCGGCGTCGTTGCGATTCGTAGTAGGAAACGGACTGCTGCGTTCTCGAAGGACGCGAGCCCCGACGCCACGCTTTAGACCCTGGTTGCGTCGTCGTAGTCTTGTCATTCCCGCGCATTCTTTCCGCGTGTGCACACACATCGGAGGCTCTGATTCATTTCGCGCTAATAACCTCGCGACCCTGATTTCATTTGCACGGGACCGCAGCCGTTAATCACCTCTAGCAAAAAGTCGATCAAGGAATCGACATCAATGGGAACCTTCGATCTTTTTGAGGGACGTGTAGGTTCGATTTTTACGATTTTGAGTGAGACCTGGCCAAAGTTTTTCAAATACTCCTAATTGTATGTAGAAGGTTCGGTGGTGCGTTTGAAAATTAATATATACAGGGTGTCGATTTTGATTTTGAAAAATCAAAATACTACCTATGATTTGAATACTCTTGGAATATTCGGCTACCCAAAGAAATTTTGTTAACGGGACGATGTAATAGACCTCTCATAGTCTATCCACTTACGTGAAAATCTTAATAGGTCAAACTGCATAAACATACATAAGTCGAGCTGTTAACCTAAAATAGCTTCTAACTGTTCAACAAAGTACATCTTCCACTTAAAAGGGCGTACCAACGGACTCTGACGATTTAAATGGACAAGATTCTCGATTTCCATTTCTGAGTAGACGGGGAACGTAATCCAATTATCTACAGATCCCTGCTTTTAATGGTACCATTTCTTGGTCCCTTTACAGAAAAGAGTCCCTACAGGTCGAGGAATTCCAATGGTCCGTAGCAATTCCAAGAGTTCCTCGGTATCCACGCCCCCCTTGGAACGACCTTTAAAATCCATGATCTAGCGTTCGAATTCTTATTAATACCAAAGACTCCGGAGAATCGACTCTTTGCTTATCGCAACGGGGACGGTCCCGATTCCTCGGAGAGAGAAAGAGCAAAAGGAAGGCAACAAAGCTGTTCCCTCGTGAAAACGAGTTCACGGAACTCCCCTCACGATTCACGGTGCACTTCCACCCGTGCTACTGATTGGTACCTGCAGTAGCAGTGTTTACAGATCTGCCGTGTGCCCGCATGCGAAGGAACAATCGATAAGTTTTACGTTCCATGGAAAATACTTGTGGCCCGACGAACACTTCGGTTTCATAACGATTCTCGCAACACGCAGGTGGGCGACGCAACATTTCTATGTAAAGTTAGATTGATTTGTCCTGAAATAGAGATTTACGTGAAATACAGGGTTGAGGGAAACGAATATCATTGCGTAACTGAGTTCGTACTGGAGTCTCGATAACTGCTCGCAGATACGCAAGCAGGTGACGCAACCTTTTTTTCGTAGAGGATTTATCCTGAAACTGAGATTCGCGGGAAATATAGGGCGAAGAGGAATAAATATCATTGGGCAATTGAGTTCATGCTACAGTGAAGTCTCGATAACTGTTCAGAGAGATCTTTACGTTGAACATTTCCATTTCATCCCCACCATTGGGGGATCCATAATGAAGGCTCGGGCCAAAATACAATTAATGAGCGCAGAAATTGTGTCCCTACGCGACATTTTATCCTGAGAGGTCACCAGTTTCTAGCGTTAATCGAAGATTTACTGTACTTCCATTTTTTTTAAGACTTCGCTTCGATCTTGTGAAGATTTCTGTATGTGGTGGTGTGGCAGTGGATTTATTGAAAATTGGAATTGGAGTTGAAGACCAATAGTGACCATACAAAAATATTGCTCTAAACCAGTGATAAATAACCTTTTTCTTGCACTGAGTTGAAGTCGAAAAAACCTAATCTATTCACTGAAAAATTACTACCTAATTTACGTTAGCCCACTCCTAACTTTTTTCACTTCAACTGATTTAAGTGGGTCACACGAACAACTCAAAGTAATTAGAAGACCAGGTCAGTAAAATACTTTAAATTGAACTTCGAAAGATTTAGTAGAACGTATTTATTTCTTTTCCATTTTATCTCTACGTGTTTGGGATAGACTGATGATATTATTAAGTATTTGGTTACACATTTTTTAACGGGCGTGACCCAAGCGACCGTGGGCAGAGATTTTACGACTGTCGGCGACGATCATCGAGAGATTCCCGGCGATCATTGCCTCGCGTCGTTCAGGCAATCAGGTCTCTCGCGAGGCCGTGCGAATGGTTACTTAACCATCGGGTGTAAATTACTTCGATTCTCGCTTTGGGCGTCGCTTTATGACCCCGCGATGGTTATACCTCGTTAACGAGTGTGCTTCATTTGCAAGACAAGAAACACCTCGATTATACGTTCGACGACTTCGACATTTCTCATTTATCGCATTAATTACGAACGGGGAAATAAAACACAAGTAACATAAGTTGGGATAACTTTGCCTCACAAGGGAACACCACGAACGCTGACTTGCGGATTCGAATGAAAGTTTGTGGTATTATAGAGTGATTCAAGGCAAGAATAACGGTATGTATCATTCCTGTCCAATCACCCTTTAACGATGTGAACGCTAACCTCAAAGTTTAATAGGCACTTCACTTTTTTTGCGTATAACTGTTAAAGTACAAGAGATAGAAAAAATTGTTTCCCGTAAAAGTTTACTGGTAGAATAGCCGCTATAAACTAGGGTTAATAAAATTTTGCGAAACGTTTTTTTTTTTCTCAAAAAGAAAATTTTAAAACAGTTTGTCCTAAATTTTGTTAACCTAATTTTATAGCGTTTATTTCATTATTAAAGTTCTGTTTGAAAGATCGTTTTCTATCTCTTGTGTATTATAAGAGTACTAATGCACCGATTTGCTTTTACAGATAGATCTGAAACAACGAAACAGAAATCAATCCTAATTTGGGGTCACTGGAAAAATAGCGACAACTTTCTGAAGTCTTTTCCATTTATCCTCGAAGTTCCTAGTCGAGTTTCCTACAATCACTGAAGACATAACAAGCCTTTCGAATAAATACACTGTGTAAATTGAACCGCAGTGCAAAATCGCCTCGTTGAAGCACCGAGTCATCGGGATTTTTCCCGAGAAGCAACACACTGTCGCCGGCTTGTTATATAAACCAAGCGGTTTACGGTCGATCGCGGTGTCCTGTTTCCGCGATCGGTAAGGAATGGTCGAACGATCCGAGGAGGCGTCTGGTTTTACAAGTATATAACAGAAAATGGTGGATATAATCGTGAATATATGGAGAAACATGTTCTACTTTGAATTAAGCTTCAAAAACTCTTGATCTTACTGTTATTCATCATGGTGCGCACTTATCGAGGGAAAATTCTAGGGGAGAAACGATCGTTCTACAAGTAAAATGGTGGATATACTCGACCATACAGAGAAACATTTCTACTTCTAATTAGACTTACAATAAATTTTGATCCCTCTGTTATTTGTTATCGAGTCCTCCTAGAACATCAATAATTCTGTGCCACTAATGCCATAAAACAGGGTTGATCTCTTGGGTCGAGGAGTTTTACGAGGGAAATCGTGTCTCATAATTCGCGTTTGCATCACAACGCAGGGTAGCCGGCGACAATGATTGCGTTACCCAAGGACGGGTGAAAGGAATAGATAAACGTGCACTTTGATCTTTGCAAAATCGCGGAACTACGCGTCACGGCCGGGGTCCAGAGTCTTCCCCGATTGCATGGCGTCGAGCACCAACGAGAGAATGAATTTTTACCGTATTTTACGATCCCATTCATCCGTGCTGAGAATAACGATCGACGTGATGGTGTCACGTCGTAAATAAGCGCCGGGAGGATGCGTCGATCGTGAAATCGTACGCCAGTTTTCAATTTCACGCTCGACAGATTCACATATAAGTCAGCGAAAAGACCACCTTAAAGAAAGTAACAGGATAAGGGGGATCAAAAGTTTTATTGAATACGGAAATATTTAAAATCGTGTAATATACCTATTTGATAAAAGAAATACAGTTATTCAAAGTATAGGATACTTTTTCACTGAAAAAACGTCGAAAAAATTAGTTTTTTCTTTTTAAATCTATGGTGCATCATACCAAAAGATCTCCAAAAAATTGAGGACACTATTAATGATAATATATCGTTACTGTGAAAGGATAAATATGGTCCCTTTAAAATTTCAATAAAAAAGGCTAAGAATTTAACTTTTTTTAAAGTTCCTGATTTTTCACAACTAGGATACTAAACTAAAAAATCACGAAAAATTCTCTAACACGTGTCCCGTCGAATACTGTCTATAAGATTTTTTACAAAATTGGTACGTGTCATAAACAGGAAAAATAGAGGAAAAACCGACAATTGGAATTTTCCCTATTACTACCCTCTTGGTCAAGATAGAGGATTTAAACTTGGCACAAACTGTTTCTGCTTGACAAGCTATCGAATGATACATCGTGAGTCCAAATCGGTCGAACGGTGCACTTTTGACCCCGTTATCCTGCTACATATAAAATACCCTTTAGGTCGATCGAGGTGTTTTCGTCAACAGGAGCGTGTGCAGGTCGCGCCAGGCGCAATCGCCGTGGATCGTATACTTAGTCACGCCGCTTTACGGCGCATTGTGCGAAACCGCGGCGAAACGATAAACCGTTTAGCACGTAAATAAACCGCGTGGACGACGCGCTTGCGGGTTGTCCGGGCCAGGGTTCGCAGTTAATTACGATAACGCACCACCATCCACGGGGATTTGCATCTTGTTATTCTCGGCGATCGTTCGAGGGGAGCTACTGGTAACCTTGTAATCGGAACAATTAGAATAATCTGTTACGATAGATTGTTAAATGTGTATTATATGAACCAGTAAAACTCGTATTTCCTGATGTAATTGGCTGTTTTCTCGGAATTTTCGAATTATTAATCTGAATTATTAGACAACAAACTCACGAGAATATAGGAGAGAACTAATTCTGCACTGGTTTACTGGAGCGAAGAGGTTTTCTTTTTCAGATTTGTCACTGGATATGTAGATTTCGATGATAGTTCTGGATTATTAATAGAAGTCCTGGATAAACACACGCGGGTAACGTGTTACGATGTGGAAATCGGACAACGGTGTGGTGTCGAGCGAGAGGTGAGACGAAGTGAAGGTGTGAAGGCCATCCGAGGAAAGCAACCCGCATTGTGACCGCGCCCCCCTTTCCCCTCTTATATCCCCTGGCCATCTTGGTCGTTTCTCGTGCAGGTCTGCCAATGAACGGCATTCCAACGGCATCTCGGGCTCGTTCATTGTCGAACATATTCCTTCCACTACACCCCTCCATTCCTCCACAGGACTGTCCGTTCAATCCGGTCTTCCTAAACGTAACTTGGCTACCTCGCTACTACCTGTCGCCACCTCACCCCCTGAATACAATTGGAAGCGGTTTTTCTTTCTTTCCCTTTCGTGTTTTTGTGATCTCAATCATCGATTTTTGTTCGCCCTTTCACGATGACAGTACAGTTCCCTTGTATTTCAATTGTGGAGACCCCACAATTCCCGTGGAAAAATCCGATGAAAAATCATTTTTGTGTATCGGGGGATTTGAACACGAGCTCTCTTCGTTAGAGTCGAGCAGTCTATCCACCGTGATACCGAATCCTTCGACTTAACTCTTCCTATTTCATATACTTCTTATAAATTGATCCGTCATTCTTCCAAAAAAAAAAACACTATTGGCTTAATAATTTTAATATATACTAATTATTCCGACAGTAACGCACAAAGTTTATTCTTTTGCAAATATATAATATTTATTTAAAGTATATCTTCTATATTATCTACTGATTGGTCTTTCGAACTACATACTACCCCTTCGAATTTCCCCACATTATCACCCATTCTCTATTGTCTGTATTAATCCTTGCGTAAAATATCATCCATTTAACAATGATAGGTCAATCATTTCTATCCTCCTCACACCTTACCGTTTAATATATCCCTCTGCGTGCAGCTTAATTCGATTCTCGGATGATCGTACACCTCTCGTGCGAAACGGAACTCTCGATGTTACCCGCCCAGCAATTGTCGATTGTTAAAAGGCCTTAGGGATCGGAGGTATTGTTTATCGACGTCTGAAGTCATCGCGGCCGCTCGTTATTCACGGTTCACGATCGGGTGAAATTGTTTGCAAGCCGAGTGTGACTTCACGAAGAAAGAACGGAGCGGATGGACGACGGTGGAGCGTGAGTCACGGTCGCGGAGCGTACTCATTTATTGACACGGAGGACGTCGATGCTTTCTGTTGCTAAAAAGACCCGTTCGCCGCGAGAAAAATTGTTTCTGCCATGATATCATCTTTCCAAAATCGTCAACATCGCGATGACAAAGCCGGCCACTGATCGCATAACAATCACGGTGCGGGTTGACTCATAGACCGACATTTCTGAAACCCCTTTAACGTTCCTCTGGTACGACTATAATCTTTGATATTATAATCTTTCGAAGATTCAACACACACAAAGTCTAACATAAAATTCACTCGAACCAATTAAAAATAAAAGCCACGGAAATGCCTGAGAGGTTAGATTCCAGACCTCTTAACGGCTGATGTCTTCCGAGGCATCAGAATAGATTCAAGAAGTATTTTTAATCTTCGAAGATTAACTTGTGAGAGGTCACCAGCGATAGTAAATCAATTTAGCTCTATCGGAAACTATTTTTGAAAAGCCTGGTCTTTCACAGATAATATCTTGAGACACCAAAGTGCTAAACTATCCAACGATCTATAATTCATCGATCCGAAAACATCTTCCACCAATGTCCTCTTATAATTATTCTACTCTAAACCCAGACCCACTGCATTAACATCCGAGCTTCCACCTCGAAAGATCGACGCCTAATCTTCTTGCACGATACGAAAATCCTACATGTAAAAGTCTTCAAATGCACTCTCGAAGACACTTAACCAAGATCGAACAGGTACTCAAGAATCCTCTAAACATCTTACGCATCAAGCATCCTTGAAATGCCATTTTTCCAGAAACTATCCTATTCTCGAAGACAAAGGTGGGGCGTAGAAAGCGTCGTGGACGGTCTGAAACAGCCGTTCGTCGACCCTGTGGTGCACCAGCTGACGGGCGTATCAGCGGAAGGTTCCTTTCATCCGCTTGATCCCAGAGCTCGGATGATTCACTCCCCGTTCCTAAAGTGGCCGGAACGGGAGACGAAGGACGAACGGATGAGGACGCGTGTGCACGGCCGGGTTCGCCACGCTTCTTTTCGCCGGACGAACCCCCTCCCCTCCCGTCCAATGGATCACCGCCCCTCCAAAACATACACGGCTGATCCCCTTCCCCTCCCAGCGGCCCAGTGGACCGCCATACCGTGTGGTATTTAATAAAAGCTAAATTAAATTCGTGGAGCATCACTCGTAGGTTTCAGACAAAAACGCTCGTCCCAAAAGTTGTAGCTACTGTAATTGTCCTATTATTGCACGAAAAACATTGTTTATTTTCCCTAATATAGTCGCTTCGATCATTACTTAAACATATGCAGATGTCCATCCATAAACGTGTAGGACAAGCCAGACGATAATCGAGAGGAGTCCGTATATATCAACTAGAAATATAAACTTAATACACTATATAAACTTAAAAGAAAATACCACACTGTGCACCCCCTTCCCTGCCAAAACGTGCAGCGATCCCCCCACTCAAACAGCAGCGCAACGGTCGCGATACGGGAGTAGGTACCCAAGAGCGTACGGCGTCCCAGGGACTCGTACACCGATCCGCGGAAACGACGACGCACGTTTCGAAGGGAAGGTCGAGTCTTGTTGGGAGAGGGGAGGAGGTGGTGTCTCCGTTTTATTTGGCAGCGAGGCGATGACCTCACTGCTCATTAATGCCCGCGGCGCGCCGTGGTGTGTGCCGCGGCGGTCTAAATCGGGCCTCGCTGACGAATCTGGCACGAGAGTCCGACGCGCTCGGACACCTTGTGGCGTGTGTCGATCGGTCGTGGTGTGTCGGCCGGTTTAGATTTTCGGTCGTTCTCGACGCGCGGGAGCCGGTCACCGTGCTATGTCCCCGATTTAGAACCGACGGATGCCGGGCGGCTTCCTGAGACTCCTCCTGTCGATCTTGTTCGATGAATTATGTGGCCCTTGGGCTCAGGGCTGGGGACTAACTATTAAGCAAAATGAGCACGTGCTTAGAGCACCAAGAGAAGAGGTGGGGGCACCATAGAAATTTTCCACTGCGAGATTCATACACCGTGGACCAATTTCAGCATACCGTTTTAAAAATATACAGGGTGTTCCATTTAGATCGACCCGTTCGGATACCTGCGAAACTCGTGACGGTAGTAAAAAATGTTTCGGACAAATGTGAAATGGGATTAGAGAGCACACTTTCCGATGCGAGTAACTTTCTTCTATATGGACGCGTACAGGTCATATGAAGGTCAACTTTGTTTTTGTTAAATGGATCGTATATTTTTTAATGCATTAATTCGCCATAAGTGACATATGTGGATAATGGGTAGCATCAAATAGTGCATTACAAAATATACAATTCCATTTAAAAAAAAAAAAACTTTTCCACCCCTACCCCCTGGCTACGCCCATGACTTTCGAATATATTGTTTTCATTCGTCTCGAAAATGAAGATAGCCGAAGACGATAGTGTCTCTTGCAACAGAATTTTGTAAGAACATCTTAATTAGGTTACAGACACAACGGCTATTACCTCGAGATTTCTTAAAGACAAATATTCTACAGATTGACCGCTATAAATGAAACAGCCTCTATTGCGATCAATCCTTTTTGCACAACTTCTGGACACTATTCTTCTTTTTCGAATTCTCTCGTTATGCAACACGGTTGTGTACAGCTTCCCCCCTATTTCTTATTTCAGCCTGGGGTTCGTTACGACGATGACGGAACCGTTTAAATTGGAGGCACACCGTGGAACGCACGGGACACGTGTCATCGATCGCTACGCCGCGCCGCGCACAAGTGCCAACTCGCCTCGAGAGATGGAAAAGCGACGTCGACACGCGCCGCTGACAGGAATATTTACGGACGACAACCAGAAGGACCGTTCTTGACAGGGATTTGGAAAGCGCTCTACCACCTCCACCCCTCTACCGCCCCTTTCCCCCCTCTCCATTCCTCTAGCTCCCCCCTCTCCGCTTCTCTACCTCACCTCTCCCCCCTCCCCACACCTCTAGTTACCCCCTCCACTACTCTATCTCCCTCCCCCGCGTTCTGGGAATGTTTCGAGAGCCGGGAGTCTTTTGCAATTTCTCGACGCGGAGCAGGTCGATCGAACACGTTTGCACGCCCGGAATGCCTACGCTTCTCCGCGCGTCTGACGGACAGAAACATTTCCGTTTCGCTCTAATTCCCTTACTTTCACCAGACATCGATTAAAAAAAAATAAATAAAAGAACAGAACCGTACCACCGCACACGGTGGGCTCTTTTGGCATCAATGAACCACGCACAGCGTGAATTCCTTCCGACGTATCGATCGTTGGGACATCGATGGAAAGTCTGCGCGATTCCTAACTAGTGACGGACGATATTTATCGATAACTGTATATATCGATATATTGCTATTTTTGATTGATATTTTAGAAACTAATAATTACAGGTATTGCTACGTTTTGTCAAAATATCGATAAGTTTTACAAAAAAAAAGAAAGGTGCTTGGAGAAAAGAACAAATACAACGAGTACTTGCGACGTCAGTCCTGTCTGAGAGATTGTTTTCTCAAGCTGCATTAATTTTAACCGAAAAGAGAAACCGTTTATTTATACAATAATTTCAGTAATTATTATGTATAATCTGTTTGTCTTTAGAAGACTAATTAGAAGTGGATGCAGCTTATTTTTTAATTGGTAAATTGATAGGAAACCGCCCCTTTAAGGTTGATGTGGCTTTTCCTATTTTCCCGTATACCTTGAAAACTGTATTAGATATCGAAAAACTGTTACAATACAAAATTAAACGACTTCCTACGTTCTATAAAAGTGTGCAATAAACTGGTCAAAAATTTGTTTTTTAAATAAACAAATAAATAAACAATCAAACTTTTAACAATATTCATTCCATAGTTTTGTAGACGATAAGAAGTCATTCAATGTTCATTGTAACAGTTCTTCGATATATACTATATTTTTTAGATACTCAGGAAAATAGGGAAAGACACATTAATCTTACGTTGCCAGTCAGGTCCAAAATTGGCCAATTTCTACCATTGTCCTATCTACCTCCAATATTTCGAAGGGAACTACTCGAGCGTTCTTGACAATAGATTCTCCACCGTGAATGATAAGATCCAGTTTCCCGGATGGACGGTCCCGGTCCAGGAATCGAGACGATCGGTTGTTCTTGTAGACGGCTCGTCGGGACGTAGCAGTTCGGGCCACGGACGACGAGGCCTATGGTGAGTCAGAGAGAAAGTAACCGTCGTGGCGGCCCCGTCGTGATTCGACGGTTTGACGGGGGCCTCGACCACACGACAGAAGAACACAGAGCACGGATTAGAAACCGCGATTCCACGGGGCCATCGTCCCCGTCGCAAGCGGCATTGTTTCCCCCCCATTCGCGGAACAGAGAAAACTGGGACCGCTACGACCCAGCCGATAATTGGCGTGAATCATCCTGACTGGGGGTTGGTGGGTCTCTCGGAATGATTAGAAAATTTTTCTCTGGTTCGTGGTTTTTTAAAACTTGCGGTAGATTATACCTTTGACATCTTTCAGACGCCCTAAAGCCGCAGTATCCACTGGGACAAATCGCAAAAGGGATTGTGTAGGATTTTTATAATATACAAAATTCCTTATTTTTGTTAAGAAAATTTCAATAGACAGAGGATAAGGAAAAAGATTCCGTGGAAAAATCCGATGAAAAATCATTTTTGTGTATCATGGGATTGAACACGAGCTCTCTTCGGACGGAGTCGAGCACTCTATCCACCGTGATTACAAGTACAATCTAGTATTCATACATGCAAAATTTTTCATTCAAACATGCCAAAAGGGAAAAAAAGTAGTTTTTGTAAAAAAAAAAGATTTAGATGTATTAAAATAAGCAGAATTTGTGCGAAAATCACAAATCCACTTGTATTGTTCTAATATTATTTTTGAAAAAATTTTTCTTGCAAAAATTCATTTATCTTTCAAGTATTTTAATAAGTTGTAATTGTTAACATACAATTAAAAATTGTAATGTTTTCAAAAATCCAGGTTCAGATCAAACTTGGGACTGGGGTCCCTCATCCTCCACCCCCGATGGACGTGAAGTGTTAATGTATCGTTGGCTGTTGGTCGTTGGTTGAAGGAAATCTACTGAACAGTCAACCAGTAGCTGATGAATGAATAGGAAACTGTGTGACTAGAATAAATCTCTGGAAGGATCAAGGCAATGTTCTCCAAGGAATTGTGTTTAACATGACCCCTGTCTTCTTCTGCATTCAATTCACCGCGTTAATTACCATGTTTAAGGAAGATTATCTCGCGAGCGAGGTGACGCGGAAGCGGAACAGCTTGAAACACTTGGAATATCTCGCAAGGCTGGTGAAAGGACAGCGAGAAAAAAAAAGAAAAAGTAAAAGTCCGGATTTATGACAGTGAAAATGGCCAACGGATTGAACGAAACTCGACGTTTTCCGTTCGTTTCTCTTTAAATAATAGAAAATTCTCATTCTTCTAATGGAGTGGGAAACAGAGGGAACCGGGCGTTGGAAATTGCGTATCGCATCCACACGCACAAATAATCGAACGATGCGTCACGCTCCACTCTATATTTTCCACACGGAATAGCGTGAGGGGAAACGGGAACGGGAGGAAAATAATTGTGCATATCTCCTAATAAAGGTGATTGCCGGCAATCTCTCTCCGTGAGTAATCCAGACACTTTAAAAATACATTTTAGTCCGCTGGAATAAGGAAATAAACGAGCTGTTCGCAAGACTGACTCGATTATTGAATTATCTTTTTCAAATTTTACCGCCAAATCCACTTCGTTGGTATTCAACCTTTCATATTTACTTAATATAAGTAAATAAATTTCGAAATAGTGACAAACCCCACGTTTCGAATTTCTTTTTTTCAAATATTAATGCCAAAGCACACTTCGTTGGTGCTTAACCTATTTTATTTAAAATAAATGTTTAAATAATGACGATCCCCGTATTTTGAATCGTTTTCAATTTTTAGAGCGATTTCGTCGGTGCTTAACCTTCTATATTTAAAATAAATTTCGAAATAGTGGGAGACGTCAATTTTTTTCAATCTTTTTCGACATTTTCGCGCCAAAACATTTCGTTGGTGGTTAACCTTTCATATTTAAAATAAATTCTAAATATAAATGTTTGTGGAGTTAGTCGACTTTGGCAACCGAACGGCTGAAATAATCTTCGAGTTTTATCCGATCGCATCGGCGATAGGGAACACTGGGGAATTTTCTAAGGAATTACGGGAGATTGATCGACGAGGAAGTGGGTTGGAAAGGTATGAGAGAAATTTCAGTATTTTATAAACCGACCTCGATCTCGTTCGAATTAATCCCGACACCGTTAATACGAAAAGAACTCGACGCACGAGGCTAGAGACACTCGTGTCGTCGCACGGCTAGTCCGGAGGTCCCCGCGAGACAGCAGCCAGAAAACAATTCAACGGCGCCACGCGTTCGCATTTCTCTCCCTTTCTGAACACGCCACGAATTACCGAACGATGCGTCACATACACACGGGAGCTTCTGCTTTACGTCTCGTTGGTTCTCACGACGTACGGAATCGTCGAAAATCGGGGATTCATTCTTTGGTGACACACCTAGACGACGTCAGACTGATAGAAAATGGTTATAGTCGCGAGACAAAGGTGGTACAATACACCTGAAATTTTGAGTTTCTTATTTTAGGGGACAACGGCTTGCGAATGCTTAAACCGTTAACCCTTTCGTTACGATGAAATTGGCCGCCAATATGCTGACTCTATACTGGACAGTTGAGGTGACTATAATCACCTTTAGGACACAAGAAATGCTCACGTGGATGACTAGAATGATGTTTAGTAGATAGCCAGCGTTCGATGTTGGGTGACTATAATCATCTTTAAGATACAAGAAGTGCTCATTGATGAATGACTATAACCACCTTTTGTATACAAGAAGCGCTCAGAAGTGGGTGAACTATACCAGTCACCGTTATTATGCAAGAAGCACTCAAAGATAATGTGACTATAGTCGTCTTTGGTATCGAACGAACCAAGACAAATTCCGGAAATACGTCAGAAATCGGTGTACCGTGGAAGATTGACGTAGATTCTCGGCGAACAGGCAAAGGGAAACTTCCGTTTGACACGGACGAATCGTTGTGAACGTTGTCTCGCGCAACCGATTAATGCCGCAATCGGCGACAAGGCTGAGCGCCACTGTGAACGTGGTGCAGAAGGATGCACACTGAAATCCACGACGATGAATAAACCCAAGGCTTTCGAAAGCCCGGTTGTAAAGGAGGATGTTTGAAGATTTCACGAATTGATAATGCCACGGAACCACACACACCGGCCACCGTAAACGAAGGGACAATATATCTGGCCGAATACAGAGATTATATGAGAAAACATCCTTAACCGGTTGTCATTAACCCTCTGATACCGATGTCTGGGTCCATTTTGGCCCAGGATTTCCGAAACTTCATGGAACATTCTAGTTTATAGAAATTAAAGTATAACAGAAAATTGGAAGGACTTCGTTCTAAAATACAATCTAAAGACAGACGAGCAGGGGTTAGGTCTGGAGCCACATACCATTGTCTATTCCTTCATCAGAAAAAATTTGCTTTTCGAGGATTAAGAATAGACTTGATAGCATTAGTAATGTAAGTTAATAAATATGCTTTGGAAATATTCAGAGGTTAAGAAAAAATTCTTGGTTATCAATTTATACTGAGATGATGTATTCAATACTATAAAGTACGAAGGATGTTTCCGAAGTTCTGAGAATTGCGATCTGAAGAAGTTGTAGGTTCTCAAAGAGCCATTATTTTCTTGAAAATTAATTTTAAACTAACTGTGCTGGGAACTACCCTAGCGTCTACCTTATTCGCCTGATAAGACACCAGGCAACTATCGACTGTTCGGTAAAATTGAGAAAACCAGTACGTGGTGGACTAGTTTCATGTTGGGACAAGTGTAATTAATAAAATAATTTATAACACAATTCCGAGAACATTAGAAACACCCCTCGTAGACTGAGATTAAGGCTGTTTCTCTATGATGTTAACTATAACTGATCAAAAATTGACTTGCACTACTAATTAATTCTTTCAAGGGTTGATATATACCTTTTCGAAGGAAATATGCACATATTTCCTTTTTTAGCTGTCGTTTTGCTTCACAAAATTTCGGTTGGTCCGCGCATGCCCACGGATGACAAAAAATTATTATTTTGCTGAAACACGCCGCGACGCGAGAGATTACGCGGGTGTTTTATCGGCAGATCGCCGATAACGAGTTCCGTGAAGGATGAATGGCGAAGGAGCGAAGGGGTTATGCGTCATCGCATGGTATTTCGCCGGAGGTTTCGCAGAACTGCCCGGAGAGAAAGAGAACAACGAGACCGAGTCACCGATAGGCTGGAACACTCTATCCACGGATCGTGAACACAGAAAGTCATCCGATTACACTTCCTAGCAGGCTGAGTTTCTTTAAACAAAGAGAAACAACGCGATGAACCGTTGAAAAATCTCTGGCAATGTGTATAGAGATAGGAGGCAGCTTAGAACAGATCGTGTATCATAGACGTGCAATGAAAATCCATTAATTGTCAGTTCGGAAACTAAGTTTAGGGGGGAAGTCGATTCCATCTAATGTAGGTGAGTATTTTAAACTTAGTGATGGTAAAATATGAATTTTAGTAAAAAAAAAATTTGGGAACTAGGTTTAGGGGGGAAGTTGATTCTACCTAATCTAGGTAAAAATTGTGAACTTAGTGATGGTAAAATATGAATTTTAGTAAAGAAAAATTGGAAACTAACTTTAGAGAAAAATCCATTCCACTATATTTAGAAACAGTGGTGAATTTAAGGGCGATAAAATATAAATTTCAGCAAAACTGGAGTTAGGGGGTTACATACATTTTAGCTTTTAAATAAACAGAAAAATTACAAAATTTTGTTGTATTTATCAGAATTATTGTTATATTCTATTAAGTATTGTTTATATCTATCAACCGAAGAAAAGTAAATGTTTGATTCAACCGTTCGTGAAACATTTTTAGATTAGGGTCCAACGTCAAGAATCCACCACAAAGAAAAGGAAACGGAATGGAACATCGTCCTAGAGGATGAGGATTCCTCGAGATAATCCAACCGGATAAATACGTTCGCAGATTCGTAGAACCTGACAGAGCTATAGATGGTTGCATCTCGGAGGCAATTTATCATCCACCAGACCATATGTGTCCGACAAACGTGGTTCACGCGTGGATACTACGACTTTCGTCACTGGACGACTGTTCCAACCAACGTTCGACCGATGACTGTGTTGGCTCTCGTAATCGACTGAATGTTCCTCAACGATGAAGCTACTGTTATGGGTGGTGGTGTAGGGTGGGTAGGTTCGTTTGGACGTAGCAGGAAACCCCTCAAGAGCACTAAACGCTGCTGGAGTATGATGACACGGCGTATAACTGAAAGTTTCAGGCAATCCGGTGTTTGACGGGAAGGACCTGGAAGAGATGAAGTGGATCCGAGGGGAATTCGTAGGGTGAACGGACGGGATAACACGATGGGGAGATTATTATTCCAAGTTTTTCGTCCTAGGTTGGATTTAATTATTCATTATTATACTATAAAACCGTCGAAACTTTAGACAGACGGGGCTATAGACCTGTGAAGCTTGTAGTCTTATACATATATATTTTGATTGAATCGCTGTGAAATAATAAGGAAAGTTTGACACACAGAAATATACAGTGTTTCTCTTTAAAATGAAATACTGCTTTTTAATGCATGGAAAATGTAGAAAATTATATGGGAAATACAGAAAATTATATAGAAAATATAGAAAACTATATGGACAGTAGACAAACTTATATGGACAGTATACAAAATTATATGAAAAATATAGAAAACTAGTGGAAAACGCGTCAGAAATAGTTTCCCACGTAAAGGGTTGAAACCCACCCTAGTCCTTTTCTCTCAGCCCAAAGATCGCAACCCTCAAGATCACGATCGACCAGAGGGGGATTGACCCGCCGTGACGCAACACGAAAAACTGAATCAACCGAAACCGAAGAGTTCCAACCCCCTCCCTCCCCCCAGCTTCCCATCTGAGATTTTCGTCGCGGTGAAGGGGGTGAAACGGGGTGCTCGGAGGCGGTTGAAAGTGGAGAAACAAAGCGTGTACACGTCATACGCGCTCGATGAATAAGCCCACGAATTAGGGACAGAGCTCCAGGGGGGTAAACGAGGAAGCCAGAGGGGGAGGGGGGTTTAACAGGCGAGAGAAGGTGCCACATGAGAATCAACGGGAACGCCGTTCGGTATATACAGGGTGGTCCAATAAGAATTAGCACTCGAATATCTCCGTTGTTTCGGTAGATATGAAAAAATGTTATGAATAAAAATTGTTCAGTATAGAGGTGGCTACGAGAGAGTCGTAAGCAAGTCATCGCGTTACGAATGACATTGTGCAATATCAGTATGTAAAAGACGATCGTATCTCCTAAACGAATAATATCTCAACGTACATAGGTTAATGCTTTCCTAGAAAGAATGTCAAGTTGCATCGACTAATGCATAAAAAACACACAATTCTATTTCAGAAACCGTAGCTGACCTTAAAATCTTCGAAACTCCATCAACAAAAAAATCATTACAGTCAAATTATAGTTCCCAATATACCGAACAACTTTCGTTAATAAATTTTTGTCATATCTCCAAAACTAACGGAGATATTCAATCTCTAATTCTTATTGGATCACCCTGTATATGGGGTGGGCACGCGGAATAAGGGAGATGCAGGGAGTGGGGGGGGGGGCAAAGTGGTGGCGACCGTGTGTATATGCGCTGGACACGTTAGTCATTGATACACTTTAAACCGAGCGGGTGACTCATATATATAATAATCGTCATCGACAGCTGATCCAGATGCATTCTGTGACGACGCTCGGTGTTTCTACCCTCGAGGGGGTAGAGAAAGCTCCGTACCACCCTGCTACCCTCGACACGATCTCTCTCTTTCTATTGGATGCTGCGAGGGATTGACTAATTCATTAAGGCTCTACGTATATACTATATAGAGCTCGTGGTGCGGCAGCCTTCACGCTTCCACGCTTTTCCGATTTTCAATTTGGCCCGCAGCCTGAGGAAAAGGGGAGGGGAGAATCCCGCCGGGTCCCGATCGAGGTAATAAGAGGCGCCCACCCCTGGTGCAGTCCCTCTTTTTTTTTTCTCTCCCTTCTTTCTTCCTCTACTATAGGATGATTCAACCCGCTGACGAACGGTTTTTTGATCTTTCTCTGGCCTTTGTTCCGATTGTCGAACCGGTATACGTGGTCCCCTGAACCTTTGACGTTTCGACGATGTTTCCAACGGACTGACGGATTTGTTTCCATCAATCGATGGGGGAGGAATTTAATTCTTTCGTGAGGGGGTGACGCTGACGGTGTTTTAAACACGATGTTGTTAGTGTTGAGGATGGTTGAGAAGGGGGATACGAATGGAGGAGACGCTGCTTGCATGTTCGTTATTGCTTAGGCTAATAGGACTTCGTAATTAACCCTGTGGCTACTATAAGTGATTATAGTGACCTTTTTCTTTTATTATATTGTATTTAGAGATACTGGATAGCCAGGGATGGGAATTAGTGGAGTACGGATTTTTATGCAAAATGACATTTTTTAAAATAATTCATAAAGACAAAAACCATTGTAGGAATTTCTTTCTTTCCTTAAATATGTTATTGGATTCAGAGTGAAATTGAAAACTCGTTACATTTGATGAAAGCTTCGTTTGTTACTGTATTTTACAGAGCCTGTTAGACGAGGCAACGGTTTTTTGTGTAACAACATGTTGAAAAGGAAAATCATTTCCATTGGGTTGTACAAATTAATTTAGATCGCGTAAATATATGAAATATTAACTTTTTATACTTTAAGCGATATTTGCACATAAATATAATAAACAAAAACATTCGCGTTAAGATCCTATTTTCCATTTTTCTTTCTAATGATGCAAACGGGTTAACTCGTTAACGGTTTATCGCGCATTTATCATACGCGACATAATTATTAAAAAAATACCTGTAAAACATATGTCTCTTTTTCTTTTTCATTTTATCATAGACGGAAGTAGCTTAGCACATAAAAAGAACAGGCATTTTTTCAATCGTTAAAATTCTCATCGAATCACGTGGTCCAAGAACAATTCGGAAAAAGGAAACTGGTGAAAGAAGCCGTCACGTTGCAGTGTGCCAAGCAAGCGTTTGAATGGCGGCTCGCGTGGCCGGCTGAATGAAAAGGTTTCGGTGAACCCCGACGCGTCGCGCCAGTTCTTCGCGGCGGTAACGCAATTTGCATGAATTACAGAGGCCGTTCCTCGGTGTTACGCGCGCGACAGCGACGACGACGACGGTAACACGTGTGCAAACCGCGACGTTCTGACGAGTAAACAGACCACCCTGTACGATGACCAGATCGGTACCACAGATTAGAAATATAGCCAATCGTGATTCCGATGTCGTATCTCGTGGTCGAGCATAGAACCAACTCCGTTCGAAATCTAAAAATAACCATTTGTGTACAGACAATAAATTGTGGTTGCGATCCAATTCAGGTGAAAATCAAGAAACTAGTGGAATTCAATTTCGAGGCACAATGAACACGGGGAATAGGATTTATTATCGCGATGGGTATTGCGTGTGTTCGAAAGCTTTTCTTTTTAAATCGTTCGTGGTGTTTTTGTTTGTTCTTTGGGATATGAGTAACGCAGATACTGTATCGTTGTTAAGTAAAATTTTGTACCTCGACATTATGGAAACCGATTATAGCGATAGGTAATGGACGTCGAACGTTTTTAGCTTGTTTGCTGGGCAACTTCTTTACGTCAATGATGACGCGATCATAGATAAAGACGTATGAAATTAGTCGTATTTGCGTTTTACTCTGCGATACTAATAATTAATTGGCAAGGTGAGGTATGTGGAACCCCACGAATATTTTTAGAATACCTTCAGAATATTTTGTAGAATATTTTTAAAATATATTAGAACATTTTTTGAAATATTTTGTAGAATATTTCTTACAATATTTTTTGGAATATTTTTAGAATATATTATTATTATATATATTTTGGAATATTTTGTAGAATATTTCTTAGAATATATTTTGGAATATTTTGTAGAATATTTCTTAGAATACAATTTGGAATATTTTGTAGAATATTTCTTAGAATACAATTTGGAATATTTTGTAGAATATTTTTAGAATATTATTTGGAATATTTTGTAGAATATTTTATTAGAATATGATCTTAATGATTTATTAGAAGATGATCCAAATTCAGCAACCTTCCCCTAAACAATAAGTAACAGAATTTCCACCTTACCAGTTAAACGAAAATGAATGAAAGTGAACATTTGCACAGTAATGTTGTCCATATAAACCGTGTCGAAACGAACTAATTTTCCCCCGTTTCGTCTCACTTTTGTTACAATCTTTTCCCATTCGTTCCCAGCAGAATCGTCCTGACGAACAAAGCGGTCGCGATAACTGGGCGTACCGATTTATCAACGGTTCTGCGGGCGATAATGATAGAAGAACGAGGGGGTGTGCGCAACGATCGAAAATCGCGTCGAATCCGACCTCCCTCACTGATGGTGTGTGTGTGTGTGTGTGTGTACGGGCGACCTCTTCCGTGGGTGGCTACACGAGGACGTAATTCAACGTTAACGTAGCGGAAGTCACGATAAAATGACGAAGCGGCAGATAGCGCGGGCCTCCGCAACAATGAACACGATTACGGGGCCTGAATGAAAGGCGGACGATGGTTCTGGTTACGATATATTTACCACCCCGGGCGAAAACTCCGATGACAATGCTTGGCCATTATCGTTCTCGAGCATGAAATAACAATTCGAATAAAAAACAATCACGATATACCGTGATATATATTAGAAAATCATTGTAGATTCTGGACATTGTTCGTGGATTCGATGCATTTCTTTTATTTCATTTTTTTTTTTTTCGATATGTATATTTGATAAACACTATTCTCTTATGTGCAATAAAAAGTTCGAAATACGATGTGGTATTTCTGAGAATCTTTAGAGATTATTTTATCCACTGTTCCTGGATTCGGTATACATACCCTCACGAGCAAACTCGGCTTCCGCTAGGTCCAGATATAGATACGTTTCTAGTAAATGTGAATATGCAAAACGCTACACATTAGAAGTTTTTCGTAGCGATGTGCATTAATTTTACTTTACTTTGGGGACCTAACAGAACCTTTAATGAAGGATAGAAATCTCCAACTATAATTTCAATTGAGTAAATTAGTTTTTAATTTCTGAATTTATTACGAAGAATTTAAAAAAAATTGCTTTACTGAAAAATTACAGCCTGTAGATTGATTTGAAAATAATAAGTCATTACGTTTACGTACCACTGTGTGGCGTCTGCAACGACAGTATCGCTCTCGAGGAGCCCAGAAAACCAGCAGCAATCCCAGATCGAACCGAAAGGGCAATAAAAACGAGCCCACGCTAATTGGTCGGACCGCGATAAGCCTCTGCGATCTCGAATCGGCCAATTACCGAACGGGAGAGGCGAAATCACGTGTTATCTCGATGATATCGACGTAGATCGGCTGAGATATCCGCCGATTTGCATAATTACACGACGGCGAGCCAGCGAAAGAAAGGGCCGTATCACGTGTCGTCGCGTTTTGGCGAATTGACAAGGAAAGGCTTCCAAACTCGTGAACTCTGGCGTCAATGCTACTTCGTAGCATTATAAGTACAGTCAAAGCATACAGAAATTAAATGGTGTATTTAAAAGAAGTAAATAAAGAATGAAAAAATAATTTTGGTACCTATCACAACATTCTTGGTCATACTTCTCAGTGTTTTACGATTTTGTAATAAATTTTTCATGAGATATTTCATGAAATTATAATTTTATTCAATGGATCAGCTAACAAACTTCTGAAATATTCTACTGTCATCGCAAATACACGTGTGTGGGAAATTTTAAAGAAATCGGTTCAGTAGGACTGGGTCAAAAATTGATTTCAAGATTTGACCCAGGACAAACAGAGGAACCAACCTAATAACTAACCTATAATTCTATTTTTTCGATATCCAAGAAATAACACTACAATACGAAAAAAAAGTATTTTTTTTTTGTTGAAGTCGGAAAGGGTTAAAAGGGTTAAATTAAAATCAGAACTGTTTGGATCGGTAGCGTTCCGTCTGGTCGCGTTCTCCTCCGACAGAAAACGTGACTCATCGCGCGTATTTAACCCCGGCGGCATGTTTACGCTGGCCAAAGCGCGCGCGCGTTTATACGTGTGTGAGTATATAACCGTATGTCGAAAATCACGGTTGCGTAACGGGGCTCGCGACAGCCCGCAAGCAACCCCTTGGACCCCCGATACAGGGACCTCTCTCTCTTCTCCCTTGTCGGATATTTAGAGGTGAGTCAGGCGTGGATTACGAGACTTGGCTGCCACTTTGACCTTAATGTTTCGGGAGACAGACACGATTAAAGCTTACCCGCAAGCGCACAGCGAGCCACACACAATTAGGGTTTATACAAAAACTGACTTCTGAAAAAACAGGTTTTCCAATTTTACAAATTTAGAGGCGCCAAACTCCAGTCGACAATAACATCCATCCCAAAATCCAGAAGAGGCCCTAGACATCAGTCGATCAGAACATCTATATGTACAAAATCCAAGAGGCCTTAGACATCAGTCGACTAGAAAATCCATCCCAAAAACCAGAAGAGGCCCTAAACATTAGTCGACAAAAAGATCATCTATACAAAATCCAGAATAGTTCTCAAACACCAGTTGACTAAAACATCTACACATACAAAATCCAAGATCCTAGACATCAATCCATCTACACAAAATCCAATAGGCCCTAGACATCAGTCGATCTATACAAAATCCAGAAGAGGCCTCAGACATCGTGCTCCAGTTGATCCACATCGTTCCTGAATGGTAAGTACTTATACGTGACACGGTTCACGGCGGAACCGTGGCTGGGAATCGGTATCATAACAGGCTAATCGCATTCGCGACGACGCGTGTAACACTCACACACGCACGCAACGAAAGACATACACGTAAAGTCGCTTGCATAATTTACAACCGACCAAAGAGACGCGGCGCACATGCAGCCGCGCGTGCACGGCGACGGTACCGCGTGAACGCGCGATCCGAATCGCTGGCTGCGTCCTTATCTCCGCGGGGAGAGATATCGCAGCGAGCCGGGTGGCGCTTAGCTCATCGGTGAATTTAGCTTCGACTTCTCCCGCCTGCCTCTCGCCCGTCCTCTCGACGAACCACACCACAGTGGTCTGAAAACACGTTTTTAGTGGTCAAAAGTCAAAATGTCATTGGAACTTTCGAAAGTTGATTATCAAGGGTTTTTCAGGTCACGAATTTGAGAGAAAAAATTCGAGACAGAGGATTCAATACTATGCACGTATGGTCTGGAAACTCGTTTTTCATGGTCAAAATTAAAAATAGATCGACTTTTTTCAATGGAATATGTATTATAGTTATTCAACTAATGTAAGTAATATAATTATATTATTTATTGTATAAGTACAATTAGTTAATTATATATAATTATATTATTATATATTTCCGATGTTAATTTCAAATTATCCAAATATTAAAAAAACAAAATTCTAAACGTCAGAGCCCAAGCCGCTATTTAAGACACATACAAAATCCAAGAGTCAAGTCTACGTACTTGGATACTATCAAGACGTCAAAATAGCGTGGGTCTCTATTTCTTAAAAGTACTGTATTGTTCAAGCAGAGAAAATCGGTTAATCATCTCATAAAAAGCGGTACCTGGGTACAAAAACTGGATTTTAAAAACAACGCAATCTCGTGAAAAAAGTGGAGAAGCATCAATTTTTTATTTTTCTAATCAGCAGCAGAAATTTTTTTAGAAAAATATACAAGAGCTGAAAATACGGAAGAAACACGCGCAGTGTCGTTTGGTTCGTCCATAATTTCACATGATCTCGTCCTTGTTAGTTCATCGCTAATTCGGCCGAGTTGAGCGAGATCGTCGTCATCGGGCAAAAAAGCAGTATCCCTCGGCTCGGGACTGTCGATAACCTCTCTCTGTCTCTCTCCAATCCGACTATTACACTATCGGAGCGCAGAGATTCGACGTCGTGAGTATTTATAATCCTGGGGGGGGGGGGGCCTGCAGGAAACTCTCGAATCCCGGATGAGAAGAGAGTTGCAGACGGCTCTTGCAACAACAATCGTGGACGGGGGGAGGCGTCCGAGAGAGCACGCGGACCGGAGGAGGCTTTTACTGGCAATAAACCGAGAGAGCGACCGTGACGCAAATCGGAGATAAATTTAAACGGGTTCCCTATGACGCGGCCAGAGGAATTATTCCCCTATTTCGAGTTCCATTTCCGACCCCCGGGGGCTGGGAATATTCTCGCGACTGTCGTCGGAGCCACGTGGGATACGGTATATTTTCGCGTGGTCAATGTCGAAAGGATCGATCTATTTATCCCTTTGACGTTCGAAGAACGAATTGAATTCGAGTAATATAATTTTATCGACGACATTAGAATCTAGAATTCGTTGTTTCTGTCGGTTGTTTAGGCTTAGAAGAGAATTCTTTTGCGTTAGTGGGTGCAGTCTAAATGTGGTCACGTGGTCCTTTTGTCCGCCATATTGAATCTCTCCTTCGACTCAGAATGTTTCCGTTTTAAAGACGCGAAATGACTGATCTATAATCTGTTTGGCATTCGAAGAACGACTCAAAATTGTGGTACACGATTTTATCGACGAATTAGAATGTAGAGTTCACAGTTTCTATCGTTTGTTTAGGGTTAGAAGAGAATCCTTCGCGTTAGGGGGTAGTCTAAGTCTAGTCACGTGATCATTCTTTCGGCCATATTGAATCGCTTCCACTCAGAATTCGTTCCTTTTTAACACGTTGACTGCCACAGTGAAAATGGTCGTACGTAGCCAGACACGCTTTATATCGTTTTTGAGCCATAAATCGTGGAAACTATGTGCGTTTAGTTAACAGAGACTGTCGGTCTTGTTGTAAATTATACCGTGATATTAATTTTACGCAAAACATTTGTAACGGTATTTAAATAATCCAGCCTTTTTGCAATGTTTCAACTCCAAGTTTATCTCGTACCAGTTAGCAATGCGTTAAAGGATCGATCAACCAAAAGTACTTGACGTCAGAAGAGAAATCCAAATCTGTCTGAAGACTAAACGTCTGGAAACTAAAACGTTTCATTTCTGGACAGTATCGAGAAAGTACTTGATCCCCACATGCATCCTCAACAGATAACCTGGATCTATTTCGGTCACGATATAAAGAAGAAATACAGGGTAAACAGGGACAGATAGTACAAAAAACTAGGGTTTCGAAACGTGTCAAGGCTCAGCAATACCACAAGTACATATGACCTACGATGATCGTCGTTTAATCGAACACGAATCATCGACGATACCTCCAGGTAGGACTGGGTTGGATAAAAAAAAAATGATCAAGCGATACACACGGTTTAACGTTCCAGCGATATGTCGCCGCGCTCCGATTACCAACGGATAACGATTAATTAATTGCTGCCCACAGTATCTAATGGCATATCCGTCAATGTCCACCTTGCGAGCAATCGGTTATCGGCCAACACTGTTTTCGACACTCGACAAACGTTCCCGCCGTTCGGTAGCAGGTATCGATCGATAAATAAACCGGTACAGTGACGGATAATAGGGAGTGACGACGAAAATCGAGATCGATAATCTGGGATTTCGAAATGGGGGGAAAATGGCTCGTTAACCGAGAAGAGAAGACTGATAAAAACGGTGACCGTCGATCGGAGTCTTTGGCTGAGACCCAGGGAATTCCGAGGCGTCTCTAAAGAATCGCGTTGACGCGATCGCTAACCTGGCGCCTGCGCGGTCGTCTGGGAATTTTTATTCTCCTCTCGACGCTTCATTTATTTCTAGAGTATAATAATCTTCGTCTAAGACCACGAAGAATGAGCGTCTTTCAGTTGCCAAAGTGACTAACTCGAATTTTGAAATTTTTTCAAATTTTAGCGCCCAAGCAGATAATCGGTACTTCATTTCTATAATATTTAACATAACATTTCTTTGATAATTGGCAGATAAACCGGTCATATAATGGGAAAATTGGTAAGGACAAACAGAGACTCTCTCGGAGGAACTGGAAAGAAAATGGCGGCCGGTTGAGGGTGAGGAATAACTGCGAAATAATTTGGCCCTGTAACAATTTAGGGTTAACGATTGATCTAACGACGGTAGATTTGATCTAATAACGATGTGTAATTGTCATTAACCTCTAGAGGACGGGAAGCCTATTTTTAGGCTCCAGTGGGGTTGCTTATTTTTCGTGGTGTAACCACTATACCAAACATATAAGAGTTTTGAATGTCATGAAAAATAATGTCCGTCTTCTATAGATACAGTCTAAGCATTGGAGGGGAATAAAGAGAAAGAAACGTATACGAAAGGGAAACTATTGGCAAGTAATAAGAAAGAAAATGGGTGGCTTGATAAAAGTGTAACAAAAAGACGAAAAGAATTAGGTACATAATCCTCGAAAACATAAAGTACTGATTTCAAATCTGTACAGAACATTTCGTCAATTCGGAAGCTAGACTACCTTTTAACAAAGAAACCGATCGTAAATGCTATATCGAAATGTTTCCACGAAGATGAAAGAGGAAGTCCTACGGTCGTCGATTTTCATGCAAAGAAGCAGAAACCCAGAAGGCCGTACACGACCGAGTGAGTGAGTGAGTCACCAAGTTTTTCATAATTCTAAGGCTGTCTGTTTTTCTGTACACCGAGAGTTATACACATGCTATACCTTGAGTAATATCACCTGACACGCGTAACACACACAATCGGGCAACCGCGTTCAGTTCACACTTTTCGCTCATCGATTACCCACGGTGTATCTCGAGAAAAGACAGGTCCATTTTACGAAGTTACATAGAAAGACACGTTTCATCTCACCAATTACATTGACACACTGATTCACCGATATCGACGTCGAACAACGTCACGTGTTTACGGACGTTCGAATGTCGGTGAATCAGTGTCGATGTAATAACAGGTGAAGCGTTCGATTCTGTTAACACATTCCGTGGCAAGCCAGTTTTATGTGATTTATTCTCCAGACCGCGTGGGTCACCGTTGTGACCTACCCAGTATATGTATTAAATAAATTGTGGGATGTAGTTCTAAAAAGGTCCACCTTTCAATTCGATGAAACTTGGGAAAACTGGCCAAATAGAATGGCAGAATAGGCGCCGGTCACCGGTGACCGTCGCTGACAAAATGTGCCTGTCATCGGTGTCCATCGGTAACTAAAAAAGCGCCGGTTATTGGTGACCGTCACTAACGAAATATGCGCCGGTCACCGGTGACCGTCGGGAACGGAAAATGTACCGACTCTTAGGTTTTTGTTTTTGAATAGCCATACTACGTCATCTGACATCAAAGTGTTAAATAAATCGATAAATCGCGTTTCAACAGTGGGCCAAAACGGAAATGCGGACAAAGGAACCTTGTCGCACGGTGGAACCGTGGCAAAACGCGTTCTTTTCCCGCAGTCCACGGGACAGCTGTCTTCAAGGATCTGCCGCAACGGTGCAATTAACCGCGGCCAATTCACACTCCACTTATGCTGTTTCGCGAGCGGGCTCCCCCTCCCGCCGATTGGTTTTGCAAACGTCTCCTCCGGTCGCGCGCACGTTTCGTAAATCGCCTCGTGGTGAGTCAGGGAAAATGCGTGGCGGCCTTTGGGGAACGCGCCGTGTGGCCTTTTTTCGGAGCGTCGAGATAGCAGGTGCGAGGTCTCTCGATGTGTGATTCTAAATCGAACGATCCTTGAAAGATGAATGTGTAATTAATATCTTGCGGATGATTAATCGTTTCACGATTGTAACGTAAAATTGTAACACGTTACGATCGGTGTTGACGGTTCTGCTTATCTGTTGAAATGGGACACGGAAGTTCTGCAGTAGTTTGGATTTTGAAAGAATAAGAAAATGGAATAGGGAATACATTAGTGGAGGCGCGTCTTTTTACGCTAATCTGTTGGGATTGGTAATTAATACGACCTCCAAATAAAGTATACTTATTTCGTCCAATTTCGGAAACTTTCGACCCTAATAAGTACAGCCCGGTAATACTTATTTCATTCAATTTTTAGACTCCTTCGTTACACAAAAAATCCAGAGAGAAACGTCGACTGTAAATTGTTATTTAACATATTCACCGCCCTGTGACGGTCACCCAGTGCCGGACACTGAATTTTCCGTGTACGTTGGTCAGTGGTGACCTTCGTTTCAACGTATGATAATCCTATTGGAGTGAACGGAAAGTCAGGTGAGACACACATCTGCCAGTGAATGTAGTATTATGCTTTAAATACAAAGAATTAATTAATAATTAATTGAAATCTGTGATTAATCCCAGTGTCCCTATAACTGTCACCAGAAAAATTAAAATAATTGTTATATACTTTAACAATTCATTTTGTGCAATAGATATAGATTGAATAGTAAAATTACGGTTCTTTCATTACTATGATTTCGCCATCACTTCCTACTTACGTAGTCGCGTTTCTGCCTCTTAAATTGCACTTTCAAATTTTCAAAATTAATCTTTAAATACCAGGCACACACAAGTAACAGTATTTCTTTGTTTTTATGTAAAACAAGGTGTTAATATTATAATAAAATTTGTTGTATACAATTCTTTATACTTCACAAGGTTATTAATATAAAATAAATTAAGTCACAGTAATTAGGACACGTTTACCCTATTCGTGTCTGTTCGAAAGGAGGTTATGGCGGGAAATTCAAAATGGCACACGGAGCTGAAAAGACTCGACGCAGCGATTCTGACTCAAACAAAAAAAAACTATATGTATATCATTCTTAAAATCGCGTATCGAGCATCGCGAAATGTCGAGCAGAAAGGCACCAGGTCGCGAGAAGGAAAGGTAGGAAACGTCGAGCTGGAGAAGGTAGGACAGAGTGAGAGAGATGTCGAGGAAGGGGCCGAAGTCACCGGCGATATGCACAAGCGCCGCGGCGCGGCAAAAGGTGGGGATCTATTCATAGGAATGACTCATGTCGGAGATGACGCCGCGAATAGTCGGCCAGAATTTGCGCACTACACTATGCCACCAGGCTTTGCGCCTCTCACGTCCATGATTCCGTTTGCCAAACGCTGATACGATTCGCGACCGAGCGTCCCCTCTCCCCTCGTCTAACACTTCCCAGCCCATGCAACTTTGTTGCCCCTTGACCGAGGAAGGAAGTGTCCCAACGCAATCCCCTCTCCATTTCACTTCCACCGGAACAAGTTGCAAGATTCGACTTCGCAATTGCTGTCCTGCTTTCGATGACCTTTTTTGAACTCCAATGGATCCCCGTGGAATGTTACGTAGAAGAGGTTTAAGTTTGTATTTTGTGGGAATTGAAAATTTTGAGCAATTTTTAATTTTGTGGCATAAGTGGATAGGGTGGATTCTAGGCGTTTGTGAGACTTTATAACTATTGACTGAAAGTGTGTATAGGGAACTGTTCGATAAGATTTTTAGGGTATTTTTGCGAATTGATAGAATCTGTAAGTGGGGAAAACGAATTTTTGTTTCATTACAGTTTCTGTTAAACAGTTCTGTCCGTGAGTGGATATATGGATTATAAACAGAATGGAAAGAAATATTAGTTAATTATGAAATTTAAAGGCCAAAAATGGATACTAAATACTTAAAAAAAATTGATCATTATCAGAAAGAGTCTGTTACATATAAATGTCTCGAGAAATTATATTTATATTCCAGCCCGTTACTTTGGCAAAGGGATTAACTCCACGAAAATATAAAAAGTTAAGTACCGATCGAGTGCTGTGGCACTAAAATTTGAAAAAAAAAATTCAAAAGTAAGATCACTTTGATTATGAACGGTTCATTTAACGAAATAATATCGTGTAGCTAGGCAACAAGTGACCCAATTTCCCGTCAATTAACGGAATCAAATCGAATCAAACATTCCAGAGGGTAATTTGCAGCAAATAGGTTCTTGCGTCAGAACCACAGAATATTACGAGCCGTCCAACACGCGAACGCAGGCAAAAACCAAACGAAAACGTCACGAAGACGGAGGGACAAAAGAGCATGTGACAGTCGGACATACATACATACATAGGAAATTCACGCGACCGCGAGAAAACGTTTAGTGGAAAATTTTTGCGCGGACGCAATGCTGCGGCGGAGCCGTTCTATCGCGTCATCGGCGTGGCTCTCCTGGGAGACGCCTCTAATTCACTAGAATCACTTGATTCGTCGGGTATCTTGTTTACTACTTTCGACCCCGTGCGCTATCGGGCGCATAGAAAAGCTTCTTCGTCGCTGTACGATGTTATCGCCGTTGGTAAAATTTGCGATACAAAACAATGTATACCGAGAAACGTGGAAACGGAATGATATAGGAAACGCCACGACGGACAGTGGTACAGAACGCCTGTTTAGGAGTTCAGAAGCTTAATTTGGGTGTAAAAATGGGAATTTTAAAACCAAACTTGGTAAACATACACTTCCTCTAAACGTCATTTCTGCGAAACATTTGTAAATAAACTTTTTTTTTTTTCAACATAATTTCGCATTTTCGAGCTGTGTTGAGCACGCTGAATACATCTAATGCTCATGCAAATTTATGAAAAATTGTCCTGAACTGAAACAATTACTGATTTGTTCCATACAGTACTAGCATTTTTTGATCGTTTAATATTCGCAATTTCGTTATCCAGAACAAAATTTTGAAAGAAGTCCATTCATTTTCTGCCTAGACATCTGTAATGAAGTTTCCAATTTTGTACCCGACATGACACACTAATAAAAAAAAGTACCTGTAGTTAAGGGTTAACAACGGATAACGTCAAATTGCGTACTATCGATTTTACTGTCCAATGAAGTGAACTTACAAAAATTCTTGTGCTTTGCCTCCTATTTCACAACTGTAAATTATCACCGCAAGACCTTCTCTAAGTTTGAGCAAAATGATTAAAATAAAACTATTACGCATATTTCTTCTATCTCAGCGTTACGTAACTAGGCTAAACCAACCAGTAATCGATTGTATCAGTGAATGACCACTAGGCAAAAAAATTAAATATTTATAAATAAGTGTAGTTGCACTTTTAATATGCCATATTTTTAGTAAGTACAATTCCTATTAAAAATATTTCAAAAATATAGCAGTCATTTACTGGATTCTTACACGTTTCGCACTTAACAAATAATTTTTCAAAATTATTGCTGTTCTGTTTCTATAAATAAATACATTCAAGCATTACTCCGAAACATCCATAAATTCAACGATTCGGTCATTCACTGGTTGGTTTACCCTATATACAGTTGAAGAATCATAAAAGAGTTAATTTGATATAGATCAAGTTTAGTCTCGAGTCCACCCAGAGATCTAAGTAAATCCCCGTACATAAACGTTCCCGATCCGGTTGAGAACGATGAAAGAATCCTCGACGGATCTTCTTCGAATCGAGCGAAGGAGGGCTGAATGACAGCAGACCGGTCGCGCGATCTGCACGGGTATTAAATGGTCACGGAAAAACGGTGGAACTCGTTCGACCGCTCGTCAATGGGGATATCGTGGGTCGTCTGGTCAGGTTGCTGCCGCTGGTTGCCAGCAGACGTCGAACAGGCCTGCTGCATTCCGTAAAACAGGCACGTATGGCGTGTTCGCGTTTCGACGGCAATCGAGAGCCGAGGGGAAGTGCGTTTAGTAGCGTATCCGGCGTAGGTACTGTTACCCGAGTCTCGATAGAGAGGATCTACGAACCGATACGACGCAATCATCCCACCCACGTTTCCCCCTCCACGATATTTTCCATTCAGAGTTTCCCGTTCGACTCGAGAGACCGCCCACCCTGGTCCAACGTAACGAAACGACAGGAAGAAAAGTACCATTTTTTTTTTTTCTTTCGGAGATTCAGGTGACTTGGAATTTGGGGAATAGGTGGAACGAATTGAAAAGATGGAAAAGTTGAACGGGTGATTTCGATACTTTGGAAGTTGATATTTTATAGTTTGACAGTTGAAGAAGAGAGCGCTGTGGGGTAAAAGGGTTTATGAATGCCTATATATTTTATACTGTTATTGGTAAGCTGGTGCTTTACACGTATCTGTATAGAGTATTTAGACTCGAGAAAATGTGAAAGGAAGTAAAATAAATGTTAGTGTAGTTATATTCTAGTGTCAGTAAAAAGGTACTTCGCAAGATCGATCTTTCAAAGCTTTGGTGTGCTCAATTTCCTAAACTATGGATTCTGACCATTTTTGGACATTTTAATAAGCTTTAGGATTTTATTGAGGATGGTACTATTTTTGGTTACCTTTACCGTATAAAGTATTGGACCATATGGTACTTCTGAAAATCGATCTTTGAAAGCTGTAATATTCTCATTTCTTAAACCGTAGATTTTTCTGGCCATTTCTGGATATTTTAACAAGATTTAGGATTCTATAAAAAATCATTAGCATTCTATAGAATATCAGGCAAAAGGTATCACAGGAAACAAATGGTAATTCCGAATGGCAGAGTTTATCATGTCCCGTGTATATGTGTGGGTGTTATAAATCAGTGTTTTTTTTTTTTGGAGGACGTTCACAAGGAAGCGAGCCAGTCCCCGCGCGTAACAATGGCGACATTCGGGAAGGCAACACGCCTGCATTTTACGCCGCGCGTGTTTCAAGCAGCGCCTCGACGAAGAGAGAGAGAGAGAAAAGACGCAAAAGTGACTTTCGAGACGACCGCATCATCGTTATTTCCGAAAAGTCAGGCGCTCCCACGTGATCTTACGTAAACAACAAACAAACGAATATAACGCGTCCGTCAGCTTATTCGTCCGCGGGAAAACGGGGAAATGTGTTGCGATCCGATCACGTGTCCTACCCTTCCCGGGTAATTAATTCTTCCATAATACACGATGGGTACGAAATCACGATAAGATAACAGAAAAACGACAAAAAATCTTCGTCTCCGTGTAATTTGCCTAAAAAAGTGTTCCTTCTGTCACAGAATTGAAACAAGATGCTAAATAAAAAAGAACGACGAAAAATCTTGTTCTCCGCGTAATTTTCTCAAAAGAAACTATCATTTCTGTCGAAGATTTCAGAATAACTTTCATAACGATCGACACGTCAGGAAGAGAAAGGGCCCGGAATAAACCGGTGGTCGACATCACAAAGACCCAACGGCACCACCGAAGGCCTTATCGACCCGACAGTGTTTTAAACAATAAAAATTTGACACACAACGATCAAGCTCATTTTCCGAATTCACAAATTATCTACAAAAAAAAAAAAAAAAGCACTCACCGAGAAGAAGAGCGGGCTCCCAATTATCCTCCAGCAGGGCGACCAACACAAGGAACAGCGGATGTTGTACAGGCAACCGGTACAGGTCATCGGTGCAGTCATCGTAGACGACCACCTCCCTGTAGTGTCTCCTTCGTAACAGTTCCTTCCCCTCCCTGGTCGTGGCCAGATCGGCCAGTGTAGCTTTCCCCAGCTGTAGCCGTCTTCGATTGAACCGATCGGAGCAGTTCACGTTGATGGCGCCTCTCACGTGGTTCACGTTGTACAGAATGAACGGTCGACAATCTAACAGAACAGGTCCTTCGTTCGTCTGACGGTTAGGCAGACGGTTCGCTAGCTCGTCAGCGGTTATGGTGCCGGTTCTCTGTATCACCAGCTGCCTCTGCAGCGTGTTGTTCTCGTTGCAGGGGCTCGTGGGCAGGCTCACGGTCTCCAGTTTGCAGCGTTTCGAGGCGGACAGCTGATGGAAGTGATGGTGATGATGATGGTGGAGATGATAGTGACGATGATGCAAGTCCACCAATGGCAGATCGCAATCGGTCCCACTGCTGGAGCTGCTGCAACTGCTCCCGCAACCGCTAACGATGCTGCTACCACTTGCGTTCAAGCTGCAACCGGGGCTACTGCTGCTGTCACTACCGTCGACAACGTCCACGCCGCTGCTGGTCGACGAACACGGTGATACGGTGGACGTCGGCGAGGACAGGAAGCTTGACGAGCCACCAGCTGGCGGGCCAGGCTCGCTCAGGCTACGGTTCAATACCAGTTTGAGGTTGTCCCGAGACCGTCCGGCCGAGACCGGCTCGCAGCACACCAGAGTAGACATAGGTGATGAGGACGGTTGCTCTGGGTGTTGACGATGTGGCGGTGGCGGTGGTGGCTTGACGTCAGCAGCCGCGGTTATATCGAGACGCGACCCCGACGCTGAAACGGAGGAAGAGATCGTCAGATCGGTGGTGAGGACTCTTTTGTGGAGGTAGTGGTGCGCAGAATTGGGCACAATTTTATTCGTGAAAAACAGTAGTATCTGGGATCGTTAGCCTGACCTTTGAACAGTTAATGGTATGAAATAATTGTTTGCCAAGTGTTTACTCATTCGAGAAGTATTATGTTATTGTAAAAATTGAAATTTTCAGGGTTATGCTATTAAAAATGAAGTACTTGTTTATTTTTTATTCGTTATTCGAAATTTGTAGTTACTATGAGAGTCAATGCTTTGATTGGGTATTGCTCTTTCGTTTTGCACACCGTTCTTCGTCTTCCGTTTTCGATAAGAAACGTTTATTATGCCAACAGACCGTTTCAAACGACAATTGGCGACTCCGAAGATCTAGCACCGAGCGTGTTATCTGTCACTCCCCTTGGGCCAACGGTGCACACATCCAGAGGATAGAAAACGATCGTTGAAAATCGTACACCGACCTTTAATCTATCGCCTCGAGGCGACTGTTCGCATCTTCTCGCGTCGTCGATAGACTGTGAGACAGAGAGACCGCGCGTAATCAGTGAGTCAGTTTAATAGTCTCCTCTCACGGCTTATGGAATCACGGGGCTTCCTCATTGCTAGACGTTCCGTGAACGACGATAAAACCACCACATAACACATGTGCTGAACCCGCGTCTGCTCGTTAGTTCCGGGCAATTCAACGAAATTCAAACGAACCTGCCTAACCAAACAGAACACACATTTGGAAACTGTTTCTGGCTCCCCGAACAAGCTTCCCGTAATCAATTTTCGGTAACGTCGATTTAATGGGTTCCATGTAGAGATGGCGTGAATTGCTCCTTGTGAATCACGAGTGACACGATTACGATCATTCCCAGTCACGGTGATTTTTCACAGTGATTACGTGATTTTTCGTTATCACTTCTGACTGGTGGCGAGCATAACAAACATAAAAAGCCAACCTGTATACTTTATATAAATGACATCGAAACAAAAATGCGGGTTGTGTCGTGCAAAATTAAGGAATAACGAGGAATAATGAAGAATAATGAATAATTAAGGATTATAAATTCTGAACTATACAGGGTGTCTCAAAAAGATGGCACAATCCGCAACATGCATATTCCTCATGCCAATACAAATCGAAAAGTTCTTTACCGTTTTGCAATCTGATGCTCCATTTTCGAGATATTAGCGGTTAAACGAACTCCAATCAGCTGAGCGGTGGGTCACATGCATGCATAGGTGGTCAGACAGAGTCAAGAAGGCTAACGCTCAGCTGGTTCGAGTTCGTTTAATCGCTAATATCTCGAAAATGGAGCTTCAGATTGCAAAACGGTAAAGGACTTTTCGATTTGTATTTGCATGAGGAATATGCGTGTTGCGAATTGTCCCATTCTTTTGGGACACCCTGTATACCACATAACATATATTTTGTATTCTTATTATGTTTTCTACTTATTTTTAAGAACGAATGGTAACGGTAATTCAATTCCAAATTATATTGAATATGTTTTTTTTTACAGGTCTGATAATTAAAGAAAGATGAAAACATTATTCTACAAAGAGTCAATGAAACGTAACGTGTTAAAACTGTTAGGAAGTGATTTGTATACGTACCGATTCCGTAACTTTCATTTTATCATTACAGAAAAATATACCTTCCGAAGAATCGAATCGAAATCGAGCATCCCTAGTCTCGGGGTTAGGTTAGGAACACCGAAGTTAATTCTGTTCGCGAAGGGTTTAATCGTGAAACGTGTTTATGAAACTCTTACGATAAAGTTCGTAATAGAGGGAAGTATATTCGAGGAATCACCGTGACGTTAAGGTAAATACCTAAATTCGACACACACTCGTTACCGTTCCTGTTCCGTGCTTTTAAATAGCAACACACGGACGCGACGATGAGTCAACCCACCGAAATATTTGTACCGTTGTGTGTTGCTGCTGTACGGTCGCCACGGGACGAAAATATTCCACGGATTGCACAGGTGCGACCCGAAGTCATTATCCCAAGTGGGGGGGATCGAACGTGTCGCAGATGAATGACAGGGCCGATGCCTCGCTATTATGTCAGTGAAATCGTTCTGTATTACACCTGCCGCCTTTTGGCATCAGAACGACTTCATAGAATTCTCTATTTTCGACTGATATTTCAATACGATCGGTAGACACTATTTAATTTCACTATCTTTCCCATTTATACGATTTGTTTTCACGTGACAGCTACGCGCTGCGATTGGTAGCCAACGTTACCGCGGGAACTCAACTGGCAGACTCGCGCTCTGATTGGTCGGAGGTTTTTCGTTAATAAAGGGTGTCTCAGCAAGAACTTGGATTTCGAATCGCGCGCCATTTTCGTCTGTCAAATGGTGAGTCATATTTGGCGGCTTTTTAGTTAATACATTGACATTTACGAAAATGACGCGTTACACTTTGGAAGAACATTTGTTAATAGTGAAAACCCATTACAAACATTACAAACGTTGTTGCAAACTAAGTTTCCAGGTCGTGTCACCTCTCGTCTTGGAGACCAAAACTGGCCGCCAAAAAGTTGCGATTTAACCTGTTTCGATTATTTCCTCTGGGGCTTTTAGAAAAGTAAGGATAAGCAAACGACTATTACCAAATTCGTAAAATCCACCGGCCCTTACTCCAAAACGTACTGCGAAATTTCGTCAAAAGAATACATACCTGCCACCAGACCAACGATGGCCATTTAACCGACATTTTATTTCATGTTTAATGTCATTAATAACTTTGAATATATCAATAATAAAATGTAAAAAAAAAAAACAAATTAATGTGTTTCATCATTTATCACCTTCTATCTCGTTAACGAAGCCTCGGATAACATTTTTGCTAAGGAAAAACTTGTTTCAAATCACCTGAGGAATCTCCTATTTCCGGGTCCTCCGACATTTTTGTTACATCCTGTATATCAAAGCGCTGGTCTGATTTTTGTACACACACGTGTTCCCGATGTGAGGTTAGGAGACACGCCCTGGTCCTTTATCGGCTCCCCGCAGCTAACGATTGACTTTATTAACCTTGGAGTAACGTTTCTCGTTCATAAACGAACCTGAAATAACGGCCGCGACTCCGGTTGCATAATGATCGACGTTGCGCGCCCCGTCGCCACGTACGGTCGAGAGTGAAAGCACCGCCTCTCTCGCATTGGGGCCTAACCACGTTAGAATCGCTCGTGTGCGACGCCGTTACCAATGTATATGCATGCATTTCTACCTCCTATTCCATACACACCGTCGTGCTCTCGAGATAACGACTAAACGCAACACGTCCCGGACACTTTTACCCTGGGTTGTTCCGGTGTTTCAGGTGCAGAACCAGCCGATAGATAATAAAGGTGAACGAACTGGGCTGGACGATACGATGTTCGTTAGACGAAATTGTGTCATCGTTTGCCAGTGTCCTGGGTTAGGTTAGAAACGATGGAAACCTTAGACGAGTGTATGGAATATCGGTTATTGAAGAGAATATCCTTTTAGTGTTAATGGAAATATATACGTGAATTTCTAATTTTCCAACATTTTGGTTATGTATACCCTTTCTGAGCTGAAGGTTAAGTCGGAACGAATGGAGTTCTGTATCTATAGGAATTAGAAATAGCAATTTGGTACTGTTAGATACCATTTACAGTGAAATCAAATGAATTTTGGATAGGATAACAATTTACATCCAAACTTATTGAAATACCTTCAATACCAATCTCCAGTGCATTCTAACCTAATCTAGTTCGTATTTCTTCGATCATTCATGATGAAAGTATAAGAAAATTTCTCACTGGTCATCATTATTTCCAATATGTAGCTGAAGCGGAATCATAATCAAGTTTTCCAATATCGGAACTTCAAAATTTGTTCCTCTTTCAATACACGTTCACAAAACCGATACGAAAACCAATGGAACCTCGTCAATTGGTGATGCCCGATACAATTCCGATACATGTAAGTATCGATATATCGGTTCATGAATGTCGACGTTTTGTATCGACATTTTAAGCAACGATACATCGGTGTATCGATACTGTATAATCTTAGAAATGTAGAATGTATAAATCAATACTTAAAATATATATTCTTGATTTCAATCAAACTCAAATTTCTTTTATTTTAAAAAATTATATTTATATTCTTCTCCGGCCCCCAGAAAAACATTCTAGTTACGCCCATGATCGATACTAAAAGAAATCAATTCTTATCGATACATTTGAATGTAACAGGAATCGCTAATCGAAAACCAATGGGCCTTGTGATATCGCGATCGTTCGCCAGAGATCGTCGAAGGGCCGCCGCGGAGGGATCGGTGGCGCATCACGTAATTTCTAAGTCGGGTGATATCGGTCTTGCACCAGTCTGTCTGTCGCAACTGGTTTCGGGACCACTGGTCGTCGTCCAACTTACAATTTAGCTCTACCCGCTGTCAGGAGGCTCGTAACAATGGCACAATCGGTGATAAATTCGCTACGGGTGATCATCGAGGTTTCCGTGCAAGGGCGAAACAGCCTCGTCTTTACGATTTTTCGAAGACCAATGGAGTGTACTCGACATCAAGAAGACAGAAAAGTCTCTCCAATATTAAACTTGAACTACCAAATCAGACCAATAATATTTATGGATGAGCAGAGAGTTTTTGTCTAGATCTAATCAGATCCCTATGCTACTTTCTTTCCCTTCTCAAACAAATCCAGTTACAAACAACTGTTACCTCGAAGTAAACCAGTCATCATAACCCAACAAACAGGATGAAATTCCCCGTAACTCGAATCAGAAAATTGACCCAGGTAGCCCGAGGGTTAAGGTACGTTTCCACGTGACAATAAAACTCATGACTTTCCTTATCATTTGACACTGTATAACAATATACTAAACCAATATCCACATCACAGCAACATCTAGTTTTCACGAAAACAAAGCTCAAAACATTTACTGTCTATACACCCATAAAAGTCACGATTTCCCGTCACGTGAAGACGTACCTTTAATCCAACATTCTCCACAGAAGAGATCACCATACAAGAACCCCAAAAACAGATCAACGATCCCTTTCACGGTAACCCAAGCAATATTTACAGCCAGGATACCCACAGATCGTGAAGAATCTACAATTTTCACGCGGAACTCGGCCACTCTGTACGGTGACCCGTGCGCGGAAGAAGGTTGAGGGGACACTTTCGTGTCAATGCCGTGGCAACGGACTTAACGAACCTGGTGGTTCGTCGACGACGCAGCGCGGGATCGAATCGTAGTGAGTCAGCCAACTAATATTAGAAGGTGAGGAGGCTGCTCCACGGCCCAGTCTCCCCCCCCCCAGGGGCTCCCTCGCTCTCTCTCTCTCTGCCCCAGCGAGGAGAGTCTCTCTTCGGGTTCGTTGTGTTTGGAATGAGTAAACGCCGTGGAATTCAACGCTCCGAGCGGCGAACGGCGAGGCGAGCGAGCGAGCGCGCGCGCACACGGGGCCCGGGACTCTCTCGGGGCCTGAAGCGGACAGGTGTAGCGCCAGCACCTGCTGCCTCTGTTCCGCGGGGACCACTCGAGAAGTATCCAGTCCTCGGAAATCGTCCTTGCTTCGGCGACACGAGAACGATTGGAATGCTCTCTCGTTCCGACGTTCTGAGTGTGATGTCTCGGTTCATCGCGTGAAGTCGATGGTTAACGCTTTAGGATATTTAATTGGGTCCTCCGGGTGGAGGTAGCGGTCTGTATATTTCAGCTTGCACGATTTAAGTGGAGCCTATAGAGGTAGTGTCAGTATTGTATTCGGAATTAAGATACACAGGTTTAACTTCGTATAACACGGTGGTTAAGCGCCGGAGAATTTTCGTGTGATACGAAACTGAGATGTTGATTTGTATATGTATACAGGAAACAGGGTTTGATCGACATATAGCGCCGTTTAGGACATTGTGCAGAGGATTCATACGTCTTGTATAGCTACAACTAAGTTTATTTACTTACATCAGTGATATCTAGACTGCGGATTTTTATGCAAAATCAGATTTTAGAAGGTTGCTCATAAAGACAAAAACAAAAGTAGGAATTTCTTTCTTTCTTTTTAAGTATCTTATTCGGCTCAAACAAAATAGAAAACTCGTTGCATTTGACAAATTCGCAGTCTAGTGATATCTAAGAGTACAGTTGGGTAATAGTCGTTCACGGTTTGAAATATTTTAAGGATTTTCCCAATTCCCATTACAAAATGTGATTTAAAAAACCCATTTATTATTAAATGCCTTTTGGGGTACTGATAATGACGTATTGATCCTAAAAACATGAATGCGACAACTTAAGGCTTAATGGCGTTGTAGGAATACCGATTCATTCGGAGATTTCACTAATTCTCTGACTTAATTAGTTAGATATTTTTGGTAGAGGTAATGTCCGTATCGTATTTGGAATTAAGATGTACAGGGTAACTTCGTATAATACGGTGTTTAGGTTCCTAAACATTTCCATATAATACGAAACTAAGAACTCATATGTGGACACATACAAAACCCAAGGTTGAATTCCAAAAACTGACAAAACCTGAAAGAAGTCTTCCCCAATTGTCTAACCGTGGTAAACGGGAGTTCTGAAGGATCCTATCCTTTCTGCCTCCGCCTGAAAATTTCTTCCGATTCTCCGATTCACTCTCGGTTACGAAAACACCGGTCGCCACGAGTACAAAAAAGGGACACCAGAAACGCCGTGTTTCGTAACAGGGAACGCGTCATCGGCTCTTCCTTCACGGAAGACTTCACACACACCAGAAGTACAACACCCAGGCGCATTTCTCCTGTCGACTATGATCTCACACTGCCCCTAGTAAACGGATCTCTCGGTCATCCATGTCCAATCACGTGTTTCCAATCGCACTAATTTCCTAACCAGATCCCACTCTAGAATTCCAACCCTAACATCGTTGATTCTTCCAACTTCAACTGGATCAAAGAACCTATCCTCTATCCATCGAATCATATCAAATCGGACTAATTTCTCAGCTGGATTCAACTCAAGGCATTTCAACCCTAACATCAATCATCCCCCAAACTTGAAGAGGATCGATGAACCTTATCCTCTATCCATCGAATCATATCAAATCGGACTAATTTCCTAGCTGGATTCAACTCTAGAATTCCAACCCTGTCATTAATGATTCCTCCAACTTGAACAAGATCAAAACACACCCCATCCTTTGATGCTCTGATACCTCGATTCACATCGAACGAAAGAGAGGTGGGTTTGAGCTTACCGTACACTGTTGGCTCAAGAAGAAAGAGTAAACAACAAAAAAACGAAATAGGGGCGAACGGAGCCGCAGTTCGTCAGAGGCACCTACCTTTCCCGATCGGTCGAACCGGTTCGCCTTTACGACGAAACCAACAGCCGCCTCAACCGGTGACGCACCACCGTCGTCGTCGTCGTAGTCGTCGTCGTCGTGGTCTTGCTAGAGGTCTGCGAATTCACGAGCAGCCCGTGTGCACTGGGTATATCCCGATAACAGCCGGCGATAATCCACGTGGGACCGCATGGAGAAACCACCACCACTGTCCTCCAGGTTGAAGCACACACTGTCCCTTCGAGCCACGCGGTCGAAACGCGAGCGGAAGGACCAGTTTAAAAAAAAAAAAGAGAGGACAGAGCAGACAGAAGAAAGAGACTATCTGGAGACTGGAGAACAGATAGAGAAGCAACGGACAGGAGAAAACGACTCTTATCGAATCCTCCGTATTTGTTTCTTTTTCCTTTTTTTTTTTTTCGGACCAGGAAACGGGTCTTCGGTTTTCGTCCACACTCAGGAGAGCGTTGGCACGCGGGTACCGCGTCCCCCGTGCCTTTCTCGTTTTCTTTCCCTCTTTGTATCGCGATACGTGTGGTTCGTCGGCAGTAAACACCCCGGAATTTTTTGTTGCGTTTTACAGGACGACACCGTGGAGCGGCGATCGACCGAGGCCCACTTTGGCTCCGATGGATCCGTTCACGGCGGCCGACGAGCTGAGACTGAGGGCCGCGGAGAGAGGGAGACGCCGCCGTACGCCGCGGCGTGTTGTAGCTCTGCACACGGAAAAAGAGAGGACCGATCGCGATCCCACACGAGGCACACACTGGCGACGCGAGGCCACGGCTCGGAGGAGAATACGTATACTGGTTGTGTGGTGTAAGTAAGCGCGCAAAGGCGACGGTGAGAGAAGCCCATTGGGAGGAGGAGGACCCCGCTGAGGTTGGTACCCGCGCGCGCGCGCGCGCACAAAAATCGTCGCAGGTACGTATTCTGGCGCGTCCCTGTGGGATTGGTCCTCCTTGAGGATCTGGGAGAATTTTGTCACAGGTAAGGTCAATGTCCCTATTTCCAATCAGACATTTTCGTTGCACAGAGTGTACAAGAATAAAATGTTATATAAAATTATTAAAATCAACTATGTTATACGTATCAACTATTCTATGCTTTTGGCATTTAGTTTGTAGAAGTTTACCGATTTATGGTCCAATATTAATAATATCGAAAAGTGTACTCCCTAGAGTGGGGGTCACCGGTGACCCCCACGGCAATCAACGTGTTAATAGAAATAAATTTAACCCTTTGCAATCCGATGTCGCCGCTGCGATGACAATTATTATTGAAATCATTGCGTTTCAGAAACCTGGTTTCGAATGTTAAATGGAACTGTGAAGAAAAGTGTTCCTGTGTGCAAGTGGTTTTTGTGAACCAGAATGAGTCTTTTGAAGCTGTTCCCGTGCGAAGACTCCGTGGAGAACATGTACAGGGTGACCCACAAACTGTATCTTGTGATACCTTGAAGATATCTAATTGGAGAACGTGTTGGTACCACAGATTATGGCATGTCAAAAGCCTCTGGTATAAATTCTATAGGATGTAAAAGTACCAGTGCCACGTCAATCACGAAGAAACGTATTGGAACTTGTAACAATTCTCACATACACATTTGTATACCTCCTCCTTTTCGAAGTCGATGAAAAATACCCCTAAACATGCACACTTCTTGGAATTATCTGCACTGCAATTGTTCGGAGAAAATCTTTTTCTTTTACTGTCAGTCTACGTAATCAAAAATGGTCGAAAATCTTCCCGCCAAAGGTCAACGACTCTAATGATCATCGATTATCCTCGCAACGTTCACAATCGAATGATCGAAGGCTCATCTAATTCCGTCACGTGTCGACGAGACCATTAAAAAAAAAAACAAAAAAAAGCATCGAACGTTACCATAAAAAAACTGTGGGCCACTAAATTCTCACGCGAAAACGCGTGAAACAAGACGGACATTGAACAGTCGTCGGTTTCTGGTACATTTTTATCCGCGCACGTGGGTCTTTTAATAAACCTGTATATATACCAATCCAAGATAAAAAAAAAAAAGAAAAGAAGAAAGAGTTGCGCCAAGCGTGTGCGGGCCGTGAAGTTTCTCCACCCCTTGGCTAATTTTACCGGGGCAACACGGGCGATATTTCATCGAACATCTCGTTTCCGCGTCTTTATTCGTTTTCAGTTATGGGTACACACGCATACACTGACTGAAGCGTTCTTTAAACAAACCAAGTACATAATTAGAAGAGCAATTCTATAACGAGGAATTCTATTACATTTTTTTTCTAACTCTTAAATCGTTATTCCATAATTGTGAGACTGATATGTATATGTTATATTCCGTTAAGTCGAAAATATCGATATTAACCTTTATCGAGATATACAGTAGGTCCTCGATGAGTGTCCGGAACACTCAATAAGAATTTACTGTATCAACTCTCCATTTTTAATAAAATTTTAACACACGCAATGACACTTCATTTTTTTATAAAATACATTTATATAGTGGTACATACATTCCACAATAAAATAAGAAAAACAAAAACGTGAAAATATCTTCATTTTTAAAAGAAATATGTTCATTTTAATAGATACCCACAAACATCGCATATTTTACAAGGTATTTTGGTACGGTATCCGGGAAACTTATAAAGTACCATCAGGGTTAAACTAAACTATTTTTTTATCTTTTTTAAAACTTATTTTTAACCCTTCAACGCCCAAACACCTATATTGGGGAGAAGAAATGATTTCTGGCAATTGGTTAACTCAAAAATCCTCCTAATACACGCACACCTCGTCTGGGTTTTCATCGACAAAACACCCCTGGATATATGGTTTTCGGTTTAAGGGGTGTAATGAAAAAATCGTGCCTTATGCGGTTATAGTCGACGCTCTCGATGTCGTACGGCACTGTAAAATTGTGTGTGTGTGTGCATCAATATCCATACAAAAACAAATGCAGTCACGTATACGTGGAGGCACATACACGTGACCGAGAGCCAGCCAATGAGTCATCGTTCAGCACACACGTTCATGAGAACGCGCTCGAATATACATACACACATAGAGAGTCACGACAACGAACGACAACGGACTATCCCTTGCTTCTTTTCTTTTTTCGGGAGGATCGACCACGAATTTTCCAAACCTTCTAGCATTTGATCAATTCTGTTCAATTCAATATTAATATTTTATTTTAAATAAAAAGACAGGTATCGATCGACGAAAGTATCAAATTTGTTCGTCATAAGGATGTTAACCTGGATTGTTGCACGCTTGTTGGCAATCATCTGGATGTTTCGACAAATTAATCCTCGGTAATTTGGTACTCGTGATCTTTCTTTACGATTGTTGTAAACGGGAATGACTGTATTAATCGTGTTTTATTACCGCGAAGCGTGTGAGATAAAGTGATAAGGGAATATGGCAGCTGGAAGTGTAGGTCGGAGGTTTTGAGATGACTCATCCTCGGTGAAGCAAAAGTTGAACAATAGAATAAGACAAAAAGAAGAATGGCAGACTACCCAATAATAATTATTATTAACAAACGCGGATTAAAACGTATAATATCTTGTAGACATGAGTCATCCAGGAGTATTCTTTCGTGATTTACACCGTCTGTCAGCAATTTTTAGCACCTGTTCATCAAACGGCTGAAGATAAACATGATTCTCACTCTTTGTTTACGAATCTTAAACAGACATCGTACAACGAAAAGTTCGAGAAACTAAAATTCTATGTTATAATTTTCGGTTCCTGAATGATTTATCTATGTCAAAAATCAAACGAAATCTTATGAAACATTCTATTTTATATTCCATCAGATTTCAAACATTCTTACGTGGTATACTAACAATATAGTCACTATTTTTCAAATATGGAATGAAAAATAAAGAACGGTGTATTTTTCAAAGATCAACATCCAATCTTTTATGGGACATATCGTACACTTCGATTTCGGTCCACGAATAATATTTCTTTGCTAAAAACAGAACGAAATCTTACGAAACATCATTACATCTCGAAGATTCTTACGTGGTTCGGTAACCGTATCGCCGATATTCCTAAGAACAACAAAAAATGTAACGAAAAAATAAAGGAAGAAGCGTCTATTTTTACGAAGATCAAACTCCGATCTTTTGTGGGACACATCACAGATTTCTCCGGCGTTTCCTCCATTATTATACGTACCGTGACGCAACGCGAACGGAGAAATTGAACGGCGGGGTGGGTGAGCTAAAATAGGCGTAAATAAGCAAAGAAAGTTACCGACGGAATCACTGGCCGCCTCTCGCTGTGTTCACCTGAAAAAACAGTTTACGTCTGCGCGAAAATTCGCGCGGCCGATTCGTCGAAAACTGTCTTTCCAGTAAAAACCAACGGAAGTACGGCACCGAAAGTACAAAACGAGTACAGATGGAAAAACTAGCTATCCTTCGATCGAGCAAAATTTTTTCGATCGAACAAAATTTTTCCGAGCGAACAACCGATCGAAATCGTACTATTTTCTAATCGGTTTCGAATTTTCCGACAAGAAAAAATTTATTTCCAAAAATGCGAACCGACTTCGAAATACGCTAAAAAGTAGAAAATAATTTCTATATTTATTATTTATACAGAAATGCAGCAACGGTTAAGAAAACTAATTTTCTCTTACTACAGGGCGTCCCATTTAAATCGACCCAGTATCTTCGAAATTATTGACGATATTAAAAAATGTTTCAGACAACAGTTAAATGGTATCAGGAGGCACACTTTCTTATGTAACTCTGTTTCTATGTGGACCATCCTCTACTAGAGTATTTTTTAACGCAGTACTGAATGTCACTCGTTATTCCCTAGATAAAATACTAAGTCACAAATTGCGAAAAATCATTATTTTAGATAACATTTATAATGAAGATTATTTTGAGTTACGTTTATAATAATATCACGTATACGAACATTAGATACTTATAATTTAGTAACAATTTTGTATACCTAATTTAAGAAAAAGTCAAGTGTAACATCTCGGTATAATTACTGCTAAGTACAGTAAATCATCGATGAGTATTCGAAGGCTCCTGGGCACTGAGTTTGAAACGTCATCCCCACCACTGGGCGCTAGACTGGCTCCACGGTGGACCCCTTCCCCAGATAACATTTGACCACTCAGTGCCGAGGAGCCTCCGAACACTGATCGATGATTTGCTGTATTTACTCTAGAAAACATGAAATCCTTTTTTTGTATCACTCTGTACATTGTTCCGCGGTGAGTTCGCTCACCGTTTGCTTTTCATTATCTTCTGTCAAGGAGCTATCGATCAATGAGCTCTTGGTTTTTATCGTGTTTAATCGATGCACTCATAGATTCTGGATTAATCCTCGGCCCCGGTCAGATAAGATTGCCGCGTATCGGTGTATGTGTGTTTATACGGTAAATTCCTCGGTCGTGAACGCAGTCGAGGAACGAAAAAAAAGAAAGAAATAATACCTGGAAAGGAAGTGAAAAAAAAAAAAAAAGAAAACGAAAACAGATCGAAGAAGATCCGTATGGTACGAGTGTATATCGAAATCGTGAATCGCTCTGTTATGTATATCGTCGATCTAGATTCCAGGCTTGCCTAATGTTACCGTCTATTTCGGTCCCGCTCATTAAATAAATATGAATCTACACACGGTGACACCGTGGAAACACGATTTATCGATCTCACGGTGGTGCTCGGACACGGGAACGCAAAGGCGCATTACCGATTCTGAATATCAAAGCCGCGCTGTAGACTGTTCTGTTTTCCTATGGAGAAAAAGAGAAGAAAAAAAAAAAATAGAAAAGAAACGACACGAGGACGTGACGAAAAATACTTGACTTCGATCGAATGTGATGGTGATCGACAATTTTGTGATCGGTGGTCAGAATTTATCAAGGTGTCAGAAGTTATCAGGGGTCAAATATTATTTAATTTCAAATTAATCAGGAGTTAGGTAAGCTGTAAATATTCTGGTATGTCTGTGATGATTGGATACAGGGGAAAATAGGACAGTGATTTTACTGATTATTCTATTGACAGTGGTAGTTTCATTTAATTTCAAGATAGGGGAGAATGGAGAAGAGTACAGTTGTGACGTAAGTTAGAAGAAACGATGATGATAATTGGCTGAACAAGTATTAGCAATATCATTGCTAAAAAACGATCGATATCTGAATAAATTGGTAGTAACGTTATGAATTCAAATACAGTTGGAAATTATCTTTTCTTTCGTATTTATAATTGTCTAGTCTTTCCCTCGTTTATTTTTTTATGTTATACAATTAACAATTATTTTACTATTCGAGAAATTCCTCAATTATTCTAGAAAGTGAATGATGACGAAAGATGTAGCTACGAGTTGAATCCGAACGATTGAAATTCTAGCAAACTCATTGCATGATTTCATGAGTCATTGTGCAATTCATTGATCAACGCAATAAACAAATAATAGAAACTACAACACAAGTCAGTAAGAGGAAGTTCGATTTCCGTAAACAGCGGCTAGATGAACCGAAAGTAAACACGCGTGATGCAATTCCACGTATTTGCTATCGATCAATTTCCTATAGCGTCGCGATGGATTCTCGGTAACGAACGTCTCTTCTGGACAACAATTGTATAAACCGTGTCCAATTCACGTGGCTAATTTCCACTGTTTGCTCGACGCTCCGAAACCAGGAAATACAATTTAACCGGTGCGTCAGTGATGTCATTAACGGACAAACGAAAGTCACGTCGGTCAAATTGGCTACTTTATTTACACTAAGGAACCACTGGTGTTCTCCATCTTGCAACTTTACAATCCGTTTGTTTTTTAATAAACAAATTCCCGGTCCTAAATTATATCCGACAAATATTGATGTATAGAATGCAATACGGTATCATTTTATGAATTTTACTACCGGGAAAAAAACTGCTGACGCGGCGGTGAAGGTATTAAATTTGTATATAAACAAATTCCGTTTCGGTTTTTACATTAAATCTGACATACATCGAGGTATAGAATTCAAGGTGGCAGAAGTTTATGGACGTTTCCAAGAAAAACGGTTAAAATTTCGTCCAAGCCGCGTCAGTGACGGTATTCCTTCATGTGGAATGATTGAAGTTTTTGTCGAACTGCGTCAGTGACGGTACGAATTTTTGTTCACCAGAAGATTCTACTTTTTTTCTTATATTAAATTCGACAAACACTCATCGAATTCAACACGGTAGCATACTTTTTCCACAAGAAACTGTTCTGTTCAAGAACCGCGTCAGGCAACAATATATACCGAACTTCCCCACCACGAAACAAAATATCCCATTTCCATTTTTAACAGTTAATTCAACAAACATTCGCGTATTCGAATTTAACGCTGTATCGGTTTCGCTTATCTCATTTTTATGCGGAACGGTTACAAAATTCCAATATAAGCCGCCGGTCGCTGACGGTACGAAACACACGCGCGCAGCGATTTCTTGGCTCGGAGATAAGTGAAAAATTAACCGATTAACGCGTCGATAATTGAAACGAAAAAATTCTGTCGCCCCGTCGAATTTCGCCCGAAGAAGATTTCCGCGTTTCTTTGTGTCTGTATGCTGCGCGCGCGCGCGCGCTCGAGCACGGCCAAAGATAGAGTCTGACATCATACACAGAAGCATCATACTCGGGTCGAACGAGGCGATAAACATGCTTCTGTGTGCACGCCGGAAGGTTTACTGTTGCCTGGTTAGAACTGTCTCAATTGACATTTTCCAATGCACCCGGCCAGTCAGCCGTTGCCAGAATTCCCTACCACGTAGGGACAAAATGACGTCATACAGAGCTGTATATACGCTACATAATACGACTTTTCGGCACATCATGCTAATACTAAAGGTACGTTTCCACGTGGACAGTAAAGGTAGAAACACATTAGCATCGTGTCACGTGAAATCACATGCCATCACGTTGCATATATATTTACATAATACGTAATTGTGAACAGCGTGACGTGATTATAATGTGTTTCCAATAAATTTCAAGCAATGGAAATATAACCACTCACACTCTACGAATGCCACGTGAAATACAGGTAAGAACGTGTGATTTCACGTGACCGTGATCTTAATGCGTTTCTACCTTAAAAGTCGTAATATTTAATGTCATGACTGTAAAAGTCACGATTCACAGTCACGTGTAAACGTACCTTAAAAGTCACGATTTAAGTGCTTAACACATAATATACCCCTTTTACTACTCGCTACCACGTCGTTTCATCCCTACGCAGCCATTTTTTGTCTACTTCTGGTAACGCTGCAATCGGCATCACTTGCGCCCAATCACCGATCATAAAAATCTGCAGTAATGGCGGATACAGGGGCGTCGTCGAACGCTGTCGATTAATTTTCTGTTCAAACATACATATTTCGATGTGTACATAGTCGTTACCACACACAACGAAATCGGGAACATAAAGATAAGAACGAGGTATCTGAAACTGATTGGAGCTTGAAAATTGATTAATTGTTTCGAGAGGATTCTGGGATTGTTAAGTTGGCAACATCAAAGATCGAAGCAAATTGTAGATTTTGGATGACTGGACGATATTCTAGGATCGTTGAGTTAGATAGGTAACGTCGACGATTGGCGGACAGTATTGGATTCTGGTTGATTAGAATGTAAATATCGTAAGGAATCGAGTATTCGAAGGAGAATGTAAGAATTGCTTTTAGTAAACGATTAAAAATAGACAACAGGTACTGGGCATAGTTTTTTGTTCATCAGAATCGTCAGTGTCGGATTTAGACAGATTTTAATGTTAACTGTTCCTCAACCTGCCTGTTTACTCTTCAAGATTTGATCTTGCTGATATTCCGGTTCCAGAACACGTCACCTTGCCAACAATTATCGCGATGACAACGATGTTATTGCTCTCTAGATCCCCTTCTAATTTCAAAGTCATCGCGCGCGTACAGCATTTTTAGGTGGTGTATTACAATCGTCACTGACTTCACGTATGAGATTATTTTCCTTTGTTTACTAACTGTATCAATTTCTACTACTATAGTATCCTTCTCCGACTAAATTAATTTTTTGTACGGATTATATAAGGTGATACAAAAACAGGGTTCGTAACATCTGGAATAGATAGTATGTACTCGCGAAACGTTAAAAAAAAGTCTCGATAGACATAGGTCGAAAAATTAATATTTTCAAAGTTATAAACACTTTTTTGTTTCCTTTAAACCGTGTGGAAACAATGAAGAAAATTATTTTAACAAACTAATAAAAACTGTATGAAATCTTCTCTAACCAGGTGTTACGAGACGAAGGCTAAAGAGGATTCCGACTTTTATTATAGCCCAGGATCGGTTGTTCGAATTGTTGTTAGTCGTGGAACAGGAAACTAAATACTTGTGCAGTTTAAGTGACTGCGCGAAGGGGACTCGTATCCGATCTTGTTCAAATTCTCTTGCAGCCTTATATATATCCAAAAACTAGAATGGAAAAGTGGTGGGGCTGATGCTCCAGTTCCATATAAGGTCATGAAAAACTCTGCAGGAGAGAGGTCCTTCTAGGAAGTCAACTCTACCCTGCAGAAGAGTTTTCTTCTAGGAAATCATGATTCCCCAATGTTGCCGTGGCTAACAATAAATACTCTAAATAAAGTATGATTCCAGCTTCGAAAAGGATTATGCAAAGTTCCGGAAGGAAGTTGGATGTAACACAGGAAAAGAAAAAAACGATAAGGTAATCTGTTGTTTTCATACAGTACAATACGCTCCCGAAACAAGGAAGTGACTAGCCTTAACCGAAACAAAAAATTGTTTATAACTTCGAAAATATTAATTCCATTAAAATATGTTCTCAGGACTTCATTTTTATTATTCAACGAGTACTATCTACCCCGAAAGTTACAAACCCTTTATTTTTGTATCACCCTATATAAACGTGGAAATCAACGTCAGCCCAGAGAATGATCGACGGATAATTCTTAACCGTAAATCATCGACTATCGATGAAATCCTGCACAGAACGTCAGAAATGATGTTTTTATAACCTTCCGTTTGCTCTAGATTCCACTAACGTCACGAGACATTATTTGCAAAGATTCAATCTCGATTTTCTCGATTTTGCCGACAGCCTCGATTCTGTTATTTGTCGCCGTGCACACAGCAAACGTTCGCGCGCGCGCAAATGCTTCAAGGCTTGTAAGTAGCTCCGTAACACTTGCTGCTATATGTATATTGATAACGCACGGTACACAGGCCGCGTTCCGCGTGTAAACACACGTCTTCGGTGCTATCGCAACCTGACGTCATCGAGGGTACAGATAAACGGGGTATCCGTCGCGGCACAGAGAAGCGAAATCACGGCGCGATGAATCGACCGTTGGCTGCTTCGTCTGCGAAACGTGCCATCGGAGGGACATTGAAAGTCAAATGTCTGACCCTGGGGTCTTGGAGCTGGTTCGGTAAAGAACAATTTCAGGTTAGGTCGTTTATTCTCGAGCCGTTGCGAAGGTGAGTGTCTTTTATGATGTACATACTTCATTAAAATATTGCATGTTAACTCTAGAAAGACGGACATGTGGAAGGCGGAGCTGGGTCATTTCTGACCCATACCGAAAATTCGAATTATTTCACAAACGATTGAACACGTTTTAGTCAGTATTGTAGCGTAGGCTTAAAGTCCGGGTCCCGAGTGACCCACGTTCGGTATCGGAGGATTAAAGACAAAAGTAAAATGTCTATAGAATAAATATTTTTGTTAATCAACCGAAGGAAACGGAAAAAATGCTATAGGTTTGATAAAATATCATTACTCCCATTCGATGTTAATACCTAGTTTCGTTTTTATAAAAAAGAATACAATTTTTATCAAACATTTGTACGCCTATAGAAGGTCATAGCGGTTGTAATATACGATCCTCTAATTATTCCGAGCAGTGTGCACGGTCACACTGCGGTACTAATACATATCCTAAGAAAAAACCAAAGTATTCTGAAGTGCAAAAATTTCAATCGATTCCTACCCCCGTATAAAATCTACGAACCCCCTAAAGAGAAGAAACCACGTCTATTATCAGCAAGCTCGGAATCCCATGCAATCGGCGATTCCGAGTCGATTGCAAGAGATTGCAGCAACTGGAATCACGCGATTCTTCATCGGCAGCAGATTCGAAGTGGATTGCTTCATCGCGGACACGTCAACCGGCGCCACGGACCAGAGAGCTCTGGAAAACGTTTTCGAACGATCCGCGAAGTCTCGACGTCGCGATCTGATTTTTTGTTTTATTTCCCCTCCCCCCTGCCACACCGCCACTACAGGCCCCGAGGCGTTTTTATGCCGTGCCAGAAAGCGACAGTGATCGGTATATACGAAAGGCGGCGCCGGAATGTACGCTAGAAAGTGGTTCTCGGGTCTGGGCGATGTCGATTCCGGCGTGTCGTGTGCCGGTCGGCTCGGCTACGCTTGCCCAACGCGCTCGGACCGCGGTTATTTATATTTATGCCGTCTCGACCGGGCCTCGCACGACGTTGTATTTCCGCGGTAATTACGTATTCGAGCCGCGTCCGAGTTCTAGCTACGATCCCCGCGATCAGCGTCCGATATCTGTTCACGCTTCTCGAAATTCGTCGATACTCGATCTAACTGGGCGAAACTGGTTCCCCCTGTGAAGGTAAGTTTTCACGTGGACAGTAAAACTCGTGGTTTTTGTTGTCGTGACACTGTACGACAATGGAAATGAACGTCACGAGAACTCGACATCTAGTTTTCATGACGAGAAAAGTTACAACATTTAGTCTCGTGACTGTAAAAGTTATGATTTACTGTCACGTGAAAACGTACCTTACGGATTTTCGGCAATACTAAATAGTTCATTCGAGAAATGACGAAATGTGTTTGACAGTACCGGTATCCAGATAGCACATGACGCCTTGAAGACGGTTTAAAGACGCCTTAAACCTAAAACAGCCGTAAAATAGGCGTCTTCAAGACGTCATGTGCAATCTGGGTATAACCTAAAAATCTTGTAGTCAATACTTCGTCTGACTAGGTTAAATAAGTGTTATCGAAACATTCTTACCGTTGAAATCTAGAGCTAGTTGTATCTAAAGGAAACTAATGACAATCTAATAACAATAGATAAACAGACGAAAAGACAAGAATGGAAATCTATCTGACGTTGAAGAAACATTTGCAACTCTTACCCGTGATTCCAGTCAGTACTAATCCTGAGTAGTCGATACTGTAAACATATTCACTTAAACACTCTTTTCGTTAATATCTAGTTTTAACTAACAGTATATAGTTAAGTATAGGATAAACTGGTCAAAGCAATTTTCTACGAACGAGATTCGAACAAATCGATATCATTCGATGGCTCGAAAGGTTACCGACACGGTCCGCTCGCCACGAATTCGTTATCGCGACGCTCTCGACCGATACGATACGTCGTCGGTGGTCTCGCGTCAAGGAAATCAGCCAGCGACGTAACGTGACGACAGACACGCGTGGTTGCAAAATATTTACAATGAGAAACGGTGTCGTTCCGCGCGGGTGTGAATAATATAAATATTTACCCGCAAAACAAGCAATCGCCAAATCGATGATTCGTCAGTGGGGTTCCTCGAATATATGTGACGGATATAAACTGATATTATCCGGCGACTTCGCCACCCGGTGTAATCTATGACTAGCAACCTGACCGGTCATCGTTGGATTCTCATGAATCGTGGAGTGCAATTTCGTGTGACGTCACGTCTGCGATCGAACGCCAAAGGCCTTGCTTTAACGGAGAGAGGGGGGGGGGTCGCGTGACGATTCTCCGCATCGTCGATTCCATGTAACCGATTTTAAAAATAAACCACGATGTATTACATTCCACGACCGAAAATACACGAGAAACGTAGAACGAAGCGTAATTCCCTAGGAAATTCGCCTTAATACATCAGAGCAGCGTGATCGACTGTATGCAAAGGTTCCATAACCTCGCTAACGAGGCTTCGAACGTGAAAATGTTATCTCACGTCCTCTGTCTATTTTTCCACGCAGAATCAGTTTGTCCTTTGTAAAACTCTTCTTTCTAGATAACAATCGTTATCCGCACGAATAAGGGCATTCCGCATGCAAACACATATACACACACAGCGCAGTTAATCGTTGAGCAAACGTCGGGAACGAGATGCGTCTCACGCGAGGATTCCAGATACGGGGAGGCAGAGATAACGTAGAGAGAATAAGACTCACCGATCGTGGTGAATTTGAATCTCTTGATCCTCGGCAGAGTGGCAGTGGCGCAGATGCGCGTCAAGGCTGGCATGGTGCTGCTGTTGTTGCTGTCTCGGTCTATCAACGTGCTCGGTCGTGTCGTGTCCGACGATGCTTCCAGTTCTGGGACGGCGGCTCGTTTGACGGCTCTCTCCTCGGTGCCAATCACCTCTACGGCTAACGAACGCATCCTCCGTTGACGCGTGTAATCTCGTGACGCGACGCGATGGTATGTATCTATGGTGTGTCATTAAGCCGTGACGTGAGGTGTCGCGTGTCATTAGCCAGCACAGCGAATTGCAAAATTTTCCCGCGACACGATACGCAGGTAGATTGACCAACGGGCAACCGTTCGCAGCCTGACCCATATCTGACCCACGGTCTCCATTGTTCCCGAGAGACTGTGTATACACTCTTGGAAGGAAAGGTTGACACCTTGAGGCGAAGTCTGTTTGTAAACTGCCATCGATCTGTTTTTAGGGTTCGTTGGACAATACTCGAGGGTCATGGTACAGTGAGGTTAGTAGACTCGACCGCGGGCTATAAACGGAAGTTTGGGTCTAGCGGTCAACAGATGGCACCCATGGGCGGAAGGAGAGCGATACCTGGATACTGGCCATTGTTGGAAAGAATTCCCTTTCGAAATTGCTTCTTTTTTTGCAACAGTTCTGAATGTTTTGGAAGTGACGAGCCAGGACAGAGATCTTGCTAAGTCGTTACCGCAGAGTTTACCTGACCTACCCCCTAATCGGTGGAAAGTAATATATGTATGTGTAATCGTGGTAGTGGGTAGCGTCCTTTTATCCAAGTGATTAGATCCTTGATAAGCTGGTCCTATCGATATCAGAGGACGCATGGCTGTATACAATGTACCGTTTCAGCCTCTTAACAAGAGTAACTATAATTCTATTGCTGGTAGGTATACTACAGGTTCTGAATGGTAATTTTAACATTAAATCGAACCTGAATGTATACTTCCTCTAGTCCCTATCACGGATGTTCTACCACTGACAAGGCAAAGTAATCGTCTATTTACATCGCTGCACTTTTACATTCCGCTTCTCTGCTCTCCGTCTCCGCCAATCACGGCGGTTTAATTTCGGACCTGCCAAGTGTCGCCAACTTTTGTCGCATCACGAAGAAAGAACGTGATATGGCCTAACGTACTTCCGTCGCGGACTCAGCAACTCTGTGCGCGTGTTCTCGATGATCGAGCAGAATTTCGTTGAATGGAAACGAAAGCGAGAGCTTTCCCCGCGGCCGGTAGGTACATATTTTCGGCCCGGGAGCGACCTCGAGACTGGATCGGGGGCGGTGGAAAAGAAAAAAAAAATTGGAACAGCGTCGAGGTTGCATCGTCTCTGCTGCGTAAAGCGGACGCTCGAATTAAAACAGCGAGACGGGCGGAAGGTATTCCTAACTTGGTTGCACGAGGTGAATTTCTACTGGTGTGTAATCGAAGAACAATGGGTTAATCACGTGGAGCGTCGTTTCGATCGATTATTCATCGCTCTACTATTCAACATCGATCAGCGATTCTTACGAGTCGTTCCACGCTTGCGCGCGGGCACACACACAGATATACACGATTCTTTGTAATACTGCTCCGTTTCCTAGATTTCGACATCATGCTTGGTGTCTTTGATGACTTCAGAATTATTAGTATACCGTGTCATCTAAATAGTGGATTTCATAGTGTAGAATACACTACAACGAACATATTTACAGGGACTAGTATTTACAGTACACATTTCCAGCAATAGATGATTCTGACGTCTGTAAGGTATCTTATGAAGAAAATGGGATTTTGACGAAATATCGCAAACACATTGGGACCCAATTGAAAATAAATAACAGTGATCGGAAGTGACTTGTTGCCCAGTAAACGTAATTACAATTTTCAGGCAGACAAAGGAGAAACCTAATTGGATAAAAATACATTCTGAGTTATCAGGTTCACTGCCAGTTTTGTACAACTCTGATTCACGAACCTAATCACCTTCCTCTGCCAAACTCAAAGACTAACGAAACAACACCAAGGATACACTCGAAAAAAACGTCCACCGCGACACGTATCGGTTCTAGTAACTTAAACCGTCACGGCTCAACGACACACCTGCTTGGTCCACGTGGTCGGGTAATGTATTCTCTCTGGACTTACTCATCGACGACGGCCTCTTCACAGCAGTACCGGCGAGCAACAGCCCCGACGATGGTTTACCACGATGGTTCACCGCTGACTGGGCCGTGCTCGCCCCGGCCAGGGATATCTTAGCGCTCATCCTCGCGATGGCGGCGATGGCTGCTGCGCCGATTCCTGCGATCCTGACTCACGTACCGGGAAGTCGGTTTCGGAGGTCGCGCTGTCATACCTCCGCGTTAAATCACGGCAGGACCTTCTCGCCGCTATTATCCAGACGGAACCGCGTCTCGATACGTGTGGCCCCAGGTCGGTCTCGAGTCTGCTGATTGGGAATCTGTAAAAGGCGGAACGTGAGAAGCTGTTCCGTTTCAGGCTTGCGGAGACCCCGACGCATGTATAGAGTGGCTTGTACTACAGGGCTACAGTAAATTCGCGATAACTGCGCGAAAGGATCTCTACGTTAAATGCTTCTGCTTGATCCCCACTGAGGGGTCTACACTGGAGGTTACGGTTCGAAATACAATTCATGGATTGTGTCAATTTACAAAGTACAGAAATCGTGTCCCTCTGTGATAACTGCTCAAAAACGGTTCCGAGCGTTAATGGAAGATTTATTGTACCTGTTATGAGGAACCGAAATTTTAGACCCTATCAGTTTTAGTTGCGGTTCTTATATCAGGTCCCATATGAATTTTATAATCGTTATTTTTTAGGTTCTATATCAGTTCCAGAATGGTTACAGAATTGATTCTCGCGACGATTGTACAGGATTTTACAATGAATGAAATCGTAATATACAAAGACCCAACACACAGCGTACAAGGACACATGCCACCTAATCCATGTCAAACGATCCATCGACACACACACGAGGACTCCAGGGAATCCTTGAACGAGTTCCTTAATCTCGATCACGAAGAAAAATCACGACGGTGACCACGTACCAGGAGGTCGAGACCAGACGTCCTCGAGGCATGGTCGATCTCCCACTCGATCCTCAGTCGGTATCCTCAGTCATCGTTCGGCTGTAGGAACCGCGGATATGCTTCTCCATATCCAGTGTTCGAGAAGACTTCGAGGGAGGGGAAGGCAATATTGAAATCTCGGCGAAGGGATCTGAAACGAAGAGGAAATCCTTGTTATTCAACGATCTGTCATCCTGGTGGACGAAACCACGTGTCCTAGCCCCGGTTCCTCAAACTGAATCACGGACTCGGAAGCTGGGACACGAAGGTCGAGGAAGTAAAGCAACTTTAAATCACAACTAGGTCCTTCTGTTAACGATCTCGACCGATCCTTGCCCAGGGATCACCATATTCGACGGATTAACCCTGATCAGGTAGCTCTCTTCCTGGCCAGCTGGAATGGACCACGTGGTCGAACGAGGAAATTTAAGAAAAACAAACAGTTGTCATTCGTTGGTTTCGTTATTGGTCTTTCAGGTGTACCAATTAAGTGTAATTCTATATTCGTTGCAAAATAATTCAGATACCTAACCTCTTTGAACAATATTCGTTATTTGTTCCCATTGTCCTTCGCCATGTTGACCGAATAGAGGATTGGAAAGATATTCATTTGAATCTAAAATGTATCGCCAGTATATTGGAACTATAGTGAATTACTTATTGGTACACATGGACGTTGCTAGGGGAGGAGTTCACCTCCCCAAGAGAAAAAGTGGTCTTTGCCATACCCTAGAGGGGACAAAATTAGATTTTGCTCCCTCCCCGAGAGGAGAAAAATATTATATCACCTAATATTTTGTATGTAAAAATAAATCTAAAATCTATTTAAAGTAGTATTATGAAATTCACCTTAAGATTAATTTTGTACCCTCCCCACTTCCCCCATCTGGTACACCTGACAGATAGTAAAATTCATAGGCTGATGATATTGCCCAATGTTATAGTCGAAGAATTCTCCTGATCTCATGGTAGACGAAATGTTGTTGGTGGGGGATAGTATAACGTCTTGTTTATACGGGAGTTGATGGTTTAAAGGTAACTGGTATTAGAAATTGAATAGGTATATACCCGTAATATTGAATATCAATCGGCCAACGTGTCTGTTATTCATTATTTCTACCTGTCAGTGGCCGTAAACACTGACAGTGATACGGTTTGATTTATCCACGGTAATAACTTGTCACGAACTGATTATTAGAAAGCGAGATCGGCGACGAGTAGATAACGCCGTAACACTTCAACGTTTCGAACACGTGGAAACGGTGAGTAATGGACAGACGCGATTACAGAGACGATTGGAACAGGGTGAGAGCACTCGACGAGCTACCAAAATTCATTATCTCGGTGATAATGTGTCGAATAAAGGAAAGCCAATTTTAGCTGGAATTTACGAAACTATACAAAACACGAATGATTTGATTTATAGCTAGAGTTGGGTAAGATTTCATTCGAACAACAAATGGTGAAAAGCTGCAGTATCTGAAGGCATCATTCTGAGCTTTAAACAGTTAATGAGATTTAAATAATTGCTTGCCAAATGTCGACTCTACCTAATCCTCTCTCTAACCTAACCCAGACTCATTCAAGAAGTACTATTATATTATAAACATTGGAATTTCCACGTTTAAACGATTGAGAAAGATGAACTACTTTTTCATCTTTTATTCGTTACTCGAAATAGTTTATCTAGAATCTAGATAATGTAGTTGCCCGATCTCTGATAATAGCGGCTACATTCTTGTTGCCTCGTTACAAGGTCGCAGTAAAATGACGAGCTTATAAAGAGACAATCATCAATCAATGCAATTTCTTCCTTTTTCGAAGTCCACATCGATTAAAATTAATCAGTTTTAACCCTCGAAAGAAACAGACGACCGTACTAACAATGGTCCATTATAACCCCTACTCACGTTGTTCTCGCGATCCATTCTCGAACGTCCTGGAATATGCTTTGTTGATGTACGTTGGTCACCCCATACAAACTTTTTAACCTTTAACTACAGGCGAATCATCTCAGCGATGAATAATTTGACAACAACTTCGTAATACTTTCAACAATCAACCAAATCTTAGTTTTCGTCGCCGTTTTAGAAGTAACGTGCCGCTTACTGTCAATTGCCGGTACTCAAACGCCAGAGCTTCGTAAATTCTCCACCAGGTGGCGCCAGTGGAAGAAAAATTCAAATTCGTCTACGATTAGGAAAAATCAAATTGGCGCCTTTCGTTTAACATTAGTAAAATCATAAACAATTCTACCTCGACAGGTTTCAGGACGATAAATCATTTTTGCAATACGAATGATTTTTAATTATAAATAAATAATTAACCACGGTGGTCAAACTGCGGACATAATTTTCTTAAACCCTTACTGCGACTCCCGTATACTTATACAATATTTTTTTATAAACCTGACACATACTACGTAAGAAGCAAAACTTCATTTCTTCAGGGCCCATCCCATTCAATTTTACCCTGAAGAAACGAACGAGCACTTAATCATCCGATGGTCGAGTGTCCCCCCGACACGGCCGTGAGAGTCCACCGATGATCACGAATATAATTTCGCGGGTGGAACAACAGACCACGGAAAAACACGAGGGACATCAGAGCAGGGGCAGCAGCCGTTGACTTCTTCTTTGACTCATTGTCGGATGTCGGCGAACGCGGTCGCGGACCGGAGGGCCTTGAAGAGGGAACAGGAACTTCGCGCGGGCTCGGCGCCAAGGCGAGCCAGAATTATATCTACGTACGTACCGTGGTCTCTTTGTCCGAATTTTCTGGTGCATCAACAGCACGGGGTTCTTGTAAACCTATACCCGATTGTTGTTAAACAACTGTGAGTCACCGGAGATCCGGTTGATCCTCGAGAAACTGATCACTCTTTTGGCATCTTGGCGCAACGAATGTTTCGATGTAGTTGTACCATAAGATTAATAGTGAATTTACATAATTTAGTAAAGTGGTAAGATTGTTGTGAGTCGTAACTAGTGATGGGCGATATAGTATCGATATTTCGAATATCGACACTTTTCAATTCAAATATCGATATTTTCTATTGATATTTAATACGACGACATATTTCAGTATCGATACTTAACCTATAAATATCGAAATTCCGATACAATCGGTATATTTGCCGTAACGTAACAAGTCGTAAGGAGAATTGACTAATCGTGGGATTCCCATAAAGCTTGCGATTTGATGATTCATCTTCATGATTTATTTTGAATGATTAATCTTCATTTTTCGATTTTATTACATCCAATTTAATTGCAAGTATCGATACCGATAATATTGATATTTTATTCCCCGATACCAAATATCGATAACACTGATTTGTATCACCATCACTAGTCGTAATTATTCGTACTGAAATTTGTGAATACAAAATGGATGATACATAAATCCACCCTCATTTATAGTGGACCGTAACACGAAGGCTCTTCATTTTCACTGTATACTTCTTCGGAGGCATTAAATTTACGTTTATAGCGAATAAATGTCAGTGCGTTGTTTCAGGAGGACCGCAATATATCGTAACGGGATTGTGTTCCTTCCTATGAACTTTGCTTAAGGTCAGCTTGAGTCAGTCGAAGGTCAGGGGTCAGAGCTGCAGCCGTGAACCTCCTATCCGCGCAGTAAGATTAAAAACCGTATGTTTCATTGAAAGAACTAGTCCAATTCTTCAAAAATATAATTACGCCAACGCCCAATAATGAAGGAGTAACATTTTGAGCCTCTTTCTTCTATCCTGTCAAGTCGCTACATTATTAAATAAGACAAGAAGATGACAGTCCTTTCCTTCCCAAATAAAAGAATCAACAACCAAGCGTTTCTTTGCAAAAATACACCAATTCTTGCACTTCTTCAAAAAAAAACTACATAAACAACCTCAACTCCCAATAAAAAAAAAAAAAAGAATTCACATTCTTATCCCGTCTCAAGCCATCATACCAATAAGACGAAAAGATCAAACGGAGGACACTCTTCTCCTTTCCGTCCATCTTCCTAATTGGTCCCGACCTTTCAGCCGTTTTAATGGAAACCCTCTCATATCAAGATTTAATCGTGTCCAGTCACGAAAGTAATCACGGAAGGAACCGTTCGGCGAAAGAGATCTATACATACGTACCACCAGGAAACCAGAAGCAAAGGGGAAACGCAGAAAGAACCTCTAGAAACGACGTCGCCGAGAGTTCTACGGCCCCCACACTCGATCGTGCGCGCGCGTTCACCGTCGTATTTAAATAGAATTCAAGCCTCAAGGAGAAAACGCAAGGCTGCGGCAAGGACTCCGGCTGTTTTATGCCTCCGCTGTCGGATCACTGCCACTACCGAACCCCCTTCCCGCTCTGCCAGAACACACACACATGCACACACGGGGCCGTCTCTAAGCGCTCGAGAAAGTGACTCGATGCGGCGCGCGCGGCTAATTAATTCCGCAACCCATACACATACGGTTAAATCGAAATCGCGGCGGTATGTCCAGCTACAGAACACGGAACACACCGTTGACTCCCTTGAAACGTGTTTTCGATACTTTTTTTTTTATTTTGCTTTCCCGTTCCACCATAACTTTTGGCATTATACCATGGTGGTTTTAATGGACACGTCACACAGTGGTTCTTTTACGAGAAGCTGTCCAAAACTCATTGGTTTTTCATAAAAATCGGTATACAGAGTAATTCATAAATGTATGTCAATACTTCAGGGAGTAAATTTACACACTAATATAAGTAAAAAAAACGTCATATGAACATATGTCCTGTATATCTTAGTTTCTCAGTTACGGATGATTTAAGAAACTGTTCGAACTGCACGTTCTCAACCCATTAGACTTATACTTTTCGGGCCATTTAAAAACTATTGTGCATTCAATGCAAGTGAATAATGTGCACGATCTGCAAGAAAGGATATCGAATGGATTTGAGACTAATTGAAGGATACCTGGTGTTTTCGAGCAAGTGCTACGAAGTATAGTATTAGTATTCTTTAATCACCCATAATTCGAAAACTAAGGAACATTGGACATATGTTCATATGACATTTTTTACTCGCTTGAAGTATTAACATGTATTTATGAATCACTCTGTATATAGGATAGCGCTTGGGACATTCTTGTGTGACAACAAAGGATAAAAAAAAAAGAAAACAGAACAACCATTTGAAAATTTCTCTCACCTCTACGAGTTCCACAGTAATTTAGGAAAACAAACTTTCTTAAAATTTCGTGTATACGCCACGTCGATCCATTGATCGTTCGTTCGGTCAGTAAATCGGAACGCGAGGAATGCATCGCCGGTTACCGTAATTTCCACGTCTACGATCGCGACAGCGGCGGCGACGGCGGCGACTAGAACGCATATTTTTATCGTTGCACAACGATATCGAACGACGGCCGGGGCATAATTCCAGACGAATCGATACTCGCGGCCGGTGTTCGCGAGCCGCGAGGTCGGAACGGTAGTTGCCGCCCTCCCCGTCGGGTTTATCGAGCGAGGAAACGTTCTTGCGAGTAGCGTTCGGTCCGCGAACAAACGGTTTCAAGTGTGTTTCATCCAGAGATGGACAAACTCATTACCTAAATAAAAAGTTTCGAATAACGAATAAAAGATAATAAAAGTATTCCGTCATTTTTAATTGTTTAAACGTGGAAATTTCGATTTTTATAATAAAATAATACTTCTTTATAAATGAATCGATATTTGTCGAACAATTATTTAATCTCATTAACTGTTTAATGCTCAGGACGACACCCTTAGATACTGCTGCTTTTCACTGTCTATTATTCGAATAAAATTCTGCCCAACTCTGCTTTCATCTAAACATCGAACGAACAGTTTGAACCAAGAATCAATAATACTTCACTCTGTTCAGTACGTTCACGTGTGTCGCGTGTCATGTAAACATCCGCAGTCGTGTAACGAGATTACGGAGGATGAGTAATCAAGAGTCACAGTAGGAAGTACGTACAATGCTCCCGATCACAGGTCCAGTGATCTCGTAAAATGAGTAACATCGTTGATTAAACATGATGTAATTATAGACACTCCGTTTGTACACACACGTAAGTTTGATCCAGATTGGTTCAGTAGTCTTTCAAATATTTCTGGTAACGATTTTGAAAATTGCTTCTCGAGTAAAACGCTTTTAAACGGCGGCCATTTTCTTTTGTTGATAGGTACCTAGCTTTTTCAGAAATTATTAAGAAAATAATATATAATAAGATTATACATATATGTTGAATTTTTAATAAACGATAATTCTGCATATTCAAAAAATATTTATTATTTTCCCTCTTATTTAACAGCTCAAAGGTGTGTAACCCCTTAACCCCATTAATCGTGGAATTTATTTCTACCCTCGAAAATCGGGCTGTGCAAACTAGCAAGACCCCCTAAACGGATGGATTTATAGTCGTAGGACACTGGTACACCGTTTTTCTGCTGACGACTGATTTTTACGACCGGGATTACCTCGTTAAAACGGCGACGAATCACATGGGGGTGGGTTCTATGAGTTCAAGTTCCTGGGATTTGGTATTTTTTGGTGTGTGTTTCGTGAAGATTGGAAATTTGAACGTTTGGATGGAGATTTTGCTGAAGAGTGCTATAAATTAGAGAAGTTGTTATTTGTGCTGGACTATTGTTGGTTAAAATGGCGATAAATCACCTAAGGGTGGAATCTAGGAACCCAAACTGGTAAGATATTAAGTGTTTTTTGGTATGAGCTCTGTGAAAATTGGGAATTTGGACTTTCGGAGGAAGATTTTCCTAAAGAAAGCTCAAAATGGAGAAGTTCTTACTTGTGCTGGACTATAAATAGCGTTCCCACTTTCGAATTTCACTCAGAATTTGTAAAAAACAAAGTTTCGTGGACCGTCACAATCTAAATAGTATTAACTCTCATCGATCCCTCGTTTTCCCAGCATAATTCCTTCCTCGATGTCGAATTTGACACACTGGTTAAAAAATTAATATAATAAAGAAATAAATAATTAAATTTGTAAATTCTTTGAAACAAAAGTCACGGAGCCTTGGATAAATTTATCGACTTACATATGACGGAATAACATAATTTCTTAGTAAAAAAAATATGTCGAATTGACAGAAGGGAATCATGCCCGTTATCTCGATCTCCAATATTAGTAACGATGACTTCTGACGTCAGAATACGTGATCGCCTAATCGCAACGACCCGTCGTCACGGTTCCGACAATAATTCTGACATCATCGTCGTTTATTTGTCCGAGGGCAACATAATAATTAAATCGTTCCAGTTCTTCGGTCGCGATACCGATCACTGTTCGCCCAGTCGGACTCCTCGGCGACTGAATATAATGCAAATATGCAGAAAATGTGGTGTATACGTATCGAAGTTAATCGGACGTTATCCACGTTGATTAATCTGAACCCGTCAATTAACTATTTGTTTTTTTTTTTACTTGAAAAATAGGCTCAATAGAATTACAGTTACTGAGCGAATTATTAGTGCTACAGTTCGAAATATATGCTTTGTGTTTTTCAATTAAAGCTTAGTTTTCGAGAAAATCGACTTCGAAAATTAATCTGAAACACGTGTATTCACCATAGTAGTAAGTAGAAACGGAATGTAATGATCAGACAAGCTGATTTCCAATCTCGATTTTCTCAAAAACTAAGCCTTAAATGAAAAAATTCTATTCCATATTTTCTTCTTATTTTTTTCATAAGGAATGACCTCATACTTGTTTGTACTTGTTATTCGGCCGCACCCTGTATACAGCAAGTATTACGACATCGTCGAATCGAATTCCTATACGTCATCCCTTCGGGAAGAGAGATCGGCCACGTGGGGGGTAGACCGCAGCAATTAGGGGTGGCATACGGACTGTATTACCAACATAATCAAATCACATGGACCCTTGCAGTTCCGTCATGCACGTCGACAAAGACTGCGAAAAGTGGGGGAACAGAACGGCCACCCTCTTTGAGCCCCTGGATGCTACCACCCCACTCCCTCTCTAAGCTAAACTATCGGCCTTGCGAGGCCGTCGGTTGATTCATCTGTTTGCTTTTTATTATCTCACCCGAAACGCGGCAGCCACCTAACTGGCACGGTGGCGTTAATCAATTTATGGGATCAACCGAGAACGAACACGCGCCCATCGACCGGTCTTCCGTGCAACCCAAAATGGTGGTCGATCGACCGGAAGGAATTGTCACGTTGGAATCTCTGCTTTCTACGGAGTGGAATATAATTTTCCTAATGTTCACGCACGATCGAGATCGTTCTTTGGGAAATTGGATCTCATTGAAATTATAATTAATTCTCGATCTATTTTAAGGCTTGGTTATGAAGGGTTTTTATACTCTTTTAAGATATGGTATACAAAGGATGTTACAAAGGCAATTAAATTATCCTGAAAATTTACGTCCTCAAAGTTGTAGATTTTTAATTCCGCCACCCTCGGCGTTAAGAAATTCAAATCTAACACCAATTTCTAAAACTACTCGTTCCTAACTAAATTCTAAAGAAACTAAAAATTTAGAATATCCTGTTTAGAAAGTTTTGGAATTTATTTTGAGAATTTACTCCCTTGGAGTCGCTACAGACATTTACTTCAACAGCCCCTTCAATAATTTCGAATTTCGATTCCAATTCATAATACCAGCCCTTTTGAAGTCAATTCTATACAAACTTAAAATTTATAATATTTTATTTACAAAGACACTGAATTTATCCTGAGAATCTACTTCCCGAAATCAGAGACTTTTACCTCAACAACCCTCTTCAATGATTCCGAATTTAAATTCGAATTCACAAAACCACCCCTTTTGAAGTCAATTCTATACAAACTTAAAATTCATAATATTTTATTTACAAAGACACTGAATTTATCCTGAGAATCCACCGTCTTCAAAGTCGCTACAAACATTTACCTGACCGATCTCCGTCAATAATTCCGAAAAGTTCTAACTTTCAAAACCACCTATCACAAACAACAATCAACTCCAAACGTGCTAAAAATTTCGAACTCGTTCCATTCTGAAATCGTCGAATATCAATTCGTAGTTAACACTTGAACGCGATAGTTCAAAACCCGTCGAGCAACGATCACTACGTACGGTGTATAAGGGATGCTCCGTTTCCCGTACCTTCGTGAGAGGGTCGAATGGGGGTTGGGTGTCGAAGACGGCGACGCGAGGAGCGTGCGGTACACGGCACAACGTTCAACGTGGCTTGCCCCGCGAGCACTGTTTCCTAAGAAGTCCGTTCGCCAGAGGGTTGCTTCGCACCCTCCCTCCCCTCCTACCCTCGTATCTCGTGACGTAGCAGTGCGAACGTGGTGTCCATGTGGTGTCCTAGGCAACCCGGCTTTCGATGTATACATCGTGCTACGTCCTCGTCTCCCTCCCGTTTCCACCCTCTTCCACCCTCTTTTACCCTCTATCACGACGTCCATACCTCTCTGTTTTTGCTTCAGTATATTCCTCCCCCTGGCCTGAGCGGTATCTCGTGGTTTTTTTTCCTTCTCTCCTCTCCATCCACCTTCCAGCCTCATCCTCGATATTCCTTTGTCCTCCATTTTAGCCTGTGAATAAAAAAAAAAAAAAGGTCATAACCGAGTATTAAGTTATTAGAAGAATTAAGTTTCTTTTCTTATTCAAAGCCCACGTGGTAATATGATACATTGTTCAGGTCGTTAGTAGGATGCTTATGTATGTATAGCATCCTTTGTAACTTGGATTTTCCGAGACCAAATATCCCCGGAAAAACCGTTCACCATGATGGATCTATCACCTATGGTTGATAGCCCTCCTCGATTAAAATTTCTCTTCGACTTCCATCCCTCCTGATATAAGGAAAATGTAGATTTTCCTACACCAAATACCCCCGAAAAACCGTTCATCATAATGGATTTGTCACCCGAGGTTCTACTGTATTCTGATTAGATCCTCTTCGATCTTCCATCCCTCTCGATTTAACCCCCTCATTTTCTTTCCTAGTCGTTCCTCCGGATCATCCTCAACCCTCCCACTCCTTCGATTCATAGCCCCTGTCGTCCTTCTATCCCCTTAACTACCACAGACTTCGTAAGCCCTCACGCGATCCAGCGTGGAGCATACACACGCGCGCTGCGTCACCGTTGCAATCGTACGCACACAGACAGACAGACACGTGTTGGGTACACGTGTGCGCCCGTGATAGAGAAATCGATCCAGTCACCTGCCTCCGAAGGCTCTTCACACCCCACGCGAGGTTCCATCCCCTTATATATCGGGAAAAGAGGCGCAGCACCCTACATCCCTTTATTCCTCCCTTTCGCATCCCTCGAATAGCGGAAATTCCGGGTGTTGGACATTCTTCTACGAAACGAACCGGTGGTTTGATCCCGATATTTTTAATAAATACGACGTTTAATCGCGATAATCCCCGGGCATACAAATAAAATGGGATTCTAGGGTTTCACTTCGACTCAAAGAAAAGAAATAATAATCGCGATTAAAATAAAAACGAACCGAGTATGCCATGTCTGAAATCGTGCTGACAATGAACGTTACTCCAGAAAAGGTTAGATTACATTCCTTAGAAAAAAAAGTGGTTCGTTTTTGTTTTAATCACAACAAAATAAAGATTGAAAATTCTTGGGGTGGTTTTATAGTTATGCCACGCAGTGTAACAAAGAAATGCAGTCAGCGGGTTGAACTGTCAATTTAAAAATGTCTAGTATGACTGGCACACAGATGGGTTTTATTTCAAGAAAGTTACCGGTTTATTTTCATACCGTGACGGGAAATCGTGTTCACGTTCGATCAATGTATAATTCCAGAGAATGACTTCACCCCCTCTGAGCTGGTTGTGCATCGTATTTAGATGATATCGATTCGCGTTGCACGTCATAGAAGCCGACCTAGAATCGAGGCCCCTCCCCACCCTTCGTGACACAGTTAGTTGACAGCGACTCGAACACGAACAACCCGGTCGAAATCTCTGTTGCGATCCGCCTGGAGACTAGCCAAGTTCTGTCACATGAAGTTCAAGAAACCGAGTTCTATGTTTAAATCGTGAAAATTGAGGGTTAACAATTTAAAATTAATCGTGAGGACATTTCACGGATCGATGAATCTAAGAGAATTAAATCGATCTTTGTTCGAATAAAGTATTGATCTAAACCCTTTAGACTTTAGATTATATACCACTTGTTTCAGGAACGAATCTAAATTTTTGGTTCATTATTACGATCTAGTGGAGAATTTTTTAATATTTAGCATTACCTTCTACTGTCAGTAAATGGCACACACTGTTTCAAAAAGTGTAAGAAAGGTAATACAGTAAAGTCGCTTTAACTGCGCGGCAAGGCCTCTACGTTAACTGCCCACGCGTCATCCCCACCACTGGGGGATCCCTTCCTAGAATTTAGTCATGTGTATAATTTATTACTGAAGAAGGAGAGCCCCAAAAAAGATTAAATTGTCAATACGTCGGTGAAACAACACTGATGCAACTTTCGGTTGAATGTTTGAACTTGAAAGAATCTTTTCCTTTAGTAACAATGGTATAGTGTACACGAAAACTACTTGTTAATATAAATTAAATATTATAAATCCTTGACTTCTATAGAAATATACACTAATATCGTCAAGAAATACTGGATTACTTATTAGTGCATCTAATATTTGTCGAGCATACTTTACTCTCTATTGAACATTATTTTTTTCATATTCCATATTAGAGAATCGATGAAAATATTTTTCAGTAATTAACATGCTAGAAACTTTTTACTTTTCAACGATATAAACAGAATCATTTAAACACCGTGTTAAAAGATTTCTTATACCACAAGCTTAAAGGCTTGCAAAATGTAACAAAATTTTGCTTACCAATAGAATACAACATCTCAGAAGTGAATAAAGAAGATTTGTAGTTACTTCACGATGAAAATGCAAGAAAATTTCGGAGAATAGTGCTCGGATTCTTGGATTTTCCCGCTGGGGGATGAAAGGAACAAGAGGGCGCCGCGCTGCCAAACAGGTCGATACGGCGTGCGCGCTCATTCGACGCCGACACGTCTTCGGGGATGGACCAGTGCTGATTCTGCAACCTGGAAAAACATGTCCATGACGCAGTATCTCGCGTTTAGTCTCCTCGATCGACGTGTCGATGACCGAACGGGCCTAAAAATCTAACAGAAAACTTTAACAATTTGATCGTGACGTTACTTGATCCTCGTTTCGAAATCTTGATCGTTCCAGTCACAATTGGCAAGAATATTTTGGTGCTTTGGTAACTAAAATTTAAGAGAAACATGAGTCCAGGTTCGTGACAGTTGATTTCGTGGAGGAACTTTGAACTGACAGGAGGAACAATTCGGTATCAGAGAAAATGGGGACCAGGTTCGCAGCTTGTAAGTAGGATAAATGTTTGTTTTCTTAAACGATGAAGAATCGTTGATTTTCACGCGATTGTACATGTTTTAGATTCGTTGAAGTTGACCAGTCTTCATGATTATTACCAAAAACTCCTTCATGGCAATCAACCAGTACCTTCTGGCCTGGACATGGCGAACACAGTGAAGTTCTTCTCTCAGACATTGCTCTGTAAGAATTGTTCTTCGATTCTCCTTAATTCTTGATACAATTATTTATAGTATCGTTAATTTTTTTAGCACTCTTGAAGGAAGTCCGCGAAGCTCCTCTGGAGATGATCAAAGCGCAAAAGTTCGACGCGGAACGGATGGCTCTGTATCCTAATTTGGACTACAAGCAACTGTACAACGCGTTGACTCAGCTGGTGGACGTGGTTCCGTCTATTCACATTGGCCTACAAGGTCAGTAATTTAAAAAAAAAATTTTATTACTGTGATCAGAATGGTAGAGTCATTAACATTGGAAATGGGAATCAATTCTTCTCGATGGTCGATTCTCTGGATCTTTTGAGATATTCAGGATCAGTTCAAAGACATCAGGACTATGCCAAGTCCTTAGAAACACTTATACATCCTCAGGAGACCTAGCAGTTCCTCAGATATCCTCCAAAGATCACCTCTAAATCATCAGATTACATTTCCATAACAAATCTTATCCACCAGAGTCTTTCCAATCCACCATTTTGAATTCCATGTTCAAATCAAAATAAAATTGTCTTCCAGCATTTGGACAAGCACTGCTCCAGTGTCTGGCCTGTCTGCTGCCGTTCCTCGATCACGATCTGATCGACAACGTTCCATATTTAACGGCCAGCGCGATCTCGGTGCTTCCGGTCGAGCTCCACCAGGATATCGTCAACTATCTCTGCTTCTACATTCTGCCATTCACGATCAGTGAGTACTCTATACATCACCATAGTCTCTTACAGTCGAGTTAAAAATTCTTTTATCTCTATATCACAGCAAGAAAGACCGAAGAAGGGGTGGAAAACGCAGCCAGTCAATCGATAGCCGCGGTGATCATGATGATCTTCCAATATTCCAGCAATCCAGGTAGCTATAAGAATCAACTACAACCATGGGCGTAGTCAGAAGGAGCAGTGGTGAGGGCACCTGCCCTTCCCTACAAAAGAAAAATTGGATTTTGTTCCACCCCCTTCATTTCCAAAGATAAAAAATTTTTACATAATATTTAATATTGCAGTATAATTTGAATCACGACCAACAGCCTCTATTAACAAAACGCATACATTTCCAACGATTTATGACTGTAAAAAGAAAATAAAATGTGTCTGGCTACGTACGGTCTTTTTCACTGTGGCAGTCGATGTGTTAATATTTTTTTAATTTAAACACGCCCATGACTACAGCTCGACGATTCGAAGGAGCAAACGAACAACGAGAGAGTGTATTTGTTTCAGCTCACCATTGCCAATTGCTGGAATGTCTGATGGCTCTAAAGCCAGGCGTGGTGAAGGATATCCTCTGCGTGGTTGCCTACGGCACGGCGCCAGCTAGAGCGTCCGCCGCGAAATTGCTCTTCTACTATTGGCCCTCCTTTAATCCGAATCTGTTCGATCGAAGGGCGGTGTTGATGAAATTTGCAAGTACGTGTCCTTTACTTTAATTTCAATTGGAATCGAATAATGCACGAATTCGTGGGGAAAAGTGAAACGAATGATGGAAGTTCCGTAATGGAATTTTAGATGACCTGACGCCATTCGTGTGCCAGAGGGACTCTTGTCCAAACGCAGGTAACGCTGAGGCTGGCAAGGTCTGCTACGATCACCGAATATCGATCACATTCGCCACGGGGACACCACCACCCCTGTATTTATGCATCGAGTGCGCCAATGAGATCCACAGGGAGCATCCGAATCAGATGTTCTGCGACATATTGCACCCTATGCAACAGGTGTCCATGATATGTGAAAACAAGGTGAGTGGGGGGAGGGGTCTATGAAAGAAACGTAATGATAGAGTGCTGTAACTTTGTTAGTATTCTGTGGTCTGTTCACTTAAGTGGTCATCATTTCCCGTTGTTTATTGTTACTGACTTAATTCGTTGGATGTGGTGTAAAATCGTGTTTGATCCAGTTTTTTATAATCACTCATTTTGTTCTAATGACAATTAGTGAGTGAGAGGATCCCAGTTGAAAATAAGTCGTCGAATGATAAAACGACTATAGACTAGTATTCATTGCTTCCTGTTGTTGTCAGTCGTGAACAACGTGCCTATAAAGAGAGACTTCTATGTACAGAGTCCTCTCGATTATTGTCTGGCTAAGACTACAGTATATCCAAATTTGAACAAAATCGGAAATGGTACACCAAAAAGTGTCCGATTTCGGGTGTAATGAACCCTTCCTTAAAATCCATGTTGTGGCCAAGACTGTTTGTAACTGTTTCTCAACTTATTTTCATTAAATGTTATGTATGTATACTGGGTTTATACCTGTTAAATAACTAACTAAATAAATAAATAAAAACAAAAGATGATCCGAAACATTCCGTATGTCAAACAAATATTCGTGTTTCTGTCCGTCAGAACTGCCGAGCGACCGACAAGCTGGCGATCAGCGTCTGCTTCTCGACAGAGTGCGCCAGCTACAACGGCAACCATCCAATCCGTTACTGCCAGCAGTGCCACAACATCCGGCACAACAATCGTCGCGGCGGCGACCACGTGTACCACATGGCGTTGCCGCATGTCTCTCAGCTGGACTCGCAGACCCAGACCTACATGGTCCAAGCAATCCTCAGGTGAGAAATCCAACGTGTAGCTAAACAATCGAAGTACTGTTGTATCGGCTGAGAGATCGTGTAATAACGCTTACCGAAGGAAACGAAGGAACACAGAGAATGGGATAACTGGTTGGATTTAAGTGTCACACCACGCGCTGTGATTTGCACGAGAATTTCATTTTGGACGCTCTGTCGCACACGGAGGGAAAAGGTTCCTTTACATATCGGCTGTATCTCGAAATCGAGATAAAAAATAAGAATTGAAAAATATAACAAAAGGAATATTTAAAAATACATTTTCCTATTGTACAGTGACTCCACGAGTTTGTTCATAAAAGACTTCTATTTCATCGAATTATTCACTAAAATGTGAATTTTCGTTCAAAATCAAAGGGAATTCATCACAGTAGAGTGATAAAAGTAATGATAACATGCGAATAGAAGTTGCATAAAAGTCTTGAGACCCAATTGTTATTTCCGAAGCATGTTAATAAATGTATGAGTCACTGTAACCTAGGATTGGATGATTTAATTTGTGCTTGAAAATGATCAGAATCGATGGGCCCAATCGGAAGGCCCACGAATTTTGTGTCTGGAATGTGTTTTAGGAGTCTCTTTCCTCCGCCGTTACGACAAGAGTTCCTTCTGCGAGAAATCTGTTTCTTGTTTTGTACATTCCGTTGGTTCTGCTCGTGTTTATCAATTCATAGATCGCGACCATGAATTAAACCCCAATTTTTTAAAAATGTTTTTTCCGTGGATCGAGATGAAGGGACGATTTTTGGTAATCGTTCGTTTCGTTATCGAAAGGATCGATCGATTACTATTCAAATGTCGCGTTCGAATCATCGACCACGGGGTGAAGATCGATACCTCGTTGTAGTCGAAAGGGACACAATGACGCGTACTAACGAATGATCGCAGGATCATTGTTGCTTTGCGTGTTTTGTTCGTGCTGGTCCATCCTGCTTGGTAAGACATCATTGTGGCCACGTTTAATTGGAGACTTTCTGAACTTCTTACACTTTTTCTTCTTTCTTTGTAGTGATATCGCTGATTCGATTGTAATCCAGTAAACGTGGTTACCAGACATGCTCGGAATATTGTCTTTGAATATTCATGAAAACGGACGAGATATCACGTGCAGGGTGTTTCATAATACTTTCATAATTTACACCAATGATAATAAATAATAATAGAAAAGATAGAATTTTAGAAATGACAAATCACTCTTGTCCGAAGAATATTGTTCACCTTTTTCAATTATGTTCGATCACTCTCCGCGTGTATCTCGATCTCGTGCCAACGCTAGAACCGCCGGACACTCGTATTAAAGTAACAAATTTCGATTGAAGTGACAAATTGGAATGAATAAAAATTCATTTCAATTCGATCTCGAAAAGATTTTCTGACACTTACTTCAAAGATAACCTCTAAATTCACTTCAGCCCTGAGTTCTTACGAAGTCTGTGATCGTCTGACAGCTCGATTATCATTTTATTTGCCAATTATCAGTTTGTAAAGGTTCACAGACACGAGTGGCCGGAGCGGTTCTAGGGTCGGGTCGGACAAGTTTTTCTCACCGATTGACCAAGTGACCGCGTAAGACACACGTGATACTGATGCAATTCACCCAGCGTAGAGAGCATAGGAAACGTGTGCGCACCTTAAAAGTTGCAATGCGCCTTGCCGAGGACACCGCGTCGTTGCACGTCCCCCTGGATACAACACACCGTCATCTGGGTATACCGTTCCACAAATAAAAACAGACCCACCGGTGTACTGGCTTCAATAGATACCTCATTCACTACCCAAGACACACTGGTATGCTGCATGTACAGGAACAACACTATTTTAACGGGATCCAACCGGAAATAACGTTTATTTATCGGTGGACTGTGAACATGTTTATCCATTTACAGCGTCCCACTGACTTGGAAAACGTAACAAAATAAAAATTCTAATGAAATTTAATAGTACAATAAACTCGCGATAATTACCCGTATTGGGGGCTCTAGAGGCAGGCAGTTCTAGGAACGGGCAATTATCGAGAGTCTATAGCATATGGCACATCTCCTCATTCGACTAATTACTGACTATAGAGGGCAACAGAGAGTGGAATACGCACGTATATTTTCAGGGGACATTCCTAAGGATATTTATCCAGCAGGCAGTTATCGCGAGTTTACTGTAGGTATTATTAAGATATTAGGACCCCTAAGTATCGTTTTAGATTGAACATTGTCCAACAGTGGTTATACCTACTTTCATGATGTTAGTTTTGATCCACTTATTTTTTTGTGACTACAGAAAGTTTTTAAAATCGTTTGATGACATTTATTCACATGTTTCTTGGTACTTCAAGTTGCATTCGGTAGTTTCGATATTGCAACCGGCATGCCACCCAGTAGTTAGAGTCCAGTGAACTAGTTATTCGAAATACTAATTGGCTATATGATCTACCGTCTGTCTTCCAAAAAATTCTATCATAATCGATGAAAATACGTCGATACAGGTGATCGCGATCTGATGTCGCGTCTGCTTTGTGGTCGAGCCAGATCGATTAGTTCACCATCATCTTCTCGAGAAACATGTTTGAGCCAGAGATCGACCTTGTCGTCATTAAATCTAATTATCAATGAATTTTTTCACGATCAAATCGTTCGATCCGTCTCCAACATCTCTGAATTCCACGTTAATTAAGGTTCAACACTGGAGGAACGCGATCGTGAAGGAATTTAAATCACCATTGAACGTGGAAGCTACGATTCTTCGACGTTTGATGTCCTCTTTAACCATCGATTCGCCTGAAATCGTTAGCAAAAGTCCTCCAACAGCATTTTTGCAGATTTTATATCACAAAACTACTAGTGTTCAGCTACCCCCACTACTATAGTGGGCGTAGCAAGGACCTAGTAGGCGTGGGGTGGACCCAGTGAGTGTGGACTGAGCCTAGTAGGCGTGGCCTGAGGCTAGGGCGGCGTGACGAATTCCCCCCCAAACGATCTAATGGGGATACCTCTTCAACGTTACACACTCTAACTATTCTCTCCAATAAATTCGTCGATCGATCAGAAACGTTCGAATCAAACACAAATGACAATCACCACAATTTCTAATGATTTCAAGCGAACAACTTACAGAGAATGTCGATCCCACCCGAGAAATCCGTTCTCCGTAAGTTTTTGTTTTTTTGGAAAACCTTGGTCACATCCGGGGGTATTGCACTCGTTCACTCGATCACGATCCAGTGCACAGGATTCCCAGGAACCGGTGGAGGGGGCGGAGCCGGAGGAGGGGGCGGAGGCGGCGGTGGGGGTGGCCTATCCGATCCATCGACGCTGGAGGAGAGGCAGCTGCTTGGACGATACGGCGTCTGGCTGCTCGTCGGGCTTTGCACACCGAACCAGGACACCTCCGTCGAAATTCTCGGGCGTTTATTGTCAATGCTATTTCATTGGTTTCATGTTACCGCCTACTCATTCGATGGTACTAAAAAAAGCCTTATGCACCTTCTCTTTTCTGTTGGTAATTTAACACTTCGCATATATATATATATATATACACTTATGATGTAGATCGTAGATGACGTAGGTAGTGATGGGCGGACGATATTTGAGATTCGGTGCCCAACCGAGTCGCTATCGCTTCGAAGATCGGTGGAGTTTCTCGTATATATCTGACATCTTTGATAGAGGATTTACCATACTTTGGGCTATAAGGGAATGAGGGTTCGTGGTTAATGGAAGAATATAGGAATGGGTCCTTTTTAACCAAGAATTTCAAAGTCTCCTCCTGTCTTCTCTCAGTTTAGAGGAACGAACTGAAATGTACAGGTGTGTTGTATCAGTACTTTAATGAGGAGTGATGGGAGGAATGATCACTGTGATACTCGAAGCGATTCTGCGTCTTGTTCGGAGCGTTACTGAGTCTTCCCAAGCCCATCACTAAACGTAGGTAGTCTCTGGCCGCGATCGTAGGCACATTCGAGTGGACCAATACAACTTTTACGACACCCTGCAGACGCGTTCGTTGCATGGCTCTTCTCTTTCCTCCTCCAGTTGCCTTGTATTCACAGTTTCTAATTAGGACGATCCTATTAGATTGTTGCATAATAAATGTCGTCTAATCGCAAACTTTGAACAATTGAACATTTTTAATCGAAATAAGATCCATCTAAATGAGAACACTTTTGCCAACGAGTTACAAGTTTTTTGCTCTCATAAAGATCTAAAGATCATAGAAACTGTGGGCAAAATGATGGTTTTTTTCCGGAAGAACGAGATAGACGCAACAAACGAACGTCTCCGTAAAATTCATGGGTAAAACATTCACTTATATTCGTGCTTTCATGTGATCGATGTGTCTCCAAGCTTAACAACTACTCTTTTCTGTTCGACACATTTCCACTAGCTTCTGTGTTGCCCCCCCCCCCGCCCCTCAATTTATTCTCTCCAAATTCTCTTGGTGTTCCTGTAAATGATATCAGTGTATATCAGTGTATTCGATGTCTCCCTCCATATTTGTGCTAAACGCTTTTCGCAGAGGTGTCAGCTCGACAGACAAAAATTTCTGTTTTTCTTTTCTTGATACTTCAATTCCATGTTTTTTTCTCCTCACTTCTCTGTCATCGTAACGTTAAAGTATGCAGGATTTTCTTCTATTTTAGATGTATTAGGTGTACCAATAAATAATCCGCTGCAGTAAAACTTCGATTAGTGTCCGGAACGATCTATTGTGTTCATCTCCACCATCGAGGAGGAATTCCTCTCCGTAAAAAGATGGAAAAATAATGTTGCTCATTCGACAAAAGACTTAAAAGTTTCCTCGTAAAAGTTTCGAAAGTTTAATCGAATGGAATTTTTTTTTTTCGTTAATAGTCTGCTAAGTTGATGCATCTACGAACTTGCGTAACACACATTTTCGGAGAAAAAAACCGTTGCCTTCTACGTGTGCATGCCACACACACATACACACAAACACGAATACCAACGAAATTTATTATGCATACGATCGCGTATCGATCTAACCGGTAGCTACTTGAGAAGCTCTTATGTCAAGGGACAAGAGAGTGCGTCTGCGTCGCGGCTGATCGAGCCTCCTCTTAGTCATCGATGCATAGAATTCTATCCGCAAAAATCTTCATCAGAACTTCGTTAACCTTTGCGTGGGCAACTAAAATATTCACCCCTATTCTGACTGATTAGATAAACTTAGATAATTTTATATCCATACTTTTTCCGAAACTCTTAATTTTCCCTTCCTATAATATACCAAATGCTGTTTTAGATAAGAACATAAAGAATTGTGAAAGAAAATTTAAAACTGGGTATTTGGGTACCCAGTTGCCTACACAAGGGTTAACCAATAAAAATGATACATTTTATTGAAGGTGATCGATGTGAAAAATCACGAAGTTTCCATGCATCGAAGTAGTAGTAGAGAAAAAAACCGCGAGAAATTCTGGAATTCGAACGAAATCGAAGATTCTTCGTACCCGATCCGAGACTTTCTCGCAACGCCACCGAACGTGACACGCAGCAACACACAGATTCAATCAGCTTCCACATTATTAACGTGTGCTCTCTGTTGTTGTTCGATGTGTCGTCCCAGACTATACTGTAACGGACGAAAAAGTTACCATTTCTTAGAAATGTTTTATTTTTATTATTTTCCGACATCAACTTCGAACTTTATTATGTGCTCAATATATACGGGATGACTTCAACCACCTAGTACCAACACTGGGACCTTGAAATGACCTTGAATTCAGAAAACATATCAACATGTGATAAATTAACTATCCTGCTGTTAAGACAGTTCTTGTGTTCAGTCTTCAGTTTTTTAGTCCTAATTGTATTCAAAATCATTTTAAGGTCTTAGTGTACAAGGTGGTTCAACTCGTCTTGACATGAGCTATAATACCATGGAGTCAAAAATATGTAATGCCATTTAAACAAATGGAGGTCATATAGCCGATAAAAAAGTGATCAATTTTGTTTGAAATACTTTTTCGTCAGATCACTGGAAGTGCTTGAAAAATGGTGATAAGTGTTATATGGGACACCCTCTATACAATAATTCCAATAGAGAATTAAAAGACGTTAAAAAATAATAAAAATATAGAGAATCAGAAAAAAATGGTAACTTTTTTGTCCGTTATTGTATCTCGCTTCTGTACCGTCTGTGTCATGAAATAAGTCCCAATTGAAAACCGCGTGTTCGTGGAAAGGCACGACGATCTCGAGTTCTAAGTTATTCCGTGGAATCCGTGAATTAATAGAGTCTTTCCATCAGAAGATTTCATCGAGAACGATGGCTACATTCGCCTCGAATTTCACAGGCCAAGCGGAGAGCGCTCTGGAGAAACTGAAAACCGAGTACGTGTGCAGTTGGCTGGCGGAGGTGATGAAGACTCACTACGATATCTTCATTTCTTGTCTTCTGCCGCATCCAGCGGACTATGTTCGTGTTGGGGGACACTGGTACGTTCCATTAATGAGATATTCTTGTACAGAGTGTCATTGATTTAATGTCTTTTGCTGGCGTAAATAACACAAATATCAAATGTCTAATATAATAGAATTGGGATGAATGGAGACATATACTATATGATTATATAAGACTATATTAATTAATATCGATATCACAGATAGTCTTCGTCGACAACAGAACCTTTTCATTCAACGATCGATAAGAAAGATCGAACCCTATTTTTAACTCCATTCGGTGGCTTCGATGACTGACAAAGCAATACGTTTGAATAACAATAAATATTCCTAAACGACAGGGAGACGTTGGCCTCGAGGACGTCGCATCTGAAAGACGGCTTGAATCGACTTTTCTGCTTGGTCCCGTACGAGGTGATCACACCGGAAGTCTGGGACTACGTGATGCCACATTGGATGGAGGCGATGGTGAACGACGTGCCTGAGCACGAGCTTCACGAATTGAAAATGATCCTATGGTACCACTAAGAAATTCACACACCACCGTAAACTTTGCTCAGTCAAAGGGCTAGGTCAGGGATCCAATCAGAATAGCTCTGTCTCGAGTCAGGCAATGTTCGTTTTCGATTTTGCAGCTCTGCAAAATTGTTAAACAAAGTTGGTTTTTCTGTGAAAAAACATTTCACGTAAAGTATCACCTATGAAACAGTTGGAAAATTAATATTTTCTGACTTTGTGATGAAATAAACCCCTACAAACACTTAACAGGGTTTTGTAATATGACAGTATATAGGTTCCTAATAATATTACATGAAATATTAGGTGTGGATAGATAATGTTTTTAAAAACATAAACAATCAAAGTTACGAACTCTCAAGGTATATTATGAATATAAGTCAAAGTTATCTCGATAATGTTAAAGTTATAACAAATTCGATTGCGTTGGAAAGGTAATACTCAGAGAAAATTTGTGATTCCAGCAAAATACTGGACCGTGACATGAGCCCGTTGGGGTTCGACACGAAGAAGATGTACAATTTCGTGGCGAAACGGTTCGTCAACACCTGCGCGAAGGTGCAGGAACAGGCGTTGAACTGGTTGCAAACTTTGACCATGTTGGAGATCAGTATTCCTTTATGCCAATTGTTCTCGATGTTCAGCGAAGGTGTAGACGTAATGGGGGCCATGAACTCCACCGAATCCGGCCAGAAGCCCAGCAAAGGATCCAAGAAAGAGGACAAGGATGGGAACGCCATATGTAATTATATACATATATATACATATACCCTGATAATCAGTTGTATGCAAGTTTCAAGCAAATTGCCAACAATTAATGACATTTAATTTAAAAAATTTAAAGATTTAAAAAAATTTGTCTAAAAAACTATAGCCATATGTTTCCACATCTCACTTGGGTTTTGCAGGCAAAGCCTGCTGACATAATGGTGAAGCAAATTGACAGCAATTTAGTAGCAGGTCTTGCAATACAATCTAGGCTAACTAACCTAGGTCAATTTATAACCTAGGCTATATAGCTAGACTTGCAAGTTGACAAATTGTTGATAGCAGATCTTCCATCAAACTTGTAGCCATGTTGAGTACATAACATTATAATAGACATTGGACAAAATTTGGCTTTGCAGGTTTAGCTGACTGAGTACTTATATAGATACAATTAATGATATGTATATAAATATATCTATATGTAAATAGATAATTTATGTATATTCATATAAATAACATATGAATATACATAAATGAAATGTTTAGTTCTGTGTTTACGAATCAATCCAATGAAACTGCATATACTGAAGGGGTGAAAAATTTATTCAGTTGTAGAAAACGATTCGGGAAAATCAACGCCACTGTCGGACGATTTGGCCCCGACACCGAGACACATGGAGTTCACCACTAATGCAGAACTGAACCTGTCCTGTTGCATCCTAATGATGGATATACTGCTGAGACAGGTAGAATATGAGCTCCTGTTGCATGTTCCTAAATTTTTCCTTTCTATTTGTTAAATCTAATGTAAAGCCATATAACTTGAGAAATTTCACCCTACATTTAATACAATAAATCCTCGATAAGTGTTCGAAGACTTCTCAGCACTGACAAGAAGAGGTGCCCAGGTATAACACTGACTTTTTAATAAGGTTTAGCACAATGGCAAATCTTATAAATTATAAAGCCAATAGTATTTGTGTCAGCCACATATGGCCATTAGTTTACAAAATATTTAATGTTAAGTACCGAGCAGCCTTCGACGACTTATCCAGAATTTACTATATAACGAATGGATCTTTATGAAACGTTCGAAGATGGAGCTCCAAAACGTGGACAAACACACTGGCATCAACACGTGGGTGTGCAGGGACGCCTGCCACCTGATGAAGTCGATCGTCGCCTCGAGCTGGAACAGCTCGCACGTATGCAACTCGGACAGCGACGGTGCCGAGTGCACCTACTGCGAATCACGAGTGATCTGGCACCAGCTCTGCCTGCAGTTGGTCACCTACATGGCACCGGAAAATCCGGCTTACCCGCCTGACGTGAGTCCATTAAGCTGACCGCCACTGAAATAGCCCGTGATCGTATCGCGTTTGGAACAAACCCGTCGTTCGTCGTTTCGAATGACGCATTGCTCCCCGTGCGTTGGAAGAAGTGCGTTTGGAATAGATTCGACGTTGGCCTCTAGAGTCTTGAGCAAGACGTCGCTAACCGATTCATATATCCTTCAGTCTTCCTTTAAGGACGATCAATTCGCCAAGAATAACCGAGTTTAGGATTTCCAATTTCTATTTACTTTCTTGTGAAATGGAGTCTACGATTTCCAGAGAATCACGGAGTATAGGGTCTCCATTTTTTTTTATTTCCATTGAAACGGGATCAATATTTTCCAGAACATCGTGGAATTTAGGATTTCAAATTTCATTCATTCGCAATGAAATGGGATCTACGATTTCCAGAAAATCCTATAGATTCGAATTTTCAATTTTTTCTGTTTCCATGAAGATGAAGTCTACGATTTCCAGAAAATCGAAACATTTTAATTGGATCTGTATTTTCTAGAGAATCGTGGACGAGTCCGCGGAGGAGCATGGTCGCAAGAGTCCCGAAACCTCGCGAAAAGGTGACTCGAAGGCGGACGTCGTGATCAGTATGCCCGTACCGGAAATGCATTCTGTTGGCGGTGTTCTGGCGCACATGCCGCAGGTAAGCTACCCTTTCAATATTCGACTTCCACACTACGACTAAATGGTGATCTTTATATTATATACGTATGTCACAATAAAAGCGTGAAGTTTAGTTAATGTATACACTTACTAAGTCAATGTATGCATTTACGTACGATTTCAGTAGACGTATAAACCGAATATAAAAATGTACTATGTACTTGTAATATTATTTCTAGTAAATGTATTCATTTACTACGTAATGCATACATTTCCTACAGCACGTTAGTCAAAAGCATAACGTCGAAAGTATGTATAATTTTACAAAACATAGATATATTTGAAGAACAAAAATGAAAACTGAAAACTTAACACCTTATTTGATAATTTAGTGATCTTTTCTGAGAAAATCGGTATTTAGGTTATATTTTAATTTAAACTAGTCATTTTATCAGAAATTAATGCATTTCTGTATGTGCATACTTTTACTGAATCATAAATATAAATGTATGCATTCGCTTAGTAAAAATATAAATTTCGTACGTTCTGAATACATTTACTAACCAGATTATTAAGTGCATAAAGTTGCGTCTACACTATATAGCACAACAAGCTATAATACCAAAGTTATAAAACTTGTTAGGAGGACAGAAAGAACAAATATTATGTACCATTTCTCCTGTTATATAGCAGGTCACACGTTATCCATCAAGTGTGACGCCATTATTAATAACGAGATACGAAATATTATGCAAACTTGTTGCAGACTTGTCCAAAACGTATAATCTTGTAAGTAACCAGTTAAAAAAACATGTTGTATAACAACTTATATAAGTTATACAACAACTTGTTACATAACACTCTTGTGTTACATAGTGTAGACGCAGCTTAACATTGACCTAGGAAATGTATAGATTTACTGAATTAACGCTTTTACTGTAACATATACACGCAAAAGTATTTAACACCGCCTAAGAACACTCTCATCTATCTACCCCCCCCCCTATCTCTCTATCTATCTGTGGCAAATATTATTATAAACACTTCTCCGCAAGAAACATAACGCCAGCATGCTGTTCGTCTAAACTGTGTGTGTGTGCCCGCGCGCCTATTCTCTGTCTATCTTCTTCTCCACTGCGAAAAACCGGCGTTTATCTGACCACTGGACACGGTAGGCTAATCTATGTGGCCGGAGGTAGCTATTTTGATCGTTTATATCAGTTCTTCGAACAGATCATGACAGCCACTGTAGAGACAGTTTCGGAGCAGCTCGACCTCGCGGCCATCATGCCCACGGAGAAGGTGATGTCCGCGGTCGCGAGAGCCGTCACACTGTCCGAGACGGATGTAGGTAAGAACAAACATATTCAGAGATTTTCAACAACGAAGACTAGAATAAAAACAGATAGAATCAGATTTTCACTGGATCACTTTTTTTCATTATTTTGATTTACCGATTCACCACGATGTCACGAATAAACGTTTTATCGATCAACTCGAGCTAGTGTTCGATGTCTGACCAATCAGGGACTCATTCTACTTCGACGAATAGTCTCGAGTGTTTAAAGAAGTCTTGAACGCCTTGAAAGGTTTTGAAAGTTTTCGATAGGTACTTTGGAAGATCTAGGAACCTGTTGAAGACCTGGCAAATAAATTGAAAATTTTTTAAAAATCTTGAAAGAAGTCCTGAAACGTTGCGAAAAACTAACCAAAATGTTCGAAACTTTAAAGATTACTGACACTTCGAAGATTTTCGAAACCTGTAGAATCGTTAAAAACTCAAAATTCAAGACTTATCAAGACTTTGAGAAGTTTTAAGTATCGAATCGTGTTTGAAGTGATTGGAATTTTTCGCTACATATACATATACGCAACGATTTGAATTGCTTTAAAGCCCGTCACTAGGGTCCATGCGTTCGACGTCTGACCATGACTAGACGTATACTACTGTAGACGTTAGAGAAGATTCTACAGTGAATTCAACGGGTGTTTCTGTTTCAGCAACGGCAACAGTGAGCGTGGCCAAGCCACGATTAATAGGGGAGAACGATCAACCGCTGAATTTAAGTCCCGAGAACGAGGCTGCCGATTTTTGGCACACTTCCGTTGGAAAGTTTCGGTTCAAGATCGAAGATTTACCAGAGCAACTTCAATACATCCACAAACTATTGAAGGTACCGCAATTTAATTTGTCTTTGATAAAAAATAATATGAATGGTGTGATTTTTGAATTTTTCAAGTGATTATGAATATTATGAATTCTGTGAATTTTTTGAATGATATGAATTGTGTGAATTATGTGAATTTTGTGGATATTATAAATTTTGTGAATGGTGTGAGTGATCTGAATGATCTTGTTCTTCGTTAACAGGAAATAATGACTGTGGAGAAACCGGATATTCTCTACTACATGCTCCAGTGCCTGAACGTGATGTGCCTCTACGGAGACGCCTTCAACACCGCTGTGAAGGATCACCAAGGGTTCTTCATATGGTGCCAAGAAAATCTCCTGATCAAAAAGTACGAATTCAAACGATTCCGATCTATTAACGTAATCTTCTCGCTTACCGTTAGTTCACCTAGTTTACCTTTCAGACGTAATTGAAAAGCCTCAGGTATTTTTGTCTGGATGAACAGTAAATATCACCTCGATTGTAGTTTCTAATACCTCGCTGGTACTTATATTTCCTTCTTCTATCCGTATATAGCCTATGGGAGCTCCTGAACGCGGAGTACTCGCACATAGCTCAAGTCACTGTTCCATTGTTGCTCCATTGTGTGACTTTACCGTGTGGAACCGACACATTCTGGCGGCTGATCCAAGAAGAGTTTCACAATTCCGACTGGCGTGTCCGGTTTGTAGCCGGTAAATTTAACAGAATCGTTTTACAGAAAACGATACAGATATACAGGGTCTCAAGAAGTTAAATGTCACGAGTACCATCACTGGATTCTACACCTTTAGATTAGGGGTGGTTAAGGTAAAAAACATGGGCCTAGCCAGGGGGATGCAAGAAGGCACTTCCACCCCCTCCCTCCTAGAGGGAAAAAAGTGACTTTTGCTATATTCTAAAAGGCAAAAAAATTGAATTTTGCCCCCCTCCCCTCCAGAGGAGAAAAATAATATTATAAAATTTACCTTAGGTAATTAAGAAAGGTACTATAAGATTATATGAATTTCAAGTTCAAGGTCAATTTTGAGACACTCTTGATATCTCCACCAATCCAAAGGTGTAGAATCCAGATATGGTAGATATGACACATAATTTCCTGACACCCTATACACGATGCTCTGATCGATCGATGGATGATTTCACAGTCGAAAGAGTGACATTAATGGCGAGATTCATGGACTCGACTCCTCTGAGGAACGTGACCAGCCTCCAAGCGGCCCTGGCGAACGCCTTCTGCTACCTGATCGCCAGCATGGATGATGGGAACGTATATGTTGCACAGAGAGCCACATTGTATCTCGGTACCATCCACGACACGGCCATGAGAGTACGATCTTACGATTTATTAAATATTTCAAAGTGATATCCTCTAACCAGAAGTTGATATCCTCTAACCTTGATCTTGGATTACAGTCGTTGATCCTCTGCTTGGAGACCCAATTCGATTCGGTGATAGTGGATCGACCGATGGTGCTGCAATCGCTCTATCAGCTTCACAACAGCCTCAGCGACAGGCATATTCTGACCTGGGAATTCTTCTTGAACCGTTTCGACGCTCTGTTCCTCGAGGCTCAGATCAATCTGGAACGATCAGGGGATATATTCTATCTGCGTGGTCGGTTACCAACCTAGTTTCCATTTCCATTGATAGATTATGACGTTTGTAGATGCTTATGATTTTTGAACTGATCTCCAGATCTCAGGAACACCGATCTGAACAGCGAGATCTTTATGAAGAAGCTGCACAGGGCCCAAGAAGCCTTGTCGCAGTCGGACGGAAGCGGGACCAATTCGATAAAGACACTTAGCGCTAGTTTTGGCACTAAATGGCCCTACAAACGCACCATGTCCGCGCCTGCCTCGATGATCCCTAGGCAGGACACGAAGCAAGGTATAGGATCCACTGTGGATAAGTATAATGCGGTTCACCATGTGCCGAGATGAACAGAAAGTACTGAGCTCTTCGTTATAAGATCGTAAGATACCGAATGTTCGATCCAAACAGCGATTATAATTTAGACCACCACCAGACAGTATCCTTGCAACGTTAGAGTAACGTCAGGTTAGATCGTAGATCATCTCAGGATTGTATTAGTGTCGGGTTAATCCTCGAAGAAACCAGGTGACACGGTTTAAAGAAATTCGGAAGATCGTCACGATCCTTTCGAGGGTGCACTACGGTGCTGTCCAACGTGAGCTTCGGAAACATAGACAAGCTTTGAAACACTTAGGGAAACTTCAGGAAATTAGGAACACTTAGAGAAACTTGAGGAACTCCTTCTGTTTCCCATTCTGTGTTTCCTTCACTTCTCACTAATTAAACTATTGCAGTATAAATTTTGCAGAAACATCCAAGATTGAAAAATTACCAAAGGAGGCTAAATTGAACCTTCCAATAAAAAACAATCGTGATAGGTAATCCACAATGATTTCAATATACTGGAAATACAGCTTAAATACAAAACACCTGTCTGATCTTCTGTACAGTCCAAATGGCGGAGAATGATGGAAGCAAATAAAAAATACTATCATTATTTCAAATCAAACAAAATTTTCCCCCAAAAAAATAGTGAACTACTGATACACCTATTACCTATAAAACAAGTCTCTAGAATCCACTAGCTCACTGAAACTTTTTGCTAGCCATCCTACGAATTACCTCAAATCGATTTAAAATTACCCAAAATGAAGCTCGCTGAGGAACAGCACCGAAGTCCGCAAATTTTGTCGCTTGGCCCGAGTAGCCGCAATAGTCGTCGATAATTAGCCAATCCGCGCGCGCAATGTCGGACACCACTTCGCACCCCCCTGACCTGTACACGTGTCTTTCTGACTTGTTTCCACTACCCGTATCCGGTCAGAAAAGGAAAAGGTGTACAGCCGGCAATACTCCGCGCCAATCCTGAAGCGCAAGAGCTCCAGATTCGGACTGGGTCAGTTGCTGGGGTCCACCCCACCTAATAACAGTATACCAGGTAGAGTAGTGCGTGTGTCCGCGCTTACATTAGACGTGGCATTCCTCTGTGTTACGCGTGTATGTTTGCCCACACCCCACCCATGGGCGTAGCCAGGTTATCAGTCAGGGGGAGGAGCAAAAATATTAAGACATCGACTGCCACAGTGAAAAAGGCTGTACGTAGCCAGACACGCTTTATTTTGTTTTTTTTTTTTAAAGTCATAAATTATTGAAAATGTATGTGTTTTGTTAATAGAGGCTGTTGGTTGTGTTTCAAATTATACTGCAATATTAAATATTACGCAAAAATTTTATAACTCTGGGAAAGGAGGGGGGCAAAATCCAATTGTTTTTCTTGTAGGGTGGGGCAGAAGCTTTTTTTCCTGGCCCCGTTGGCTACGCCCATGACCCCACCCCTACGTTTTACCCTCTGTGTACGCGCGGTACGTGTTGGTTCGGACGCGGTACGTGTCAGTTCGGACGCGGTACGTGTTGCTCCGGACGCGGACGCGTGTGTTCGATGTGGGACCATCGGTAAGTCCCTTGTCTATGGGGTAACTTGGAGGATTGCTTTGGGAGTCGAGTGCTTTCTATCGCATGCAAGATGGAGAAAATTTTAAAGTAAAAATAAATCAGGTATCCGGTGAAGTTGTCGTAATGTCGCGAAAATTAATTTTTGAGGCGTCGAGACTTAAATTTTCTTAATATTGTAGAAACCTTATTTTTTCGGGTGGAAGAATTCCATTTTTTTTCATTTAATGTACAATCACTTTGCACTGATTTTATGCACCATTTATATGTGTGTTTGTTATCTTTTTAAGTACATAGTGAGAAAATAAGTTAAATGAATAGTGCATAAATTGCAATTTTGGACGTTTAGGAAGTATTCCATTTCGAATGAAGATACATTTTTTTTTGTTCTCAGAGTTTTTCAGTCTTGATCCAGTTATTGGGGTAAAATTTTGCCCATCTTTGCTACACACTGCTGCTTAAACATTTCAGGATTATACCGATGATGTTCAAGATTTAGGGCCTAGTGTTTACTAGGTTCTATTCTAGTTACTGATGTGTTAGTGATCCTAAATGTTTGAGCTTTGCTGATGATCGAGCTAAATATGCATGTTTTGAGAACGAAATGATCTTGTTCTTTTGATTGTAATTTTTGGTAACTATAAATAACAGCTGCTATGTAGATCTTATATCTATTTAAAACAGCCTATCGACTTTTCTATATTAAAAATATTTCAAATAGCAATATATAGAAATCTATGTATAAAATTTTCCCTACTGTACTAAGCTTTCATGTAAATACTGTAGATCCTTGTACAGCTACAGACAGATCAAATAGCGACACGAGTCCTTCCACAACCATTTCAAATTAAATATCTCAGAGAATGGTAGAAAAGGCCCAATGATCGTCTGATTGTCTCACAACTGTAGCAAATGCCTGTACCTTCTTCTATCTCTAAACATAAGCTACTTTAGTACTTTCAATGTATGTCTTGCTTCGACGTAACTTCGTTATTTTTATAAAATTATTTTTCTGTAATACGGTAAAAAGGGTAAGATTTTCTCACACTTCAGCTACTAATATTTCGTAGATTGAAGCTTTCGTTTGATCTAATCCACATTCAAATGCACGTGTTAATATCATTAAATATTACAGACGGCCACGTTCATTCGTTGAATATGGTCGACGAGGCCAGCGCCCTACCAGGATGCACCAACAAGATCGTGGACTTCGAAGAGGCTGATAAAGAGACGATGCACCTATTGGTGTTCCTTCTGATGCAGTTCCTTTCAAGACAGGATCAGGTAGACCGATCGTTTCTTAATTAAATCGATAAGAAAATGTTCATTCGTAGCTAATTATACACATACACAATCCACAGGCCTATCCAACCGACGAGAAATTATTATCAAAGACCCAGGGGATCGTCCTGCGTCACTTGTACCTTCTGTTGGGCTACAACCAAACCGAACGAACTTTCCATACTTCTCCTCAACGTCTAAGGTACAAATTTTTATAATTGGAAGAAAAATTCAGAGCTTCCTCCACAATATATTATCTATTATTCTTCACAGGGTTTCCCCAGTTTTCAACGTGTTCCTCGCCAATCTGCCCCAGCTACTGGACCAGAATCACGTGATGGGATGGGTGATGACCCCTCCAGTTCTAGCCATTTTACAACACTGTCCCTGTCCACCCCAGGGAGTATTAACCACGGACCATCAAGCTCCCACCTACAGCCTTTGGTACCTAGAACCGCAAAACAGACGTTCCTGGTTGATGTCTCTTCTGGTTATCCTCTATAAGGTATAATTCTCCTCTTCTGAACTGAATCTTCGTTGCTTTCCATTTTGTACATATATAAATCTATCACGTTCCTCAGTGTCAATATGGTCAACAACCGTGGTGCAACCAGCTGCAGGTGTTGATTAAAATAGTGCTGAATACCCTGGACATGCAACATCATCAGTGCAAGAGGATTCCAGCCACTGTGGTGATGGGCGGTCCGCCATCCAGATCTCGTGGTAATGTTAACTGAGAACCTTCTGGTATTCAGGGTTTCTGGTAGTATTATCTGAACATTCGGATCTACAATCAACTCTAGATTAGCTGAACATTTAACTAGTTGGAGGATTAGCTACACATTTAAACCTGCAGACTCTAGCCATGTGGCTAATCTGTAATTATTCCCAATCTAGATGTATCACAGCCATCCCTAGGCGTGGATCACGACCTAGCAGTAGGCACCATAGGAGAATTGAACACAGAAAGCCCTCCAATAAGGACACCCATGGTCTCGGTGCATCAACGCAGTCCAGGAGCTACTCACGGTCAGATGGAGACCCACTGGGAGGAGAGCACGACGAGTTGTCGTTACACCAACAAGCACTCCAGGTCATTTTACCACTGTTTTATTCCAGTGCATTTTAGATGGGACCTTAGACCCTCCCCAAGACCGGTAGAGCATTAGGCTACCCTTAGCTTGGAATGTTCCGTTGACTGACACGTTAGTGGACACTGCACTTTCATGGATTCTTTATCGGACCCCCTCCTCTCGTTGATCTTGCGGTTACTTTACCGTGAAAGATGTTGCCCTACTGATATATCGAGATAGCAAGACGATACTACTTGAAATCCAGGGGACAAAAGACCCCTAAAATGTTACGTAGAGTCGTCATCGAAGATCCTACATGGAAGAATTATCGGGTCGTCAGGCATCAGTCTCATAACAAAATTTATGAAAGTCCTGGGTACAGTATTCTCTCGTCCAAGCTTTTAGACTTTCCAAGACAACAGAGAACACGATTCAATCTATCCAGAGTATCTCACTTTCTTGAGTGTTTTGGTCATTGCTTACTAGTTCCACTTTGTGACTTCTGATTTTGTAGGGCCATCTGAGACAACGTGTCGACAGAGTACTGTACACTGTACCCTTCAATGTTGCATTCTCAAGATAAGTACGATGTTCAGAGCATCCTTAGAGTGTCTGAATAATAGAGTGTCCAGGACCCAGAAACAGTACATCACTCGTGCCTGTGCTTACACTTAGTAGCCGCTTGTTACAATTTCCGCTATTGTGAATGCTCTGCAAAGCTACTCGATCAATGCGGATGATACGGAGTCCGAGCTGGCGGCAATACCCGAGAGCCCAAAATCTGACAGCACCTTACATGGCAGTAGTGGTGGCTCGCTCGGTGAACTGGAGGAGAGCCCGGCTGCCGTCACTAGAAGCGTATCCTTGCACGGGCCCAGGACCACGACGACGCTTGACCCAGTCGGGAAATTGGACTGGAACAGTCAGCACGCTGGCAGAAGGTCAGACTTCACCAGGCCCACTTGGTTCCTGGGGAACGAGGACGACTCTCACCAGGTATTTATTTCAACGTTCTTCGACGAACCTTCTTATCCATTAGACTAAGTCAGGGGTGGCCAACGTATGGCGCATTTCATCATAAAATTTCCTCCCCTAAGCGAAGCAGATCCTACGCCTTTCCCTATTTTCCAACCCCAACCATGAACGTTAGAAGGTAGAAAAGGTGCTTGAATTGCATGGCGCATCTGAACTCGTATGTGAAAAAATTGGCGCATGGTATGTAAAAGGTTGGCCACCACTGGACTAGGTGGAGGAGGTAGAATTCAAGCTATCCCAAAATCAAACAATTTTCTGTCAACCAGCCTGCAAAGTCTGGTCCCCAGAAAAAGTGGAGCGTCCACGAGGGAGTGAAGATGATGGTAACGAGCACGTTCTTAGGCGGACAGCCAGATTTCCATAAGTACGCGCCTATGGTGAAGGCTCTGACTGAAAGAGTGCCAGAGAGGACAATGCCAGAGAAAGGGATCCTTGAGAAAACAATCACGGAGAAGCCAGCGTTGGAGAAAGCCGCCCAGGAAAGGAATATCACGGTGCAGGTGGCGTTCAACGGGGAGACTGCGTCATCAAAGCCATTACCAATGTCCACAGCTTTTGCTACCAGTACTACCACCTCGCAGGCTCAGAAGTAAGGCTTCGTTTCATCGTCGAGGTCTTCCTCAGTGTTTCCCAACCTTTTTTGAATCATGCCTTACTTAAACACCCTCAAAGATCTCTATGCCCCTCTAGCATAATAGTAAACCATGTTCTGAAAAAGTTTAACATCACTAGCTGCTTCAAATAAAAAAGGCTCATAGGTAATATTGTTGTCGATGAAGTGACAAATGTTAATGATTGTAACATGTCCCGTGTTGGGAAACACTGTCCTAGATAGAGGTGTTCAAGTACTCGTAATTTACAAGCTGAGCCGAACTCGGCTCGACCAACTGATCATTATTTGACACGAGATTCGAGCTACTCGAATAATTCGAGTACTCACACACCCATAGTCCTAGATCAATGGAAAAACGTACTTATGGACACTATTGCAGACACGAGGCGCCTAAGGAAAAGCCATCCAGTAATTCGGACTCGCCTACCTCGAAGCACCTAAGTCGCCAGAAGCGTATAGAGCAAACAGTGACGATAGCCTCACCAGTGTCCCCTGGTCAAGTGGTCACAGTTACGAGTAGCGATCAATCGAGTTCGCCAGCTGTTAGCTCGATCTCCTCTCAGATTACCAGCACCGAAAACGGTCAGCTACCCGGCTGGAACGACGTTCCTCATCCTTTGACGACACCCACGGTCGAACGTCTGCTGCCTATAGGGACGACCAGTCGGCCATCAGGTAAGGTTATCTCTTAGAACGAAATCTACGCAGCGAACTGTACGCATTCTGATGCCGATTTTTAGGTCCTAGACCAACGCAACGTGTTCTCCGTTGCGAAGACACCTACGGATCACCTGAGTCCCCCTTGTCGAAGATGGACGTGTTGACAGTCAGTGAGTATTGAAGAAAAAAAAATGTCAAGGAGAGAATCGAGGATTGACAAATTCTGGATAACAGGTTCACCAGGTTCGTCGTTCGATCAGAACAGCGAGACGTGTACCAGCGCGAGCGATATCGCGAGCCCTGGAAGCATTTCACAGCTCGAGCTACCGAAACCCGAACGATTGCTACCGGTTGGATCCCAGGGAATGTGTGACTTTGGTGGCTTGGTCAAGCACGTTCGACAGGCGCTTAATCTCCATGAAATCGATGGTAATATGTACCCCTATTTAGCGATCAAGAAGATCGTATATTACAGTAAATCATGGATGAGTGTTCGAAGGCTCCATACACTGAGTGTTCAGATATCATCCTCGCCACTGAGAAGACAGAGTTGCCAGGGATGGCTACTTTTAACCATGAACTTGGCGAATTTTTGTATTCGCATTCACCATTTAAGTCCACTGGATGATTAAGTCTACAGAGAGTCCAAGTTAAGTTACTATAGAGGTGAGTAAATGGAAAGCAATGGAAGATACCACCTGGACCCTCTGTAGACTTATCCATCCACTGGACCCAAAATGGCGGATGAACATATTCACCTCTCTAGTGCCTCTCCGAAACAAGACCCCTACATCTCTACAAAAATTCGCCAAGTTCATGGTTAATAGTAGATACCCATGGCAACTCTGCCTGCCCAACGGTGTCGATGACGTCTAAAGACTCATCGATGATTTACTGTATAGTAACAGGAACATATTCCTATGATATTGGGTGCTCTGTTTCACATTGCAGATTCGAACGATTTGGACAATAGTAATGGCCATCGAGGGAAAGATCCTGGACCTGGGCCAGTCAAGCAAGACAGTACAACGTCTGAGAATGCGGTACAGTTATCTAATTCAATGAAAATGATATGTCCCTAAATCAGGTATAAAGCTATCAATCGTCTTTCAGTCGGTGTCCTTGGCGCCATTATCAAACGAGGTACATACAAGCAGATCCACTAGTCCAAGAAGACTGACCAAGCAAGTAGCCCTGGAATCACCGTCCACGGTGATAGAGCTCCTGGACCATGACCGTAAGGCGAAGATAAGGGACCACGTTCGAATTCAACGTGACAATCCTGGAAGAGGGATCCTGACACAGGATGGACACCTGTCCAGACACGCTGAGCCCTGGTAGCTCTCAGAACACTATTAACCCCTTGCCCTATAACATCGATTCAGACTCGTGTTGACGATTTTAAAATCGATTGAACGAAGAAGAATATTATCCGATTTTTTTTAGTCAAAGTGAAATGCCACATTGCTGGCTTTAATATTTAATTTTGGGAAACTGTTTTGGGAAACTATCGACAACAATGTAATCCTGGAGCCAGCAAACGTCAAGAAAATCGTAGGGCAAGGGGTTAACAATCAGCTCAAAGATTTGGGAATCCTGGTCTGTAACAATTATACGACTTTCAGGTCCAGTAGCCAATTACAGGCCAGCTTCGACGTTACCTCCCAGCAGGCCTACCGCGCTGACTTGAGCATGAAGCAGAGCCTGTTTCGTATTGGAGACGATTGCATCTACGAGAGGTAATTAGACAGACGTTTGTTTTAAATATAAGTGTAACCCAAGGTACCCACAGGTGTTCAGAATGTGGAACACTAAAAGAGGAGTACTCTGACGAGGAGCTTGGCCTATGCATCATCAACCTGGGCACATTCATTCATCGTGAACCGTCCCTGGCTGCACCCCTCTTGCCAGAGATCCTGAGGGTTGTGACAAAGTTGGTTCTAATTGAATTGGTATATACACTTTAAATTCTGCAGAGGCTCTTAGTGATTATTGTGACTTCGACAGGGTAGCCTTAAACGCGATGTACCCCTGGCAAAGCGAGACCAACATGCACCTCCCAGGTGGCGCGATCAGCGTGGCGCATCAGTTCCTTCGTTGCGTTCTTCATCAGCTGGCACCCAACGGTGTATTCGTGCAGATGTTCCAGACCCACTTGAATGGTAGATTTCACTTGTTTAATTCTCTTCGAGAAACTATTTGACTATTGGCCTATTTATTCCCCAGAATCCACGAGAATGCAGTTCTTCAAGAGCGTCGCGCAGGCCTTGGTCGATTTCAATGAACTCAATCCCATTGCACCTCTGCAACTGTTGCTAGAGGTAAAATTCTCATTACCTTTGAATAAATCGTTATTTATGATCAGAGATTCAACAGCAAGTACTCTTGTTTCAGACCTTGAACGTGAAGAAATCGTTACCTACGGAACGTCTGCCGGTGATTCTCTACAACATAGCCTGCTACCTGGACTGTCTGCCATTGGAGGCAGGTCTAGGTCCCGGTGCAACGACCTGGAGCGGCCTGCTGGCGCAATTCGACAATCTATTTCGACGTCTGGTGCTGATGCTGTCCTCCATCGAAGACACCACGCCGTTATTAAGAATTATGATCTCTTTATTGAAGGTTCCGGGGATCCAACAATCGAAGGTCAGTTACTCACTGTGGCCAATGATCGTAAATACCGCTATTATTCATGATGGCTCCCATTACGACGAATATCGTAGTCTCTTCTGAGAGGGCACAAATGTAGATTTATATGTTGGCCCTTGTATGATAATGATAGTAATGAAGGATTTTCAATAGCGAAAAGCCATTCCAGAGATTTATATCTGGGTTTTACGAAGAGACTGAGTTTTATGATGGTGTCTCGTCCAATAGGCCAGTTTTAAAACTCATTTTGGTTCCTCGATCTAATCATCTACTCATCAAGTACGTGTTCGCAGGGCATGCTGGACCCGTTCGCCAAAATACTGAGCTACGCCATACAAAACTCCACGTTGAAATACAGTTACCTGACGGATCTGTGCTACCTTTGCCACAGAGGCTTCACACGGGACAGGGACAAACACTTTTTCGGCAGGACCATAGTGTTCGAGTTGATCCAGGCCATCAAATTCAAGATCACCATACCAGACTCGAATTTTCTCTTGCTTCTGCACTTCGTGCTTCAGGTGATAATCTTGCAAGATCCTTATCCTGCCCTGTCGATCCGACTTTTAGATTGATCCAATGTATTCCAAAATGTTGAATATTCAGGATATCGGGGGTTCTCTGCCCAACACAATCGCCCTGGAGAATATCCAGACCGATGTGTCGCCGATCTACAACACGAACGCCTCGGAGTCCTTGAAAAGCCAGTTGACAGACGTGCTGGACTTCTTGGCCGACTTCCATACCCTGAGCAAAGTGAAGGTGAGATCAATCTTGTCCACATTGAAATATTCTCTAACGTCTGTCTCATGAGTATCTTCGACTGTTCAGAGCTACAGCAAGGGGATGCAAGCAGGCTTGAACGAAGACACGCTGGGAGGGATATTAAAATGCGGCCTGGCCCAGTACGTGGCGTTGGAGATCACCCGAGGAAATAATAGAGAGAACAGGGCAGTAATTCGGTACCTACCATGGCTTAACAGCGCTCCTTCTGTACTACAACAAGGGTAAATATGTCCCTCTATCGTTGGATGATCCGAAGCTGAACGCTATGCTAAGTCTACTTAAAGCAACAATAAGAAATAACGAAGTCTGATTTTTGTTTAGAGCCCGCGAGTACGTCGACTGCATAGGACACATCAGACTGCTGTCCTGGCTCCTATTGGGCTCCCTAACGCACACAGCCATGTTCTCTGGTAATAATAACGCCCACAACCATGGACCATCGATTCCTACTGCGCAACCGATACCGCAAGAGACTTCCTGCCACGTAGCAGACCACGTGCAAGCGATATTCTCAGGGTTCCCTGAACAATCCAAGGAATCCAAAGCGTCGGTGCTACATATGTCCTCTTTGTTCCATGCCTTCATTCTTTGCCAGGCAAGTCTACGTACCGCTGTCGTTATCCTGTTGACATAAGCCCAATTTAGGGGCATCGTTTAGCCCCAGTATTTGCCTGATACTGGTTATTTCCACTGATGTTGTTTATAGCCATTGTCAGTGAGTTACTTCCGCCATAATTTGCTGTAAACTGATATATAGATGATAGTGAGATCGATGGATAATACCTCATGTAGCTACTAGTAGAGACAATGAATAATAGTCAGTATCAGGTTTCGAATTGTGGCATTAGTTCAATGTATCCCTGGATAATATATATTGGTACAATCGTCTAGTTGTGGACCATGTACCTGGAAGAGCTATCGAAGAACAATCCATCGAACAGCGAGGGTCATAATGTCACCATGAACATACTATTAGAGTTCTGGGGTAAAATAACGCCCTGTATATTGCAGCTGGTTGACTATAATAGAGTCGTAAGTTACTATTTCCTTACACGAAACGAGATTTTGATTTGGTTTGGACGTCTAGAAAATTCTATCTTCTATTGCTAACGGAAAATGTATCATTTTCACAGCTGGCCGAAATGGTGAATCTACATTTCTTAAGTCTACTGGAGGCCCTCCTCGAGTGCGGGTCCATCTTGCTCAGCAAGCTACTGCCACTTTGGAGCCCCATTCTACATTCCCATCACGTTCAGGTTCGATAATTGAACAGTTTCATTTCTCTGTGCAAAAATCACAGCCGTCGAGTGATTTTATAATAAAATTTTTACTATGTCCAGCTACCAGGTCACCTGCAGGTGCGTCTCCAGAACTGCAGGGATTTCCCGCCAAACAAGATGGCGGAGCACTTCACCTCGTCGAGACGAGAATCGAACGCGACACTTTTACGATGGTTGCACCGACTGCAGTTCAAAATGGGCCAAATAGAAATGCAGTCGTCAACGGCTACATTGCAGTTTTACTCGATTTAGGACATAATTTTCGTTTAGTCGATCAGAGTGTGTTTTTATATAGAATACCACAGAAGATGTTGAATTATTACGTAATGTTTGATACGAGTTTTAGAGCCCGTGCCAGAGTTGTACTTTATTAACTGTTACGAAATATATTTATTACATTGAATACTTCAGCAGATTGTTCACTCGCCCGATAAATTATTTTGGCGGGAAATTTAGACTTGGAACATCCTGTTTCGCGGCCAGAAGGTATACCGGGGAATACATGTAAAATTTAACAATCTAAGGAATAAACAACAGGCATGCAAAGACTCACCCGATGATAGACGGGCTCCGCATAAAACTTGAAGAATCTGAAAAAGAGCAATCAAATACGTTGCAATCTCTTCTCAAAAGTCTAGCTGCTTCGGTTGAATAATATAAGTAATAAAATATAAAGATATTTACAGTCTTTGCTGATGGTGCTTCGCCCGAGGACATCTTTTTCAATGACACACTGACTCTACCACCGTGAACGATCACTTTTAAATACAAAAAAATGATAAATAAATGGTTATTAATCACAACCGAAGATCCCAGCCTACGAACTAGTGACTCTACTTTCACAGTTTGGAAACAATTGAACATACGCACTAAACACTGACTCTATTTTCACGATGACTTAGTAAACACTCACTCTACTCGACCGCATTGCGCACGGTCGTTAAATTGTCTGGAAGAAAGGTAAATATCAAACTTTCGACATTTACGTCTTATGCTTCGCATGTCACTCCAACCTCCTCGAGACGAATGACCCTTCGGCTATCTTTGGGGGACCGCGGTGGTTGATGGGTAGGCAAGGGTACGTCCCCTCCCCACTCCAATTTCTATTTAAACGAAACCAAATATTCACCACTGTATTATACTTCCCTATTACATTTTTAACAATGACTATGACATGATAATGACTAATAGAACGGAAAAACAGAAATGCAAGGATGATATTCAATTTTGCACGAGTCCCTAAGTTATAAACAAGTTCAGAGCCATATGTTTTGCACATCTGGTTCACCAAGTTTCGAAAACTCGTAATTCCAATTTACTCTACGGTTAATAAACAAATTCAACTGTGTGCATACCTCGATCCATCTTCTTGGATCGCACAAAATTTGTGATTCCAATTCCTTTTAGATGCGTAGCTTTAATGTACGATGCCTCGTGATTCGTAGCTGCCCTTTTGCGATGTTTTTAAACCTGCGAGGCTTTTGTGAACGCCATCTATAATGATTATTTGCCGCCAATTTAATAATGGCGCCAAAGTTTATGAAATATCTGGGAGATGTTATCAATTTATATAATAGATAAAAAGCTTTTTTTTTTCATTGAAGAAATAAAGAAAACTCAGCTTTAGCAATACTATAGAAGTTTGGCTACCTGAACATCGGTTCCATTAACCATGACTTCCGAATTCAACGTTCTTGTAACGTAAAGGCACAGACGGTCGTAAAGACCGTTTAAAATCACAAGCTTTTTAAGGCGCCAATATTACAAGTCAGCGCTTTTAGAGGATTGGTGACGCCATCTAGCAAGAATAAGGGCATATAAATTATAAGTAGCTTAGGAATTTCGTCACGGATGGAGCTATGGTTGTCTTGACCAACTTCAGGTTGTTACAATAAAAAACAGGAGGACAACATTGTAGATGTATTCAAAAGTTTACTCTGTAAATACACAAAACGCTAAAAGATGTTACGTATAATATAATTATGCCGCGTGCAATTTTTTTAAATAGCCAAGGACATTGTAATAGCATAAAGGTTTGAATAACAATTTATATAAAGCCGATGAAATTGTTTTATTTTCAATATCCTAACCCATATTGAGAATCAACATTTCTTTACAACAACAATCGATAGATTATTTTGGGAATAAATAATGTCTGAAACAACCGATGGAGAAGAAATGAAAGTAGAACCTGTTGATTTTCCTGAAATCGAAATTTGTAAAAATTGCGAATGTTTGTGCGATCCGTACACGAGACCAGCATTGCGTTGTAGTGGATGCTCAAGGAAGATCCATATAGAATGTTTGAAAAGAGGAAGTGTCCCGGTGACATTTGTTGGAGATGTGTTCTTTGAATTTAATTGTTGTAATTGTAGTCCGTTTGGTGAAGAAACAGTTGTTCGAAACAGAATGCCTTGGCTTAATGTAATTATATTGACACTGTATAATTTACGAGAGAAATCAAGTGGTATCAGCAAAAGGGGATACTTTCATTGGAAGTCTGATATCAGTACCTTTGTAGATCGAAATTGGGAATACTTATTTAAGAAAACTGTGTAAGTTTTTATTCATGGTAACAGAATTAATTGCTCGAGAAATATTTACGTGTGTTAATAGTTTTGGTTTCTTATATTTTTAGTAAAAGAAAAAAGAACTGGATTGGTACCATATCAGGAACACTTTCTCATTACAGTGGTATTTTTTTTAAATCAGGAACAGTAGAATTAGGAGAATCTGGTTGGTGGAGATTGATAGACAATGATCCACCAGAAATACTCATTGCCAGAAGTAATGACATGTAAAATATTATGTACAATACTTATAAGACATACATACAGTCCTATTTACAGTTTTCAATTGCAGATGATAAAATGATATTGGATCGTAAGAAACAAGTTGGTAGCCAAGTAAAATCAGCAGGTAGACTGCACGATAGTCCAACTCCATCAGAATCAAGCATTTCAGTTGGCGAAGATACCACTTATGGAAATGAATTGTCAAAAAGTGAAGGATGTTCTATGTATTCAGAAACTTATAGCCAACCAAATAAAACATTGTTCGACTTGTTACTGGAGGAAAATGAACTAAGTACTATACACATATACAATGCAGACGAAATACATCAGGAAATTATAAATGTATTCATCAGTACCTTTTAATTTCAGATATGGATATCGAAGATGATTCGATACTTAACGAGCAGAGCGATACACCGTCTTTGTGCGATTTAATAAGGGACTGTCAGTATCAGTCCAATAACTTCCACTTTTCCCAATTACTAGATGATTTTACATCAGAATGGGCATCTAATACAGATACCACATCTGAAAGTAATACAAATTTTAAAACAGATCAAATAAAAGAAGAAGAAGAAGAAGAGGAAGAGCTATACGAAGCAGAGAGTAGCGATAGTTTAAGTTCAGTCCAGGAACAGCCCCCTGCTTCCTTATTTAATGTATCGAACCAGCGTCCCTGGCCCTGGAAAAGAAATCAGATTATTGGTAACACATATTTGTACAAAGCGCCTCCGGAAAGTGAGAATCCGATCGGCAATTATTAAATAACAGTAGAAGAAAAGAACGATACAAATATGTAGATACTTTGATCCTATAATACATTATTTATTCCTTTGACTATTTTTTTTAATAATTGCCAGTTATATCTGACATTTGGGACGCGACTCGTAGTCATCTTTGTACTAACATGTTATTGCTTCTATTTCGTAGAAGAAAAGGTCCCACGCATGACGCATCAAGAAGAAGCGTACTTATTACAGCAAGTCAATAAATCAAACATTAACTCTGCACCTCCGGCGATCAGACGATTTCACAGAAAATTAGCGACTCGAAAATTAAAACGTGAATACGGTTTGCCTTTACTGGATATTGATAATTTTGGATTCAAAACGGAAATACTTGATAAGCCGTTGAAAGATTCTGGAAGAGTATTGGATCGATTCTTTGGCGATGATTTGGGATTGTTTGAACAAAGATTGCAAGGATACAATGAACCTACGTCTGTACATAGTCCATATACGAATAGGCTTCTGAAGCCGTTCATAAGGAGAGATACTTTGTGCCGTCCTTTGTGGTTAAAAGTAATGGAAGAGCTTCGTTTCAAAGCGAATAAATCGAATCCTAAATGGAAACCGCCGCCGTTGGCGTCAATCGACTATTCCTATGTTAGGCCGCAACACATTCCCGCGATTAATAGTCTATGCAGTAATTTCTTTTGGCCTGGCATTGATCGTAAGTAACTACGGCAATTACGTAACAATACTATATTACATTGTCATCGACAGTTATTTTGATACGTCTCTGTTCTGGCGTAAGAAGAAGCAATGCCGTGTATGATTGTTTCAGTGACGGAATGCTTGCAGTATCCTGACTTCAGCTGCGTTGTTCTATACAAAAAATTGGTCATAGGATTCGCGATTTTAGTTCCCGATGTTGGTTACAATGAAGCGTACATTTCATTCTTCTTGACTCGTCCCGAATGGCGCAGATCTGGCATCGGAAGATTTATGCTGTATCATCTGATTCAAACGTGCATGGGAAAGGATGTCACGTTACACGTTTCCGCTACTAATCCGGCATTAATTTTGTACCAGAAATTCGGCTTTAAAGTGGAGGAATTCGTTCAGGATTTCTACGACAAATACATGCCACCAAATTCACGGGAGTGCCGACATGCAGTATTTTTACGATTGAGCAGATAAATGCAAATTGACTCTGACTGATACGTATGTTGCATGTATACAAAATACATACATATAATGTTGCTTCGATTGACCAGTCTTTTGTCATCACTATCCTATTGTAATGCATTTATGCAATTAAACCATATTTTTATAACGTCATCGCCACGGGACATCGTTTTATTATACTAACTATACAACAGACTATATAGAATTCCTACGAGCAACGTAAATAAACAACTAACAAGGGAAGTAATTAATGGTGAGTAAGAATAAATACATTGTAATTACAATTCCTATATTATGACTACTCGTTTTGAAAATTTCCGGAAGATCTTGAAGAATTCAACTAGCGAATTACAACTTTCAATTCGGAAATGGTATCACAAAAGGTATAGAAATATGTAATTGCGTCTATAAATTTAAAACCGAACATACTTATCATGCGCAGAATTCTTGCCATCTATAGCGTACGTCTACCCTGTATATATCAATACATGCTACAATCGGCCAACTTCAGGCTATAAAAAGACCATATTCCCGTCGTAGTTTTCGTCCGTTTACCATCGATTGCGCGAAATTTCTATTCTTCGACAGTACAACAGAAACCATTCCGCGAATGCGACGCGATAACACGTGTGTCTCGGTTCCTTATCGGTGCACCGACATTATTATTTTGTAAAACGCGCTCTTCGACGCCGATCACGTTTTCGATCCATTAATGCGAGTGGGGGTTACCGACGTCATCGAATAAGCGCCACGGAACTGCCGTCGACCCATTCTCGAAAGTTCCGGAAGCCACCAGAAGGAAAGTTTGTATATATGGACTGCGCAGCTTACGCGACACTTTAGTACGTGACGAGAGGTCTTAAATGTTCATTCGACCGATCTGTCAGAATCGAGAATCTCGTTGATCGTAGTTCGAAGTATTTTTTTCTATTTCAGAGGGCTCAGTGATATTTCAGTGCCAATTGGATTTTGTGATCTGTTGAGCAATCGCCAGAAACAGCACCGGTAAGTATCGAGCGAAAGTCATGAACGACGGGACACTCGATTAGGTTCCCCACCGATATTCTGTCAGATGTTCGCGGAGGGAAAAAGAAAAAATGGGCGACCCACGGTGAAGATTCGTTTCGTAAAACACGGTCGGTCGTATCGTTTTACCAGGGAAATTTTCAAGGTGGAGATCAGAACAAGCGTCGTGGACACGGTTGAATTTATTTTTATACTGCTCGAAATCGTTGCACGCCTATAACAGCGGACACGTTCGTCGCTTATACGCGCTCATCATTGCCAGAAATAGATATCGGTGAGATACATACGTGGGTGTGCGTTAGAATGATATACATGTTCCTTTTCTCGAGAAAAAAAAAAAAACGTGTTGGAAAATGATAAATCGTTGATATTGTATAATTTGATACCTCCGAGCTGATGGTAGTTCCACTTATGTCTTGATCGTTCTAACGAAGCCCTCTTGTAGTCGGAAACATTAGAGCGGAAAACGTCGTTCTTCTAATCTGTACAACTTTGAAAATGATGTAGCCAGCTCGTAATCAGTTATTCTTTCAATCGTAGGAGGTACAAATCGCATATATGTAATATAGCTGTAACGGTAACTACTGCGACGTTAAAGTTCCAGTGCACTCGAGAAAAGGTAGGGTATCGGAGTTTCGAATGGACGGTCTCTTTTCAAATTTAGAGTCTTAGATTGGTTATCTTTGATCTCGGTGCTAATTGTGCTACATACACGATAATCCTGGAGTTTCGTAGAACGAGAAATGACGAGCGACAGGCCAGAATACCGCGATTGTATAGTGTAAGTGGATAGAAAAAATATGTTCGTACTGAAGGTGATCCATGAGAGATGAAAAAAATTCATCGTACCGTGACGTCGAAGTCGTACTTGAAACTTCTGAAAGAGCCGTACTTGTATGGTCACGTTGCGTTAAAGAACGTTTCCCAAACGGTCGATATAGAACGTCGTTGTAGACCCTCGAAAAATACGTCCATAATGATGTAATAACGTTCCAATTAGGGCATGTAATATTATGTGCATCACGATCTTGACATTTACGATACGATTTCATAAAAATCGATGCCTTTTTTCGGTCAGTGTTCCCATGAAAACGCGCACGAATACCGAATCGCCTTTTATATCTGACAGAACTGTGCGCGGTTCAATAGGAAACAATTTAAGTAGATTGAAATAAGTGCACATAATTGAACTTGGTGACAATTTAGAGGGATACCGTAAAAAGACATTAGTCAAAAATAATTTAACAATTATAAGAAAAGCTGGAAATGCACAAAGTCCTTGAAAAATGATTCGCATTTTAAGTACTTAAGTTCAGTGGGTGCTGTAAATAAATACACTTGCATTTTGGTTCACTGAAAGGACTTCTAATGAGCCAAATTTGATACAAAAACTGTATATTAATACTTATACTTCTTTTTTTTTATTGTTACAGACTGTGAACCAATGGGGAAGGATTACTACAAAATATTAGGCATACAAAAAAATGCCACCGACGATGTGATTAAAAAAGCCTATAGGAAACTGGCTTTGAAGTATCATCCTGATAAGAACAGAAGCCCTGGTGCAGAAGAGAAGTTCAAGGAAATAGCCGAGGCCTATGAAGTACTATCTGATGCCAAGAAGAGAGACGTTTATGACAGATTTGGCGAAGAAGGATTGAAGGGAGATGCTGGACCAGCAGACGGAGGTGGAGGTGGAACGTCGTACACTTTCCATGGAGATCCAAAGGCAACCTTTGCTCAGTTCTTTGGTTCTGCGAGTCCCTTCCAAACCTTCTTTGAGTTTGGAGGTCCAATTGGGAATAGAGTATTCAGTTTCCATGACGATGATATGGACATAGATGATCCGCTTAGTGGCCTGGGAGGTGTACCACCGCGTCCAGGTGGCCAGGGAGGAGCCTTCAGATCACATTCGTTCAATTTTGTTGGACCTGCATCCGGTAGAGGTGGAGCTAAGGACCGTGCACAAGACCCTGCTATAGAACATGATTTATGTATCACCTTAGAAGAAATTCTACGTGGTTGCACAAAGAGAATGAAGATCTCTAGGAGGGTTATACAACACGATGGAACTGCTAAGAAGGAAGATAAGGTTCTAACGATTAATGTTAAACCAGGATGGAAGGCTGGCACAAAAATCACTTTCCAGAGAGAAGGTGACCAGGGTCGTGGAAAAGTTCCAGCAGATATTGTATTCATCATCAGGGATAAGCCACATCCATTGTTCAGAAGAGAAGGCAGCGATATAAGATACACCTGTAAGATGAGCTTAAAACAGGCTTTATGCGGTGCTGTCATCGAAGTTCCTACGCTTACCGGCGAGACAATCACTTTAAATCTGACGAGAGAAATTGTCAAACCAAATTCGGTTAAGAGGATTCAAGGTCATGGCCTACCATTCCCTAAAGAACCATCAAAGAAAGGTGATCTTCTGGTTTCGTTCGACATCAAATTCCCCGACACGTTATCGCAAAGTGCTAAGGACATACTTTACGATACTCTACCAAATTGAACACGGAAATCGAATGAAAAAAAGTATATGGATAATTGTCATCACAACGACAGTCCTCTAATCGTCCCGATTGACGAGAGTAAACACTCGTGTACGTTCTAGTACATAATAACGTGGGTTAGAGAGCTGTGAAAGATATTTGTTGAGGCAAGGCAAATAGTTTTATCTCGTAGCTAGGAAAAAAATGTGATTTTCACGTTAGCCAGATGTAAAAAAACAAAAGGAAATCAGTTTTTTGATTTTGATTTAGGCAAGCTTGTTTTCGTTAGAATTTTGAACGAAAAGAAATAAAAAAAAAAGGACAAAAGTTACATTCTTAGCAGAATGGGGAATGTACTTTGCCTCTTCACACGAGATAAAAGATCCTAAATACTGACTAAGATTAATTATATTACATTAAGTTATGCGATTTAACGATGAGAATCTGTTGCAACGCAACTCTGTATGAATGAAGTTTAATTTTGTTCATTATGTACATTCAGAGTATGTAGTCTGTATAGATCTTGAGCGAAAGGAGGTGAATGTTAAAAAGTGTATGAGTGATATGTAATGTGTTATAGTGTAAATGGTATGGAATACATGTAAAGTAGGAGTGCTAGTTTCTGCAGAAATATGACAAATTCAGTTCAAATCATTGTATATTATTTCCACATTCTTCATGCACCGACACTTCATTCATCTTGTTTACATCAAAATATAAATGTATTGTAACAAACTAAATGATTACCATTGAAACATTCTAAAAGAAAAAATGTTAAAAAAGAATTAGCGTACCTTTTTCATGTTCACAATGATTAGTGGAACACTTTGTCATATGAAAGCAATCGTGTGTCTCAAGAAGTAACTATTTGTAATATCGAGCTGATCGTTTTTCTTATGTCGTGCGTCTTCTTAATTTTAATGGTTGGTTAATTATTTGTACGTTAAAAATAATATCGATACAATTAAGTTACACGTGTTCTGTATTTTTTATTCGATCCTTTTTGTCTCTTGACTCGCTCCTACGCTGGATATAACATCGGGACACTCCTAAAATAGACACCGAAGTAGGTGACGTCATCGTCCTATCTCCCGAGATACTTTCACACACAACTGCATGGTGAAACTGTAGAACTCTGTGCAAATACGTGCACGTATATTTATACATACAGAGGGACACGTTACCCCCTTGCTTTTATATATATTCTACAGATAAATGATTGATTTGCAGTTGTCCGGTATATCGGCATAATTCTATTCACACTGTAATACACCAAGGAAGATGAGGGTTAGATAATAATAACTCGGATAGCGGAACACAAATAGATGGACATCGAAAAAAAAATATATGAGTGTATCGAACTTTGTAACATAAGTCACAGTCGAGGATAATTATTTTGAATATAAATCCGTTAAAATGACTGAATCACTGTGATCATTTACAGAAGCAATATTGAATATGAAATAAATAAAAGTGTACATGTGCGCACGTGTACAGTAATGATAAATGCTTTTGAAATTACTAGATAGAACTAAACATAAAATCCTCCATCACCATACGGGGTATCGTTACTTTTTCATTAATCGTAGGTATAGCGGATCGAAGGCAACCTCTTCCGGCGGTTTCGTTAACTCAATGTAATCTTTATCGATCCATTCGTCCTCGTCCGGTGGAAACCCAATACCGTGAGACAGCGAGGTCAACAGTGGCAGACCGTCCGGTCCCAAACTCAGATACTTGATCACCTGATCGTCGAGACGAAGCCCATCGGGATGGGCGTTCTGTGGCCCGAATACATTGTCGTCCCGTTGACGGTCGTTCGACAGGGTTTTCTCGAAACGAAAGCTCTCCGGCAGACAATGATGCTGCCGACAAAAATAATTTTGTCCGTGCTCGGCGTGGCACCATGTTCCATCCGGAAAGTATGGGTCAAGGCCAAGGTCGTTTAATTCGACACGCGGCGTATAATAAGACGCTATGTCTTTTCGCCGGCAGAATATAGCGCAGGCCATCCACGGTCTATCCGGTTCGTGCGGTGCCTGCAACCCGCCACCCTTACCGTCCAATTCTGTCAGCCTTTCGCTGAACTCTGCGCACCTGAGGGTCGCGAACTCGACAATACTACGACGTTTTTTCTTGCAAAGCTTATCGTCCCGGCAAAGAACGACATCGTACCGCGATCCTTGACAGCCCGCTTCCGTGTTCCTTGGAGGCGGTCTGTCGCAGAATCGTCGTCTGCTCTGTGCACCGGTGGACTTAAATAGACATCCACTGGTGCACGGTCCCGGCGACCACTCGCTCCATCCTCCAGGTTGGATCTGAGGGCCGTTCGTTCCCGGGGGAATTTGTAACGCGTTCTTACACTCACCACCACGACATTCCTTCCCTGGCGCGCAATAGGTTCCTACCGTAGCGTCCTTATCGCGTAGCAGGATCTCGCACTGCTTTTTAGCGGTCCATTCTCGTCCTGGCAGATCGAAGAATCGGGTATGATCGAGTCTGTCGTCCGGTTTGCCAAACGGTCGATCCATTAGGCAGGGTTTCGTGTAGGACAGCCTCTCGGCCACGTCACGGCTACATTCTGACCAAACTGTCTCGCCATGAGTGCCCCTGCTCGGGGACATTATGTAACCATCCTTCGGGCACGCGTTGCCCGTCGAATCGTGATGCATCCCTAGGCTTTTTGAACAAGAAATGGGGTCGAGCTCTTGTTGTCAGTGACTATTTAGTCTCGTCTTATATAATATCACTATTCACTTACTTGTGACCAATTTCATGCGCAGCTATATAGACAGACGTGAAGCCCGCGGACGGGAACGGCTTTCCAAATTGATTGGTGACACCTAATTCAGCGATAACACAGGAGTACTGATCGATGCATATCCCGCCTACCGTTGCCAGTCCCATGGTAGCGCTGTTCTTTCGTCCAGCCTCCATAGCATAGAAATCCAATCCGGAAACGTAGAGGCCCATGTCCCAATGATTAGGATGAAACTCGTCTGGAGGATTCCTCTTCATGGCGTAATTACAAAACGAATCCAAAAGACTGCCTCTGTGACCATCGAAATGGGGTAGGTCTCGCGGTTGTTTTTGCATGATCTCCAATCTCACCAGGGAGATATCAATTACAATTCCTAAACTGGGATGATGATAAATTGCCTGTACAGCATTTATATAGGCTAACATCATGTTTCGTATTTCCTCGTCGTCTCTGTCGAAGAAGGGCGCGAAAAGATTGTAACCCGGCTCGTCGAAGAAAACCGCCAGTTCCAAGGTCAAAGCCTCATCTGACTTCTTCGCTCCGAGCTTCTCCAATTGTTCTCTTGCCCTGACATTTTTCATGGTGTCATCGCGTATGTAATTGTTCAGCTCATTCTCGAAGAATATGGACGGAGTCTGTGCTCTTTTGACGATATGTGGCTCCCCGAGAAAATCTGAACGTTGTCTGATGCGATGGTCGTCCAAGAACGAGACTTCTTCGGTCTGAAGCGGCGATATTTCTAGTGTAACGTTGTCCAAGAAAATTAGACCATGCTGTGACGGACAAAGAGCTTTTGCTTTATCATATTTTCTTCCTGGTATATGATCACAGATTTAATTTTTAATACTGACCATGCCACGTTCCTGGCAGAGACTAATGGCCGCCGAACTGAAGTCGTTCCGATGCAGATAATGGCAAGAATGCGGTTTACCGAGTTCAGGTAGCTCTACCAGGTGGTCCTCCTCGTTGTGTTTCCAAACTTGAAAGTTTGGAGCTACGATTTTGTCGTTTCTACGTAATTTCAAGCGAACAGACCGATCGAATGCGTTAAAACTTAGTGGTACCTGGAATATGTTGATGCTATTATTGAAATTGAATTGTCTACCATCGAGCAAATATACATAGAAACCAGGAAACAAAATCTTTCCCCATAAATCACTGTGAAAGACAAGTAATACTGTAACATATACATATATGTACACATATATACTGTCAAGATTTATAAATATCAATACAAGTAGTAAGAATAATAATCAGTAATAGACACATAAGTCAAGTGTGTATATAGAATCACCTTCTTCTACAAAAATGTTTTAGAAACACGTCTGAATCATTATTCTTAATGGATACTATGTCCTCGTTCCATTAATCAATGTAAGTAAATGTCTACCTCTGTACGATCTTCCGTGTTCCATAGTGGCAACAAAACAATTTCCGTGTCCTGGCTGTCCTGTCCGTGTACCGTCACACCGAGTAAAATCAGTAATACAGTTTCTAACATGAAGGCCATATTGTGCGTTTAGAATTTCAAGTTCAAGTACTCGGAGGTATGACAAGGCTTGTTCTTATATACGCGTGTGGGTGCATAAAGCATTGCGAAACCCGTATGCCGTTTATCATTGCAAAAACCGTGCACAATACGAGGCGCATGCTGGCACCTGTATTGTAAAGGTCATTCGCACCAAGATCTGAATGAATTAAGTATAGTCACCCTAGAATGGCACACACGACTGCTTTGTATCGTACATGTATCTTCGTACATGTTTATTAAGTACAATTCTTTGTGTATAAACTTTTCCGCTTCTGCTTTCTTCCTTATATAAAGATTATGTAGAGGAGACCTGAAAGTATGTACATTAATCGTTATAAATATTCTTATAAAATACATAAAAAAAAGAAAGAGAGAAAAATGAATCTGACATAAAAGATCCCACCATGTATGCTGTTTAGTGGTTCCAAAAGTATATGTGTGCCATTACAGGAATAATATTATGCACAGGATAGTAATGCCTGCCATGTGAACGCAGGAAATGATGCCACATCAGTATAGCGTAGAAAACATTTTTAAGAATACAATGACATTATTGTGATGGATCAGTTAAGAATGTAATACATTAAGATAAAAATGATATATATATATATTTTAATGCATTGGTTGCTCGATGTACAAAACAGATACTGTATGAAATATAATCTGTTTCCAGGTAGAACTTTGTACTCTGTGTTTATGTATATATAATACGTGTATATACATATATGTATGACTACAGATGCTGTTTACATTCTCTGGTACCTCTTAACCACATTCACTCACGCAGCAAATGAATGAATATACCTAAAAGCAACTGGATCCATTACAACAAAATTCTTAATATCGAGGCAACATTCTAGTGAGTTTCTTTCCGTGAATGATATACGCTTAAAAATGTGTCTACTATTCCATGCTGTGTTTGTTCCATTCTTTCAGCGCGCGTCGAAGGAATCAAGAAGACAAACGAACATTGTCGGGTAACCACGGACTCACAAGATTCTGGATCGTAGCAAGACAAATACCAAATGGAAGGTAGGAATGAAAGAAATAAGTGTCTGCTTGTTACAAAAACCTTAGTATTAAAATATTTCAATAAAAACAATAAATAATCATGATCAATAATAAAATTAATAGAAGATTCGGCAGTGTATATAACACGCTATAAACTTGGCAGGTGCCTACATCGTTATTTAATTGTATGCGTTAGTGTATAGGGAGGATTATTAAATAATTTGATAACTAATTACAATTATATACGGCGAGCCGGTCAAGTTTCTTTTCTTTTACAATGTTCGTTCAATGACGACTGCTCGGAATCGCGTGTTTTTCTTTTATATTATTCCGATACTGCTATATATACGACACAGTGACTAAAAAATCTTTTATACATAGACGCGCATATTCGCTGTTGCGTCACTTCTATTTACAATTTCATTCTCTAATTCACAAAACGGGTATCGTTTAAAAAATGATCGAATTCCATTAGGAAATATTTGTTACTCTCGATACCTCGCAGAGATCATTCTTTGGATGTATTTCTGCACAATCTTACAAATCAGTGGGTAAATTTGTGCCGAAAAGAAACGAAAAAAAAAAAAACAAACAAACAAACGAATTAACTATCGGTGAAACGACTATTCTCTTCGCTGTTTGTCGCCCATAACGTTATATGCGCAACGGTGAACACTTCGATATAGACCTTCCCGTAACGATGGAAGATTACTGACAAGGGAACTGTTCTAGAATGTACTCTGATTCTAATGAAACTTTAAACGTACATGTATAGTCACTCGCTCGAGCGATGCGATGCATAGAGGTATAGACGGTTTATAAATACTTTAACACGTTTCGCTGTGTTCTTCCAATTAAACAAACAATTAAATCCTCAATAATTATTTACAAATCGTTTAAAACTATTCCAAAGGTATTTTAAAAATTCTTCCTAGATATCTGCATATAAAATAAAATGATATATGCCTAAAAAGTTTTTATATTACTAGTTATCATATTTAATTACATATTATCTCCTAACCACAATATTATTGAAAAACAATTAAAATACCTTCAAAGTTTTCCCTTATAGCAAGATTATGTGATATCTAAATTTTGTTATTGAATATCTTTCAAAAAAAAATATATATATACATATAAACAGACCATATCTACGATCGTACAAATATTTTGCATCGATAAAGTGAGACTTATGCGCGTAAAAAGTTTCATAAAAATCCAAGAGTACGTCCGAGACAGGCCTCCCATGAGAGCCGCGTGTATAAAACTTACAGTGAATATTTTGCTACGAACACACATTAGGTTTTGGTAGCTTCTGTCCACATTTCTTTTTTTTTTTTTTTTTTTGTTTGTTTACCAGCTATCGTCAGCTGCAACATCCATAATACATGGCACATTCTTTACACAGCACTTTGCTTCATTTTTCCTACAGCACTACACACATGTAACAGTCATGTACCATAATTACAGACGCGCATTACAAACCGATCGATTTTCCTTCCGGGAATATAATCTCTATGGTATAATAGCATATATTTATGAAGGCAAACACATTCTCACCGTATGTCATATATCAAATCGTGTAATTACAATTATCCTGTAAATTTTTCTGTTCGAATCCGTTCTTCGCCCCGAAACTGCACTGGCTAACAGTATTAAGTGTTAAAATGCTTATCAGTGAGTAATATATAACAGTGTGTCTCTGCGTTCTTTTTACCTTCACGTCTTTTTTTTTTTTGCTTTCAATATACGCGTGTGTATACAGCTAAATATTAAATAGCTTTTTTTATTACCACTGAAATAGAACTTCAATTTCGCAGTACATTTAGCCTCGTAAATTTCTCCATAAAATAAATATATTTCTCGTGAAATATAAAGAAAAAGAAAAACAAATTATCGAGCTTCCCCTTGCCAAGCTCTAAACATTATGCCCTCGAGTTCGGCATAAAATAAAAAAATATTAAACTCGGATGCGGAAGAAAAACCGCGTTTCGTGCTCGAGTCAAGTGTATCCCCAATGTACTGCAACATTGTACGAGTTGTTTAATAATAATAATGACAATAATAATAATCGATATAATGATAATAATAATAATAAAAAAATTACTTTAACCCATACTACAGGGAGCAGAGGAGAGTAATAACATTCCTATCATCAAAAGAAATGATACATCATCCGCAACCAAGAAACGCAGACGGCAATTCTCTCAATTCTGCAAACCTAACAACCGTAAGAGAAATCCTTTAGTTAAAAGCTTCAATAGTCAAATTTGATTATTACAGTGTATATAAAAAACATTAGATTAAGATTGTTCGTCATTCGAAGGCCACTGTCCCGAATGATTCCAATCCCAATCCTTGCCTTTCGGACGAAACTTACTGGTGCCTCCAGAGTTATTCCAGTCCCTATGAAAAAACTTTTTCTTAAAATGATGCCGCTCGGGGTCCGTTTGCCGTTGATACTTCAGAGGCACCGAAGATGTGCTGTTCGTGTTATTGTTAGAGGGATTCGGTGGCCGGGGGCTGGTCGGCGAAGGTGTACGTGGAGGTCCCAGGGCTTCGTCGGGCGAGGGGATCACCGGCGGTGGTCCTGTGACAGTGCTGTCTGACCCGAGACCGCTGTCAGGACTCGTGTTCACTCCCTCGGTAGATCTTCTTCGCTTGTCTAACTCGGTGGAGGCGAACGCTACCAATCGATCGAATCCAGAACTGATTCGGTCTTGCCAATCTGCTTCGCCATCTGCAACGGAAGATTTGCTTAACCATTTTGTCGCTGAAACATTGAAAGTTTTGTAACGGATTTTCATAAAAATAAGCCAATAACCGTTTATAATCACAATATACCTATTATCCATACAAATTTTTATGATATCAGTTCTATATATACGTGTGCGTTGAAGTATATTCGTGCATGTATGTTTTTTGTATTGTGTGCACTGGTGGAGAAAGGTGACATTGTAACTATTCAAGGTAGAAATTATTATTACATATCAGCTGATAAATGGTATATATATATATATATATATATGTATGTACAAGGAAAAAATGTGTTCATGCAAAAAGCATGCACTAACGGTTACACAAACCCATCAACATAAGGTATAATGTACTTATAGGAAATCTGACATGCTTCATTTATTTCTAAGTTTCTTAGAATATCACGAGTATGCTGTAGATGTTAAACAACTGTTTTCAAAGGAACCATTTTTGAGTTTGGCTTATTTTCATGGAAATATCATCTACCACCATTTTGTGTCTCGTTTTTTTTTTTAGATAAGATGTTTCTGGCTAAATCTTTGGCTTGTAATGGCTGTAATAATAATTTAAAAAAAAAAAATGGAAAAAAAATTTTCAACAACCCCTGTGGGACAACTCACCAGCGACCACGAACCAACCCACAGGCAGCCGTACATTTTCATTTCTCCCTCTGATTTGTGTCTCAATCTCTAATAAAACAAGCTTCAAGGGCTGTGAGTGAGATCGAGTATGTGACAGACAGAGCTAACCAACAAACAGCTACAGTGCATCTAACAAATACAGCAAACAACAACAAAAATAAATATAAATAAAGATCTTGTACCAGCTCCATAAGATACGGTAAACCATAGACAACAATCTTAAACCCTTAGTGCGTAAAACAAAAAAATAATAATAATAATAGGAGATGCATAGCAGAAACTAATTCAACAGTGTTTGAAAAAAAAAAGAGATAAAGCAGAGTGTTTAGTAAAAAGTTTGTACAGCAAAGGTATATCAAAACAAGAGTATTTATCAGCAGAATAAATAAATCATACTTTTGGTGTAATAGTAAGGATAAAACTACTGCTAATAGAATAGAAGTGAAATATACAGTAGTACATAGTTGAACTTATAAATTCCAAGAACTTTCCAAGTCTATTACCAGCTTGATAATTTACACTCTCTTACGTTGGATACTAGCCAAACTAGTTTATTTTTTACTTGTAAACATAATATCAAGAATACAAATATTCTATTTTCTGTGCCTCTAAAAATACTTCAAAATACTTTAACGTCTCTTCTGTCAGCCAGAACAAAAAGCATATCTCAAAACTTGGAGTGTGTTACATTCCGAAACATTTTCTGATCCGATATTCCGATAGAACGCGTATATATATATAGGGAGGTGTACAGTGAGAAGCGTGGACTTCTGCTTACCATCGTCGCCAATACCGTTCCGTTGTCTTTGCGTGGTCATTTGAGGTTCATCGACTAGCGGCGTGGATGTGTTCGAGTGCGGTTCTACCAGAGGACTTAACGGTGCCCCACTTGTGCTTATCGACGACACGACCGCCTCTGTTTTCACTGGCATCGAAGGCTGTGATTGACAAATGGCCGTTACAATGCCATTTGTAGTCGTACTGCCATTACTGTTACTACTGGTTGCGTATCTGGGGTACGGTTGAAATCTATCACAGAAGAAACACATGTTACATACCGTTTTTAAAGTATTAGGGTCACTTAGATAATTTAAATCATTATGTAGATAAAAAGTTTCGAATAACAAATAAAAGATAAAAAAAGGTATTTCGCCATTTTTAATTGTGTAAACGTGGAAATTTCCAATTTTATAATACAATAATATTTCTTTATCGACACTTATCGCCCAGTTATTTAATCTCATTAACTGTTTAAAGCTCAGAACACCCTTAGATACTGCTGCTGTACACTGTGTATTATTCGAATAAAATTCTGCCCAACTCTGCTGTATAACTATCCTTATACATTCTCCAGGGTCTTTTATATTTTAACCCTCTAGTCTTTTCTACGTGTTAAAAACTGGTTCAAGTATTACGGGGTGACGCAATGAAGGAAAAAAGATATCAATGAAATTATAATACCTTCGACTTGTAGAAAGCATCGATTCGGTTTTGGCGGTGTGATTGTTCAATATACGAGCGTGTAATGACGCCGCCAGTCCTTCTACCGGCAAAACTTCACCGTTCGAGCCAGCCTGAGACGAGTGCAAAGATGTCGGAGGATGGGTTTGTGGAAGTGACTGCGAAGGATTATCAGCGAAGTATGATTCATGGTATGGTTTGATGTCTGCCCGAGGTAATTGAACTGGTGTATATCTGCAGAAAACAAAAGAAGTTGTAATTTAACTTTTTAATAATAATCCTAGTTTAACACTCGAATAATACATAACTCTACGATTCGTACCTTTGCGCCTGTGTTACTGGAGTGAACAATACGGACGATCTTGACGTAGCTGTAGGCGTACAGGTTGAAACCGCGGTAGATGTCGGAGCGTAACTCGCTACATGCGCGAGAGTCGATAAACCAGCATCGCCCTCTGCGCTTGCCGGTCTGCTGATTGGGGAATACACTGTTTCCGGTCTTATTATCGCGCTCATATCAACGGCTGCGTTTATTATCGATTGATTGGATATCTCTAGTGTCCTCTCTATTTCCCCGCTGACCAAATCGCCGATTGTTCTGGTCCCGAGCAATCCATTTCCCCCTGCTACAATACGATTGTCATGACTCGATTGCCTGGAGTCAATAGTTGGCCTATCGGATGGTGTTAAGTGAGATGAAAGACGTTCTTGGGAGAGATGACGGCGAAGTGCTAACTTTGCAGGTGAAACCTACAATGCAATTAATATAAACGATGTTTTTATTCGTAACGTAATCGTCGAGGACGTGGGATTCTCTGATGACGATAGAAAAACAATGATCACAGAAAAAGAACCGGCCGAGTAAAACTTGTCACCGGTTTAATTACCTGTGTATAGTCCGGCGTAGAAACATTCTGCGGTAAAGCGATACGTTTTCTATCTGGCTCCGTTTGACTTTGTAATTGCATTTGCTGTTGCTTATTTCTATTTTGTTGATCTTCGTTCAAGACACTTGTGATTATACTCTTTAGCCTGTCCTCGAAGTTCGCAACCCTGGGAGGCTCCTGATTCCTATTTGATGTTTCTTTATTGCTTGCCTGCGGCTGCGAGGATGAAATTGACGACGACGTGGTAGAAAAGCTAAGAGATGCTTGTGGCAGTCTGGTTCTAGAATTGCTGCCTGCATTGGCGTTCTGTCGATTCAACATTCGACCAGCTTCTATTTGTCTGCCCGTTTCCAAAATTTTCTGGGCCAATATTTCCGGATTGTTCTCTTGTATTTTGCCGATGTCTGGGACATTAGGCCACTCTTGCGATCTGGACCGTCCTTCTCGGCTCTTTCTCGTCGATCCGCTTTTCCCGTTCTGTTGCTGATGATGGTGCTGATTTTGCGTGTGTTTCGCGCCCGCTGCTTCCCTCTGTTGCTGGGCCATCGCGGCAGCTTGCTTTTCATTACTTGCTCTTTCCAACACGTTCAGTTCGTGCTCTAATTTGGATACCTGTACATTTATGAAATTTCTCAATTTTACATCTAAAACACTGCGGTGGCTTTAGTCATCCGATTTCGTCAGTGCGAATCATACTTACCTGACAATGTAATCTTTTACGCTGAGATAAAGTCGCCGAAATTTCCTTTAGTATATAATCTTGCGTGAGCGGTTGCGGTGGATTTGACATACCATTAGCAGTTGTCAAGCTGCTGTATTTATCTTGTAATTCCTGATGTCTAAGCGCGGTCAGTCTCGATTGTTCGGTTTCCATGGATGCAACCTGAGCCTGTAATTTGCTCGCCTTGGCTTGCAACTGTTTATGTCTAAGAACTATCTCCTTGGCTTTAGCGAGTAAGTCGCCGGGCGACGTAGCATTTATACCTAACTCAGTCATTCTAGCTTTCAACAGAGCCACACTATCATCGATTAATACTTTTATTTGTTTCTCTAGCTGCGCGGCTCTCGATTGCAGTTTCGAGTTTCTCTCCCTCTCTTTTGCTATGTCTGTATTCACCGACACTCTGTACTGAGGTGTTCTCATTGATTCTAACATGAGCATAAATTGGTCCCTGTAAACGACACGGTCATTAATGAATGTTCTCTCTGCACCGATACTGTTTTATTATTTCCGACACTGTATATCGTATTATGAAACGCGGTGGTAGTACCGTGGCTAACATTGAAAATCGTCCACGACCTTTCTTTCTTTAATTTTCTTTACAGAATGTAATATATAAACATCGATGTCTATATAGATTAAAAGCTGTAGAAAATAGTAGAAGCCACCCGACAAAATATTAGATTTACATATAAAAACAGGTGGACGACTTCTAGTGTGACCATCTTTACTGTATATACTACCATTATAATATCGTTCCTTCGTTCTTATTCCATAAATCCTTTTATTTCCTAGTCATATTTTATAACAATAAGTAAAGAATATTTCTATATTGATTATAAACATCTTTCAGAATGGCGAATAAGGAGAGATTTTCCATGCGAGCCACTGTATATACATCATTAAAAAGAACAGACGTACCTGAACAAGTCCAGAAGTATTTGTAAAGCATAAGGAGTGGCGGACGGAGCAGGTGGTATACTGAGTTCTTCGTGCACAGAGGTGGAATGTGACTGCAAAGAGAGCGACAACGAAGACAGCTGCTGATCCACGCAACCAGGCGCGGGCGGTGGCTTTTTTCCGAGAGCCTGCGGTGATGTGCTAAGTAACGTTTGGCTGTGCAGCAAGTCCAGGCCAGAAATATTAATCGCTTTCTTCGGCTTGGACTTCTTCACGCCTCTACCCCTCTGTCTGCCTCTAGCAGGCGGTCTTGTAATACCATTCGTTTTTCTATTCAATTTCCTACGAATTTTATTCGGTTGCCGACGACTCTTAATGTTACTCTCGTCTACGTCTGAATCGCTATTTGTCCCTTGTTGTTCCGAATGATTCGGGCTGTCTAACTGCCGCGAGAGGTCTCGCTTAGCTCTGTCGCCCCTCTCGCCTCTACTTGTAACCTTATTACTACTGCTGGCAGTGTTGTTTATCACAGAATCAGAGTTTTCATCGCCACCTTGTTTGTTATTCTTCAAACGGTGGAAATAACGTTCTAACTTGGTACGGTCGATTACGTGTAAATAGTAAGACACTGGTTTACCAGTCCACGAGACAGAACCTTTTAACGGTGACATTTCTGAGACGTGCATTATCGTACCAATATCTACAGGGGGACAAACACTCAAATTACAATTCGTGCGCATTTTCTTAAATATTTCGTTAGCATTATTACGTTTGGAAACACAAAGGTATATATTACCACTAAGATTTCGATCCGTTATGCGAAAGTTGAGGGGACAAAATGATTTCGATGATACTATACGTGCGCCATCTCGTAAGTCAGCGAATCGTTCTTTCAGTTGGTGATCCACCGTCGGACCGAACGCAAAATTATTAACAAACACTATTGTTGCTCCGGTGATGCTTTCACGATGTTCGTCAGCTAAAAAATCGCCTTTTACCAAACGATACTCGCCGCATCTTTTCCCGTACCAATTCAACCATTTACGAAAGTTTACTTCCATACTCTAATGTTTGACAGAAACAAGAGACTTATGGGTATACATGATTGTAACGAAATAATACTACAGCGTATGAAATGCATTAGAAGAATGACATACTTGTGCATATCTCGATGGTACGTCAGCTCTTTCCACGCCGATACAGATTTTACATAACGTCGCTGCGGCCATTTGCAAAACTACTTGTCCAACGCCAGATCCCAAATCGACAAACACATCGTCCTCAGTTATTTCGATCTGATCGATCATTTGACAGACAAGTTCGTAACTAGTTTCTCCGTACACTTCTGGTGAAAAGGGCTCATACTGATTCAACTTATCCGGTTCTACTACAGCCTGATTGTAAGTTTGCTGAAGTATGTGTCGTAACAAACCGCGACTAGGTCGTTTATTTAGCCTCTGCGATGGTAAACTAGTACCCTTTTCCTGCATTAAATTAGTTTCAGGTTTTTTTAACACGAATAGGCAGCTCGTTAATGTATGGAATCATTATCGAGTTAGTTACTGAAAACACTTTACTCACCAATTGAACTAAACTATCGATTGCTCTATTGAATCTGTCACATAAATTTTTCATACTCTCGTAATCCCTGGTGTCATAATTGCACAGAATGTTGTTCTCCAATGGCAACTTCAAGTCTGGTAAATCCTCGCACACCCATCTCATTGTTTCAACAACATCGAGTGCACCATCGTGACGATCCTATAAATAATTAATAATTAATAATTATTTAGACATTGAATGTACTGGAATCCAGCAAATGTTTTTCTATGGAACATGATATTTATACAGGAAATATGTCTTTGTGCAAGTAAGGTCTCTTTAATATAAGCTGCTTTATGGCCAAAATATTCCAGCACAAGCAGTAAAAACTCTGTAGGAATTTCTCCATATAGAAAGGTACTTTAAATGAAGGGCAGCTATAATAATAAGAATTTACAACATGATGTAAAATGTACCTCTGCTTTCTTAACATTTCTTACTGTCATAAATCACTGTACCCAAATTTATTGCTACAATACAAATTTACTTAAGTCTGTCCATTTCTCTAGTTCAATACACGTACAACAATTTCCCAAACAGATTTTTCCAGGACACTTTGTATACTATGAATAATTAAAAAAACTATCAATGTATCTACGGTCATTGTATTAGTCTTACAATCATCTGAAAAAAAGGATATCATTCCATTAAAAAATAATACTGTTCACATTGACAGTATTAAAAAACATAACAAGAAAAAGTATTCTATTGTTTCATCTCTGTCCCTTGCAACTATCCATTTTCCGTTAACATACTTTTTTTCATAACATTGACTCGAAAAAAAAAAATATTATGACCTGTTTCCACTAGATCACCCTGTATAAATGAACTGTTCTATCATGTGACGCAATATGACGTGAGAATTGCATAAAACAACAATTTCCATCAAATGATACTAAATTAAACTTAAAAATAAAATATCCCACTTATAATTTACTCATTAAAAAGCACGTTCTATACTCTCCTCTCCCCTCCACCCGATGCTGCTCTATCTCTCTCACGTATGTGTATGTACACACAGGCGTGTGTGTACCGAGACGCAGAATGTACGATTAATTTTAACACACATTTACGATCACGGAGAGCGGAGGGACTACGAATGTCCAAAATATCTCCGTATCTCGAATCGAAATAAACGTGACAACGTGACGGACTTGTGACGGCAAGAAGAAATCGCGTCCCCGCGATGAACGTACGATCAGCTGTGAGAATGAGGAATAATAAACGATAGGGTCATAGACGGCGAGCATTCGCGTGGCGGAATATCAATGTTATGTATCCGTATATAGATAAACGGGGAATAATATACTCACGGATCCCGATCCGGAGGTGAGGGGCCATTGATAGACAATCGGTTCTGCTCCGGCTGGCGAATGTAGGCGCAGCTCCATTTTAACAGGGCCGTCGTCCTCGTCCCCGTCGTCGTCGCCGCTGTCCACTTCTCTAGCAAACCGTTTTCCTCCGCAAGCCCAGTCTCAGGGTCGTGTGACGTAACCGCGGTTTCGATGAAGAACCGTTTGCCGGAGAATCGTCGTCGCCACTCCTCTCCGCGCACCAGGACACTACCACCACGTAGACGACGACGACGCTCGCGGACCCCCCCGCTCCGCGGTCACTTCCCCGGACATGAAAAAGAGACGAAGGGGGCCACCTTCAGCGACCGTCAATCCACGAGGATCGAGAGTGCGTCTCGCAGACAGCGAGGCCAAGCATAAAACCCAGCAACGACCGATTGTGTGCCCGACGAAGAGGAGGCACGCGAAAACGGACCACCAGGAACACACGGGACACGAGGCGCACAGACAACAGAAAAAACACTGACAGAGACTATTGTGCCTGGCTCACGGTGAAACAACGGTGTTGGGGGGGGATGACGACATCAAAACATGGCGTCATGCCTCTTCCTTCTACCGTATCGTGCCTGTGCGGCAGCACATCCGGGTGTTCCGCGCCAACTTGCGAGCAACGCGCATGCGTCTCGGGAACCGTTGAACTTTCGACCGGCGGATACAACTTTCTTGTTACGTTCGGGCAACTTTAGATATACTTGCCACCGGTGGATTCATCACCTTGACGCGGTGATACCTTGTACGGTTTATATTACTGTATCGGTGATAAATATTCACTGATAATTACAGGACGAATTATTGTTTCCGTAATCTTACGTTGTTGGTATTATCGCCGATATTTTCGCTCAATACACCTCTAATGAGAAAGTCTTCGTACGATATAATTATTGACGATTCACTGGATACTGTAATAATCGTACAATTACATTATGTTACATTGAAACAAGTTATGCAGCTATTAACAGATATAGAGTAATGAAATGTATTAAACATTATGTGCACACGTAAAAAACAATGAACATCGTGTCAATATCAGTTGGATATCTTAATAGATTACTCGATTCTTTTTACAAGTATTGGAATGCATTGAGTTCATTAATAGGAGCACTGTGAATGATAATATTTAATATCTTCTAATGATGCTTGATTAAGGACACTTGATAACGCGGTAAAGATTACAAAAATTGTGTACACGGAAGAAGATTAGAATCTCGGTCTTGTAGACTGTTCACTATTCATTTATTTCATTCTTTACATTCCATTTGCTTCAAGTATACTAGTGCGTTGTATATAAACACATATTAATGTGAAAACGAATATTCCGATATCCATATTTCTATATAGAATCGTAATTAGATCTACAGGATGACCTACGGGCAGAACATGGTATTTGTCACGTAGGCAGTCGCGTACAATAGTCAGCGCCTCTGCAGATGATACATAGAACTTTACGTAGCCACCTAAGACCGCTGTGTTTACTATAATCACGAGGAAAAGTACATGGCCACACCGGAAGTGCAATCAATGAGATTTCGTAAGAGGAAATCAAAATAAGGGGATCTACGTGTCTGTGCAATATGGTATTCAACAGAGACAGAGTCTGATGGATGTTGTACTAACACATGAAGTTCTTGGCCAATGTTTTGATACACCAAACGGGATTTATGCGAACTAAAAAAAAGTACTGTTACCGTTGAATGACGTGTTGCGCATATTTCTCGTTTGTAAATTGTAAATACATCGAAATTAGGTTAATTAGGTAACAGAACAAACAAGTAGCCATGACCGACGAACTAAAGTTAGATCATCGTGCGAAAAAACGAATTAAAGAGGTTAAACGGAAAGCGAGACCAGGTAAACACGTCATAACCTTAATCTTCTAACCTATACGTTTGACGTGATAATGGGCGTAAGATGAATTTTACCGAAAAAAAATCTGTAACTTCACGTTTTATTTTGTATTGATAGTATCACTAGAAGTAATTGAGACACCGTTTCTCTTCTCGTGACACGCTCGTGGTTACAAACTGAATTTGGAAAATGCGATACAAGACCGAACTGTCTTTGCCGACCTTGGATGATGTAACTCCAAATTTACTGAAAGTATTACGATAACAATATGTGTAACAATGTAACATGACGTGCTTACAAGTAAATAGTTCACCGTTTCAATCTTTGTATAACGATCGAACGTTCTCTATCATATGTCAGTAATAAGTAAAAAAAATTTGTTATGCTAATGAAACCTTTAATGTTTATGTTATATAGCTTTTATATTTGTGTTCTTATAAGTATCTCTGTCTGAATTTCATGAGGTGATCGATTTATTTTCAAAGTTCATCCATTCTTATAGAACTCGGAGATAAAGCGGCTTGGATTCAACATGGCTACAATAAAAAATTTGAATCTTTTTGGAATGTTAATGACAATGTGGATCGCATTGAGGAATCTAAAGTGTCTCCGGAAGAATTTATAGAGAAATACGAGAAACCCTACAAGCCTGTGATAATACAAGGTGTTCAAAATGGCTGGAAAGCTCAACACAAGTGGACTATAGAGGTTCATAAGTAGTAATGCTCAGTTCATATTATTGAAATGCAAGATACATTATAGACATCTGTGTACAATAAATGTCTAATGAATTGCAGAGGTTAATAAAGAAGTACAGGAATCAAAAGTTTAAATGTGGAGAAGACAATGAGGGGTATAGTGTTAAAATGAAGATGAAGTACTATGTACGTTATATGCTTAACAATGAAGATGATTCACCTTTGTACATCTTTGATAGTTCCTTTGGTGAACACCCTAGGCGAAAGAAATTGTTAGAAGATTATGTTATTCCTAAATATTTCCGTGATGATCTTTTCCAATTTGCTGGTGAACATAGGAGACCGCCATATCGCTGGTTCGTTATGGGACCTGCCAGGTCTGGTGAGTGTAGTAATTACATTTACATAGTGACAGATATTTCAGCCAAACACTTCAATAAGTGCTATTGATGCTTTTGAATAATTGCATTAAAATACAAGTAAATATGGTTATAGGTACAGGTATCCACATAGATCCATTAGGGACAAGTGCCTGGAATGCACTGATCTCAGGACATAAACGGTGGTGTCTCTTTCCTACTCACACTCCTAGAGAACTTCTTAAGGTGTCAGCAGCCGAGGGTGGTAAACAAAGAGACGAAGCTATCACGTGGTTTTCCATTATCTATCCTCGCACAAAGTTATCCACTTGGCCACAGGATTGTTTGCCAATAGAGATTCTACAGAATCCTGGAGAGACTGTTTTTGTACCTGGTGGCTGGTGGCATGTTGTTCTAAATCTCGATGACACTATTGCGGTTACGCAAAACTTTTGTTCTCGTACCAATTTTCCGGTAGTTTGGCATAAGACGGTAATTGTCAACAAATAAACAAAGAGTCGAATAAAATATATTTTTGAATTTTAAAAACGAAATTTTAATAAGTACGTCATGTAGGTACGCGGAAGACCAAAATTATCACGAAAATGGGTAAAAGTACTCAGGGATAAAGAACCAGAATTGGCAGTCCTAACAGAAACTATAGACGTAAAAGAACACACAGGCGTTGCCAGTGATTCCTCGAGCGGTTCCTCGAGTAGCTCTTCGAGCAGTAGTACCAGTAGTCAATCGGAAGATGAGAGCGCGGATGACAGCGGTCAAGAGTCATTGACGGCACATAAAAAGAAGAAGAGGTATATAATACTATTCTTAATATTGTTACTAGTCCATTTATTCTTTTGTAATTATAAACATAATTAGACATAATACTGTTTTAAAATTTTTTTTTCAGACGAAAACTAAATAACAGCCAACCCTGACAATATCAAGCATTTGGGACCTACAGAGACCTCAGACTGTACAGTATTAACCAACAATTATTGTTTGTACTAAGAGTAAATATAATTATTACCACCTTCATGTTCATAATAAAATAAATGCTAGATAATACCAAAGTTATTCTTATTAAGTAAATTCGTTTTAAATCCTACATTTAGGCGTCTCACGATAATGCACTTAATCTTTGCTTAAACTTTTATTATTAAACGTTATATCTTTGGACTCGTAATATTACCATGTAATATAGAAAAGATTTCTCGTTCATTGTTTAAAAGTCATGGCTTATAAATTCTATTCTTATCCGATGCTTATGTGTGAGAACGCAGTGGACGCGCGAAACATAAATTATGAAACGTTTTAAAATACAAGAATACAATCCCATTCACGTTCAGGAACATAAAAATGCCAAGGCTAATATAGCCCAGCAAGCAATAAGTCAGGTGCATTATCACTTTTGCGTTCTAGTTATTGATCTACTATTTTGACATAAATTAATACAAATTAATAAATAAATAGGAAAATTATAGTTACGAAATAAATACAATATTTCATTAGATACATGTATTAACTTTTCAGTGAGTTGCTTCTCTGGAAAGTTCTTGCGTCTCTTTTATAGTAGCTCCACAGCCTCACCGTTCCGTCACTTCATGTTGACACGGTGACCATGCAAAGCACCAAATTGGAGTGTAAACAACATAGAAGCAAAGTAATGAAAAAATTAAATTAAACTTATGTTCAATAGACTTAGAAGTTTATGGTTATCGCGAAGATATTACCCCTACTAGTTCATTCGATTACACATAAGTCTCTTTTTACATACAATACACTCGTAACTGCAATCACACTATTAATATCCTACAAATCGACAAGTTTAGGTTTTAAAAAGCAGTATTTCATATACTTGACACACAACTTTGACAGAAATGAAAGTGATTTAAATGGGATCGAATACGTTAATATAGAAGTTTTAAGCTGATGCTGGTTCTTAGTAAGACATACCAATTTAGTATGGTTAATGGTAAACAAAAGCGACAACAAAAGATGTAAATTATTAATATAAATATTTAAGTTACATTTCCGACTATTCTTGAAGTTTAATAAGGTTACTAAATGCATGTTTTGTAACATTTAAAGCATGATTTAAATAATGGCCGATATTGTCTTCTCATTATGCCAAAGGGTAATTCCGAAAGTAAGCTATCAATCAAGAATAGATAAGTATGGAAATAAATTTAAAAAAAAAAAGAATGTATCGAATATGCAGAAGTTATTTAGATAGTGAAGCGGAATAACAAATAGCAGAAATAATGTTGACTAGCGTGTTCAATATTCATCGGTTGAATAATTAAGTTTTCTTGACGACGGACAAGTCCACACACTTTCTAAGAAAGGACAAAGTGTGTTTAGACAAGCATGCGCATTACCACAGTAACAACCTATAAATGCAAAACAATACTATGCAACAATATAGAAAAATAAGTTATAGGGAAACTGTGGAAAGAGACATGGACAATGAGGAATCGGGAATACGCCACAGCTTCACCTCTCCAGAGCTGCAATCAACATTCAAGATGTTATTCCATCCAGGTAAGTAGTTACAGTCCCTGAACCCAAGCACACACTTCAATACAAAGTATTCGAATACTTCGTTGTAATTAAACTCTGTGAGTATGCTTTGGATCAGTTCAATGGAAATAATAACGTAACGAAAATGTACGTACTTGCTCGCAGTAAAAATATGCTGTTGATTAGTTATCACAGCATTGATAGCAGAACCATGTGCCCGAACTTCCCCAATTGGAGCACATTCCCCGCCATGTTCCTTTGGTACAGACCACGCTTTCAAAACTCCTCCTCGACAACCCGACACCATAATAGATCCGTTGTTCACCATACACAGTCCTAAAATCCAATCTTTGTGTGCATTATTCAGTGACTGGACTAGCTCCATCTTGTCTAGATCCCATCGTTTAATGCACATGTCTCTCGAGCCTGAAACATAAAAATACATCACTTGTACAGTTGTTCTCTCAATAACATTACATTTAACCCTTTTAATCCCATGAACCGGTATCGGGCTGGGAGTTGACATGGAGGAGGGTTTTTAGCGGCTATACTGCACGAGATCAGAAATCCCTCACACTGTAAGGCATGAGCCTTCTGATGGTAGATAATGCATTTTCCCCGTCTAATATAAAAAAAAAATCCCATGAGCCGATTTGTTTCTCCCGTGGTATTTCTAACAATACACGGATGTTTTATGTCGGGAGTAAAAGAGTTAATATAATTAAAAGTCAAATCTGTGTGCGAAAGATACCAGAAAATAGTGTTGAATCGCAGGTGGTTAAACACTGAACACCGTCGTAATGTGGTGGCGCCAGGCATACCGATTGTCCAGATGTGTTTGGTTCAACGAGGGATATCAGATGATCTTTACTACCAGCTATCACTCTACCATCATCCGCAACAGCCAGACACATTACTGCCGCCGTATGTGGTGTACTTAATTTTCCAATATGCGTTAACTTCCTCAGATCCCACACTCTAACTTTATCGCTGGCCGCAGCGAATAATTCCTGTTCATCCAGACTGAGCACCAAATCGTTGATAGTTGTTTCACCCATAGGAACCTGAGTTGATAGCGCGATCTGACCGCTTTGGGCCTGGCCAGATGAGAATAATGTTTTCACACAACTGTTCCCTGCTCTTAAGTCCCAGACTTTTACAACAGCCGCAGACACGCTAAATAACAGATTATTTACTGGCGAGTACTTCACTGCGACAACGTTGTTCGGATGACCGGTTAAGGTCAGATTTTCAATTCCAGATCTTAAATCCCATACTTTAACCGTTCGATCTGGAAGCATTGTATTCGATAGACAACTTGAAGTTTAGAAATGTCTGCTTTTTATTCAATTAGAATTATCTTAATTCTTGTGTAGGCAACCGGATACCCGAGTACCCATTTTTAAATTTCCTTTCACAATTTTTTAGTCTTGTTTAAAACAGCACTTGGTATATTATAGGAAGGGAAAACTAAGAGTTTCAAAAAAGTATCAAAATAAAATTGTCTATGTTTATCTGATCTGGTAGAATAGGGGTGTTCCGAGTGCTCAATAACCGTGAATATTTTGGTTGCCCGTACAAGAGTGAAGAATAATCTTTTATTAGAATTAATACTAATTGCCTTGCATACTATACCTTTTGAGCCACTGAATAGTAGATCTGCGGTCGCGCATATAGTTAAAACGGCTTTACTATGTCCTTCTGCCACGTATGAACATTGCAACACGGCTCGTGGAGGTGTCTGAAATGTTTTAAAGGGAATTATTATCGTTCAAGGAATCTTCTAGGCTTCTGTCACCGTTTACCTTTCCCTGATATTGAGAAATGATCCCCTTCATAGGTGGTGGGTCTGTCGATGCTGGTTGCCTACTTGCGGTTAGCCTGGAGAAAACATTTTCTTCCCTACTGTTGAACCGACGGTACGTGGTTGGTGATCCAGGAGGCGATGACACATCTGTATGTGCTACCTGTTCCCTGGTTTGAGGGTTTGTTATGTTAGCGTGTTAGTTAGCCGGGTTCTTGTCAATTCTAATCCGGGCTAAGTTATGTTGGATTCGAGAGATAACAATTTCGGACCATGCAAGTGCACTTAGATACAGAGTTACAAATTGGTATAATTAGTAATCACATTGTTCAATTATAAGTGTGGATTAATGTTTGTAACAGTTTAAATTGTCGAATATATTAATACGGAAAAGTACTGAACATTGATATTCTTAGAAATTAAACGATTTAGTAATCAACATATAGTTTCGGATACAGTTAATTATAAGAAACGTATATTATAGTTTATTACAATGAGGTAGTATAATAATTTTAATACAAAAAAAAAAACAAACCAATGATCCACTGAAGGGTCTTTTCGAAAGTGTTGCCACAGGACAGTGCACGTTGAATATTTGTGCGTTTATTTATTAACTGACATGTATACAAAATAACTGCTTACATATATACAAATTTTATCAGCCTTCTTGCGAAGCTCTATAACATTTACACATATTTATATTGCAAAGGCATAGAAATATATATATATAAGTATAATACATTAGATTGTACTATGTTAGAATAACTTCTTGAAACACCTGTGGTAATAATTGTGAAGTAGCGTTATCGTAATTAGCAAATTGCCCAAAAATTAAAAAAAATTGAAATGCACTTGGAACATTAAACAAGTTTTTATAAAAATGCTATTTTTTTTCCTAATTTAACAATTCCATTAAGTTAGTAATCTAAACAGCCCCTAACGATCGAAACTTTTCCTACGTAAATTATAAAGACCTTCTTGATTAATAAAGAAATATGTTAACTCTTTTTAATATGTCCCCATTTTCCAATAGTATTTTCTTTGTGTGGTAATATTTGTAAAGGAGATCTTCTCTCATATTGCACTGTCTTCCTTTGGATACATTTCAAGGCATAAAATTATAAATTTTTTTTCTTTGTTGAAGGCACCGATTAATGCACTTGTTTCGAATGATACACATCTTTCTTCAAGAAAAGAATTTGGCCAATAGTGCGTAGAACAGAGCGTCAAAACAAAGATATGTAAAGAATACAAAAATAAAGATGTGCTGCAGGATTGTCACTCACATGGAGCCTCCACCAGGATGTAATGGTCGTCGCAGTGGCCTTGGTGATGTGCTATCACGTCGACTCAAGGTCGGGGATCCACCAGTTATGTTACTATGTTGACTTCTCGTTAATACCAACCCTCTGGAAAACATTAATATTAATTATATCACATTAGTTCTTGCATACAGTCTTTCACTTTTAGCTTTGTAAGAATTTATACTTACTTCAAACTGCCTGGCGCACTAGGCACCCTTGTAAGTGGATGATTATAATTTTGAGTTTGATCCTCCGTTTTTAAATTATCTGGACTGGCTTGAACGCCATAAAGAAGCTCTTGAGTTTGCGTGGTTCTTCGTCTTACTTTGTTATTACGTTGTCTATCCTCTCCCATTATAACTTGACTATAAGTTTCACTGATATTTCGAATTAAAATGAAAATATTAACAACGTACAATTTACAACACACACATTAACGAAGCAATGTTAGATGACTTACTTATCGGGCGACGAGCTTCTCGAACTCGGAGGACTGTGACTGTAATTCAAAGTATTATTATGATGACTATTCGTAAGGGACAGAAGATCTCGGTCTCTCAGTACATGTTCCAATAACTGATGTTGCACATCGCTTTCCTGCGCAACTTGATTCAGTCGGGATTCCATGTCCCGTACTTCAAGCTGCTTCTGCGCGGCCACGCAGCTCTGTTCCACGGTGAACGCCAGCATTCTTTGCAGTAAATACTGAGCTTCGTCCACCGTGTGAACCGTTGATACAAGACCTTCGACGCCGGGCTCGCCCTCCGTTTCACCATCGCCCATTTCCACCATATCGCGTTGGCATTCGGAAATGCTATCCTGCAGAGAACAGCTTGAAGACCACAACAGAAACATACTACTCGATATAAGAAAGAATATTTACCTGCAAATAACTAATTTTACTTTTTACATTGTCGATTTCTTCATCAACGTCGGCCGTGTCTCCTCTTCTACTTGTTATGTCGTTCCTGTGCTTTTGAAGCTTCTCAAGCTCTCTGCCCAGATCCTCGCGTTCCTGAAGCAGTCTTTCCATCTCTCTCTCCGTTTCTGCAGCCGCTTGTTTAGCCAACGCCTGTTTAGCGATAGTCCTCTCGAACGTCTGCCACCTATGCTTCAAAGCCTTCGGATTGGTCAGCTTAGGCGGTGCTCTGCCTGCTACTTTCTGACTAAGACCTCTGTCACGTTTTCTCAACGCCGTGACCTCCTCTTGTTTACGCCTGAGCACTACTTCTCTCATTCTTTTGTCAGCTTCCAGCGTTCGAATCATGTTCGCATTTTTCCTGCTCTCCTTGCGCAACTGAGCTATCTCCCTGTTCCGCCTTAATTCATTTTCTTTGTGCCTTTGAGCCTCCTCGCGCATCTTATTCAAAAGCTTCACTTTAGCTCTCTTCATCTCGGCCAGTTCGTTTCGTAGCCCCTTCAATCTATTCTCGTTCTGCGACTGACTCTTGAGCAACCTCGCGTGTTCCTTTTTCGCGGACTGCAACAGTCGCACTTCTTTTTGCATAGCGGACAGTTTCTTCTCGTATTCGTCGCGCAATTTCTTCACTTTCTCCGTGGGCGGCGTTGGCTGTTGTTGCAACGAATGCAACACTTTGTCCCGTTCTTCTTGAGTGTCCTTAATACGTGCCTGTAACTGCGTCAGCTTATCCTCGTAGTGTTGTTTCATAGTTTGTAGCCGTCGTTGAGAGAGCTCCAGCTCCTGGATTAATCGCTGTTTCATGTCTATATTTGACGTTAAAGCCTCTAACTCACGACCCATAGCTGCCTCCTCTTCGTCTTCTTCTGCAAAATATTTTACACATATTACGGAATACGTTCGTACGGAACATCATTTATTCCTTTCTTTGATAATACATTTTTTACCTTTCCTATCAGAATCGTCATCCGTGTCATCTTCGCTTGCTGTATCCTGGCAAACCTCTGCATCATCACCTTCTGTATCCTCTCCTGTCTTGTTGCCGACGTTGCCGCTGTACACTTGCTGCTCTTTTAATGCAGTTAACGTTTGAATCTCCTTCTGCAACTCTTTTTTGGCGTCGCTTAATACTGACGTAGAATCACTCTGACATACGTATCCAGAATCACCGTACGGATTTGCTGCATTAACCTATTAAGAAATTATTCTTTATTCTCGACATCTATAGATTCCAATAGATGGGGGGTGATTTTACGTGAAAAAATAAGTCGAAAATATGGAATAACATTGTTTTGAGACTTCGTTTTCGAGGAAATCGAGTGTGAAGATTCATCTGTATGTTTTATTCTACATTTTCGATTCAGTTTTTCACGTAGACTCACCCCCTGCTCGCTTGTACCGCCAGTTATGGGACACCTTGTGTACTCTAATGTACCTGCATCTGTCGTTTTTTTAACTGTTGATACATAGCTTCTGCTTCCAAAAGACGTGCCCTTAGTTCTTCTATCTCTTGAACATATCCCTGTACTAGACTCGTTACATCGCCATTTCCACCTGTCGACGATACCCACTGACCAGCAGCCTTTTCTGCCAGCAGGAGAACATTCTTTGCAGTTAACGCTTCGACCGTTTCTGAAAGAGCTTTAACTCTCGTACGTAGACTTTGTAATTCGCTATTCAACATCTGATTTTCGTGCCAAGCATCATTTACACCATCTTCACCGACAACTCTTTTACCTGACAAAATGAGTAACAGAGTACAGTTCGACAGTCAACAAATAATATTTTTTCAAACTTTGTATCTTATATATATACCTTGCCTATATTCCATTAACTCTAACTGAAGTTGTTGAATTTCTCTTCGCAAAGAAGCTATTGTCCTTGAACTCTTATCCTGATTAATTGTAACTTTGTTCTTTATATTTCTTGCTCTGTTTGCATACTTTAAAGTACTCAGAGTTTCCATAAAATCTCGGTCGCTCGGAGATACACACGCTATCATGACAGTCTGACTGTTTCCTAGAGATATTAGGTATAATTTCTTTTTAACATGCTATTATTAATCATTGTAACGTTTATATTAACATCACATTAAATACTGGGATTACCTCCAAGGGAATCTTGAAGTAGCCTAGTCAACTTTGAATCTCTGTATGGTACATGTAAAGCTTTCTTTGTTTTGTCGCCGAGTGCTGAAATCACATTACCCAGGGCCAACTATAATACGTAAGAAAAAACAATTTTTTAAATTCAGATTACTACTTCAAAATTTAAATATTTCAGTAAGCTTACCAATCCACAATTTATAGATATTCCTTCTTTTGCTCTATCCCCTGTAGCACCAGTTCTCTTTAACCTTTCTGAACCAGCTAAATCTACAAAGTGGAATTTCGCAGTCAGAGTCTCAAATTCATTTGCTGGTTCCGTTCCGCTTGTATCCACATCGGCGTCCGGATCTTCGACTCTGATGCATCTCTGTTGTCTTACATACAATGTAAATATTGCGTGTGATCTTGACGATTGAGTATTCATTTGAGTAGATCCAGTTGTGCGTGATAATGCTCCTAATCGTAAATATTCTAACGCTTGTTCCGGACTGGTTACAATTCGTGGTTCTACACCAGCTAAATGAATGTTGCCCGAAGTATCTTCATGAATGCGAGCACCACCTCTTGGTCCACCTGGTTCCAGTAGGTCTTTCAAGTCTTCATTGTATAGTTCCAAAAATTGTGCAGTAACCTATAGCAACATACACACGAATTAAGTAATACATACTTATAATGCTTACAAGATAAGCATAATATTCCAGAAAGTACTGGTACTACAAACCTTAAATTCTGGAGGCATTTGTGCACGTTCCTTGGCATGCTTTTGTTTCTCTGCTATTCCATCAAAAAGATGTGTAATTGCTCTAGGAATGATACCAACAATGGTTTCTTCAACTTCCACATCGAAACCAGTTCCCATAGTATAAGTTTTGCCAGAACCAGTCTGACCATAAGCAAGGACAGTTGCATTGTAACCGTCTAAAGCGCCTTCTACTAGCCGTGCAACACATGTGTCATAAATTGTGCACTGCCCGATGCCAGTATCAAAAACATAATCATACGTGAAGGCTTTGTCTGGTCCAAGAAAGACCTGGGGTTCTCCTAGAGGTACTTGAGTACATATTCTACACATGTCAATCACTTCACGTGCTACTTGAGGCCTTATTCTGCAATTAAAAATAAAGAAATATATGCAATTAAAATAGAATAATATATCAAATACATAAATAAATCGGAAATATTTTTGTCACGGAATAATTCTGAGAATAATCACTGAAAATTATTATTTGTAAAATATAAACAAATAAATATTTGAAATATTATTTGTTATTTTTAACTTAAATATTTCATCTTTGGATCTGGTGTGGGCATGATTTGACTATTTCGAATTTATTACAAGCAAAGTATGATTGATCGATGCGGCTATATGAGAGCGTAATGTATCATTGTTCCGTGGGGGAATATCATTACAGTCCACACCTTGCGCATCAGCTGTGATCGAGTGTCATTCACGGAAACCCCGCGGGAATGACTGAAAGGTGTGAACGAGAGAACACGCGACACTATACAACCGAAAACATAACACAAGTATAAAAAAAAAATACAAACAAACAGAACTTACGAGATTACGTAAAAAGGAAGGGAATACAATGAGAGGTGGAAAATTCATTCATCGGGAATCGAGATATGCGTGCATTATACAACCGGTAATGAAGCCTACGCACCTGGCTCTCTAAAAGGAGATATTATGTATGTGATTTGAGTTTGCAACGCGGTATTGCGTAGCAAAAAGTTTCGATGACATTATAATGACATTATAATGACAAAATTAATCGATATAGGAAACGAATGAAAATTCAAAATTAAATGAAGATTCATTAACACTAAAAAGGAAAACATAAATTAGGGCAGTTAACTTAACAGATAGCAATACAATTTCAATAATCCAAATTACTAGTTCACGTCATCGGTCTGACGAATCATTTAGTAGAAATAAAAAATCGTGCAGTCGGGTAATTATTCAATTACGACCGTTACAAGAACCCCGGTACCGTTGCGAAACACGAATAGATTGTAGAATTTTCTAAAATCGTGAAAGTGTGACACGAGCCAATACATTTCGCAATAAAAATGATCGAACTCGCGACAACGGTGCACCGATCCGAAAAAGAAGAAAATAACAGTACGGACTCAGATAAGATACACCGGGACAAACATACTAGAGACGGATGTAAGTCACATTGGTTACGCTGGAAGAATACAATGATGGATAAAAGACGAGCTGTTGCGCTTTGAATTCGAACGATATTCCGCGGGAATTCCTAGATTATTATTAACAGATTATTATCAGCGTCGTGAGCTGTCATCCCGCGAGACGCTTAGTTTGCGACAATGTCAGTCCGCTCGATAGGAAAAGCGTCTTCTCTTCGAAACGTCCGATCGAACATTTTCCCTTGTTCACCGAACTTACCGTACAGCGACGCGTACACTCGTGTCATCAGCCATCTCGACGTTGTGTATTGTGCAATTTCTTCGAGACGTGTGACAGCGATGGAACTTCGATGGGAAAATGACGAAGAATCTGGCGTGATTAGACCGAAACTGTTAGGCGACGGTTAGAATTCCTCGGATACGCGAGTTTTCTGAATGCGCAAGCGTTACAGTATGCGGTGTCCGTGAAAATCCCGCATTTTTCGTTGTGAACTGCGCGCACAGGCGACCGTGGAATCCACTCAAACATTTCTCATAACGGGAGGAAAATCGCTATCCTAGTCGCGGCGGCCCAAGGACTACACGGATCACGGATCTTGGACTGGAATCATACGTGACGGACATCTTTGGTTCTTTATGGCATTAGCGGCCGTCTAGCGTCATCCGTCGACGGCTACGAGAAACTACGGGAACACAGTCCTTGACGATTATCGACTATCGTTACTTGTCCATTGTCGGTAAGATAGTTAATATTAATTGAATAACGTGTTATTTAATATGGAAATTTTGTTTTGTCTGAGCGATCTCTGAATGTATAAAGGTAATCACTAGAAAGCTTTAAATATTCTTAAGTCACTTTAATTAGGATATGTAACAATCAGTAAATCATTATCTTGTATTTATTAAATTCATAAGAATAAATGTAACAAATCGAAAGAAATTAAGTCTAATTGCTGTCTTAATTCTTTTTCTTGTTGCATGTTATCAAACCACCTTGATACATGAACATACTGAGCCTTCTCCTGGTGACTTAACTCTTGCTGCAACAAAAAAGAAAACGGGTCAAAGAGATTAGATTGATCCGTACAGTCTACTAAGGATTCCTATGTCCCACTTATTATACAGTGTCCATTTGTATTACCATTATTGAATGTAAGGCATAATACAATGTTATGTCAGCTATGGTTTTCCTTGTTCCAGTTAAGTAAGTGTTGTCCCTCAAAGCGGTATTTAATTCCTATAAAAATTGAACATACTTGATGACTATGTCACATACTTTATACAATTACTGCCCTTCAATATAATTACTAAACTGTCTATGTAAGTACAGATTTATAAGAAATAATTTACAGGAATTGGAATCCATGAAATTTAGAATCCACATAAATGACAGATCAACATTACCTGCAGAATCCTCTTTGCGTTAGCTGGAGTATCAGCGTAATTGACACAGACAACTGCGTATTCGAGCCATTGACGCGACAAAGCTTCTATTTCATTACTATTGCCAAGTATGTCAGGGCATCTAGAATTCTTGATTAATGATTGAATTATAGTACTAAATCCTTCAATCGTTTTATTAGACGTTCGTTCCGTACTAACAATTACCTATAAAAAATAAAGGTTTACAAAACAATGACACGTATCAACCACAAATCTATTTAGAACATGATTTATTTTTGTAGAAACTTGTTATTTACATTTTCGTGCATTTCCAATTGCACCGGCGATACATCCAAATAATTTGAAATCCTCTCTAAACATTGGACGTTGCACAAAACCATTGTTTCAAGTATTTTTTACACTCAATTTCTGTATTTTTCGATCGATCGACGAACAACTGTCAGGTTATGTTTGAAAAGAGCGCGATATTTGAAACAAAATATGTAACTTTAATAGCTACGTAATAGAGTTTGGGTAATTGTCTTATCGCCTTGGTCAAGGTAATTTTATATATGGAATATAAGAAACGCAATTATAGTAATAACACGAATCGGATACTTTTAACATTATTTAGGGGTTTATTTCAAATATACAATTTATTATAACAACACCTGTATAAAATTTGACAGTTGGAGATAATAGAATGTCACATTAGACTTTTAGTTAATCGATATATCCAAAATTACAAAATTAATTGACTTAGTTTAAATACTTGGACCTAAGTCTGTTATTTTGAAAAAATAGCTCATATTAAACCAGGGCCATAAAAATATATTTTGATAAATTACATTAAAATACATGGTAAATTAACATAGAAGTCTAGTGATTTGATTTTTTTTTGTTTCTTCTATTACTTAGTAAGTAGGAATGAATAATCAGCTGACGGGTAATTATGCTAATAAACTTTCTATCTTCTAATGATCCCAAAATTTGGCATTTAGTTGCTATTCTTGTTTACATGCTAGTCATTTAGATATTTTTCTCTTGCCACATTATGAATATTCAGAAGTAGTTATTCTATACTTTTCAGAGACTTTCATTGAGATTTCAATACCAACTATAATGTAATTTTAAAGGGATCTTAGTTGCTGTACATTTTTATAATGTAAATCAGGTACAGTGAATGCAGCAAGAAGAAAATACTTTAGATACAGTTAGAATTTCTTTCAGGAATCAGTCGTGGTTATATATCATGCAATTTGTAAACTGATTAATCTACCTAGAAGACAACATAATAACATATGTACATACATGTGTCAATCATTTAAAACATTACAGGAATGGGTAACAAATCTTTTTCACAGAATTTCACATTTCTGAAGATATTGTTCTTTCTGTAAACTAATTTACACATAATTTTCTTTAGACGTGCATATGTATAAAATACATATTTGTATTCCAAATGAACTATTGTAAATACACATAAAACAATTTGTATATAGAATTAAAATTGAAGTTAAATATTATGCTCATTGTGTATAACAATCGTGAAACGAACTTCACTTGTCTGTTGAATAAGATCTTGTGTGACATGATTTCAGTAATCAATTGTGTATCATTATGCAAATCAGTACACAATTCATTGAAATTGACAAATCATATGCAATTAAATGCAGGTACCTTTTGCAAGCTGCTTATTTAATATTTACCTAATTAAAACAGTCTCTTTTCGTATGAAAAAAGACTGTGAACATTGCCTTCTTGTTGAGCAGAATGTGTTCTTCTTTCGAATTTCAACTCTCCACTATACATCATAGATCTTAAACCAGAAACAGATCTAGCTCCAATGTCTTGGCATCCATGTTTAATGCCACATTGCAAGTAAGGCAAGAATTTTAAAATAGTTCCTTTGTCTACTATCGAACCACTAACACCTTGAGCTACTTTCAGTTTGTCCATTTCATTGTGGAAGTATCTGTCCATTGCAGAGCCGTGTGCATCCTTCCTATTCATGGCTTCCAAAGAACCCATTCCTCTGTATTTCTTAAGACGCACACCATCACTAAAGAAGTATTCACCCGGTGCCTCTGAAGTACCAGCCAATAAAGACCCCATCATAACTGTACTAGCCCCTAAACTTAGACCTTTAATAATGTGGCCAATGGACTGAATGCCACCATCAGCTATGACAGGTATACCAAATCTTCTAGCATATTCTGAGACTTTGTACACAGCAGTTGCTTGAGGTCTTCCAACAGCCATGACTTCTTGAGTGATGCAGATAGAGCCAGAGCCCATTCCAACACGCAGAGCATCAGCACCAGCCTCTATAAGGTTCTTAGCTTGCAAAGTTGTCACAACATTTCCAGCAATTACTTGTAATTCTGGGTACTTTGACTTGATATATTGTATCATGTCAATTTGATATTTAGAATTGCCCTGAGAGGAATCCAGGACAATCACATCAACACCTGCTACAGCGAGTTGTTGTAATCTCTGCTTATCTGTATTACGGGTACCAATAGCTGCACCAACTAACAACTGTTTATTCTCATCTTTGCTGGCATTTGGATAGCTACGATTTTTTTTCAGATCTGTTCTAGCCATCAGAGACACTAGCTCACCCTTTTCATTGACAATCGGAAGTTTGCCTTTTTTGGACTTTTCAAGAATTACATTCGCTTCCTGTAATGTCACACCAGCAGTTGCTGTAATCAGATCATCTAATTTCGTCATAATTGTGTCCAATTTTGTTAACTGTTGATTAGGTGAACTCTCTAAGAAGTCAATGTCTCTGGACGTAACAATGCCCAACAATTTACCCCCAACTTTTCCTGTGTCTGTGATGGGAACACCACAGAAGCCATGCTCAGCTTTAACATTCAATATATCACTGACTGTGTGATTAGGTGACAGGACAACTGGGTCTCTAATAAATCCGTGTTTATACTTTTTCACCTAAAATCACAAGAACGTATTTCTTTTACAAACTGTACATGTTAGTTAATCCCAAAGTGGCTTTAATATACACACGTTTTATTCTTATGTACCCACTAGCGATATGTATATGTAGAAACGCGGCGCGAACCTAAACAAGATTAAAATAACCGATCCAATAAACATAACAGGAGTTTCTTGCATACAAAAGATTCCTGCACTGAAAATTTGTTTACCAACAAGCGAGTTGTTTGTCGTCTGTTATATACGTTTGAATGAAATTACCATTACGCGACAATGCACTTATTATTCAACTGAAAAAAGTGCGGAAAAGTAACAAGGTGATGGGATGAAACCTGTATTCGCATATGAATACGAAATTACATAGGAAGTGTTTCACATAGCCGTCGCAAACGCATAAGTATTGCGCAGCTGTTACCGAAGAAACAGTAACAATTTGAATCGAAATTAGTGTACCTTGTGCACTTCGTTGGCCTGATACTCGGGTGTACAATTATGGTGTATTATGCCGATTCCTCCGCAAAGGGCCATCGCAATAGCCATGTCGGATTCTGTAACAGTGTCCATGGGAGATGAGACGAGCGGTGCCTTGAGGGTGATCCTGTTAGTCAACGGCGACACTAATTCTACTTCGTCGGCGGTGAAATCAATATAACCCGGTAAAATAATGAAGTCATTGTACGTAAGACCGTCGCCGTTCGAAAACAATTGCGCTGCTGAAAGTCCGTCATCTGGTAGTGGTACATCTGCCGGTTTTGTGTTACCGATCACATAGTCTGCCATCGTTTAATTGTTGTTAATTAGTATCGCGTTCGTTCCCGAAAGATTATCCGATTTAATTGTAACTGATAATGCGACCAGCGTAAGACGACTCGTTGCTCACGTTGTTTTGGGACCAATATTCGAATGACAGGTCCTCCGTAGACACCCGATTGAAATCACCAGGCGAAATGACCGAAATCAACGTGCGCACAGTGCCTTTGTAGTCTGCGGGCAAATTGTGTTTCTATTTCTTGTCTATTGGTGGCATCGTAATCGCTTGTAACGTGCCGATAGATCGCTAGATGGCTACGAGCACGCTGTTGATTCTCGTAAGTACCTACTTTAAAAAGATTCAAATTGAATCCTTTGAATCAAGATCGAAGTAGGAAAACGGAGAATATTAATTTTAGATGAATGAGAAATTAATTATGGAATCACTTCGATAGCTTGCAAGAATTGATTGTTAGTTTCATAGACCCCTGGCAATAAATCGAAGAATTGTCGCTGAACGATTTCTGACGAATATTACGGATATTTCATTTACAAATAGACGTTTCATTTTGTATGAAAGTAACGAAGTATAATGTACTAACGATGGGTTTAGTAACGGTTAAAGATGAAGGAATCTTTAAAGAAATTTTTAATTGTAAACAGATCTATACAAAAATGCGAGTACACACATGAAGACTCAGGTATAAAAATACTTGTCCATCACAAAAAAACAAATACCAACTAATAGAATAAGGAACAGACCGTTTTCAAATATTTTTAAGCTTGTACATACATGATGCGGCGATCAGCGCTAATTTATGCAATATTGTTGCATTTCTTACATGCAGGCTAAAAATCATACAAAATTATGTAAACTTTCAGATGATTATTGCGATTTGCTCGAAACGCGCTTATTATAACTTCGTCTGTAATCTTACTGGATAGAAAAAAATTTTTTTTGCGCCACTGAAGACGCCGCCAAATGCTTCTTTAAATGAGGATAAAACGTAATCCACTATCAACTCCAGGTAAGTCAAATTCTCGTAATCATCGTACACCTCATGATAGAAGTAGTCATACAACATTGGCAAAAATATTATTAATATATACATCATACCACCAAAGAAGACTGTAAACGATAAAACTCAATATATAAACTGTATATTATAAAGAGTATATAGATATTGTATACTTACTGATAGATTTAAGTTCCAAATATTGTTTGTCATTTTCACTACCTCGTTTACATTTTATTTTATGAAGAATAGGTTCACCATCTGTCCAGTTTGTCATCACATTATTTGCATTAGCACTTTGTGTATCAGCCATAGGATCTGTCGATGACTTAATATTTCCATTCAGATATAACTGACTTGTCTGCACAATATTCGATTGAAGATTTGAGTCTCTGTAAAATAATATAATAATAATAATAATGCAAGTTTTTTTCCGAACATAATCGAATTTCCATGTGACTTACAATGCTTTATTAATCATGCTGGATAGTGCTGAACATTGTTGTAGGGTATGTAGTTCAGGATTTAAGTTTAATTGATTATGATAGTCCTTATCACATACTTCATCTGCCTTTCCTTTTATAGTTTCTGATTTATCTCTTGCTAGTTGATAGAAGTATTGTTGCTCCATGTTGCCAGTATTTTTTATTTTATGTTTTAATTTATTGTAATATTCCCAATAACTTTTATTCAGTAGTTCCTGAGTTTTAGGAGGGATGCCTTTTGTACTTTCAATCATATCATTTGTATTTGATCTTGGAGAAATATCGCACTTACATTTATTATTCTGCAAGCATGTTTTTGACATATTCGTCATACCGTTTTGGCATGAAGTAATGTTCTGTTCATTTTGTAAGTAATTTTTTTCAATGCAGTTCACGTTATTTTCGATTTGCGTATTCGCATTCTTTTCATAGATGGATAATTTAGCATTGGAGTGATGACCAATCTTTTTCGTTCTATGACTATTAAGTTTGTGAATGTTTGTTTGACTACATCTGTATTTATGATATTGGCAATTAGGCCACATTAAAGTGTAGTCAGAGTCTACTAAAGCTGAATGAGAATTCTTCTGAAAATAGGATCTCGCCTTTCTAGAAAATTTTCCTGGTCCCTTCCGTTGTTTGAATGTAATATGTGGTTCGGAACTTCTGCAAAGCTTCTTTGAACACTCGTTTCTGGAACAAGGTAAATTTTGTTCGGATTTATTTCTTACTTTTGTTTCATAGACAGCTCTTTTACGTTTCTGATATAGCTGATCTTCATCAGAAATAGTTTTATTCGATTGAGGTATTGTTTGAACACAATCCTTTCTGTCTTTTGATGAAAAATTCGGTTGTTCATAGTTAAATGCACTATTCTTGTGACTTTTTGTTGCAGGCTTGTTAACATTAGTAAATTCTTTTTTCTGAACATTTTTTTGTGGAATAAACTCAGAATCTGTTGTCTCTCCTCCGCTTGTATTGCACACAATTTTCTTCGCGTTTGTGTGCTGAAGAATACTGCTATGTACATTTTTTTTCATCGTATTTGGAATATAGTATTCAGAATCGCTAGATTCTTGTTGTTTTCGATGAATCTTTGATCTGTCCAACTTTTCTGGCACATTCGAATCAGAGTGAATACTATTCGATTTTGAAAAGTTTTCTTTATTTTCATTGGGTATAATATTTTGTGCTTTCACTGTATTTTGCTTTTTACTGTTGCACATCTGTGGTTCTTTAATATCTTTGGTTTCAGCATCTAAAAACAACACGATAATAAGAACAAATGAAAGATCTGGAAATATGTTTGAAAATAATTATTACCATTAACGAGAGATTTATTCATATTTTCTGTTCGGTCGAATGTTACTTGTTTGTCTTGAGTCAATGACTGTGTATCAGAAATATGTACACTGTGTTTTGCATCTTCTTTGAACAAAGGTGTAGTTTCACTTTGGTTTTGGTGTTCTGAATTAATCAAACACTGTTGTACGACATTTGTTCTTACAGCAGGTATTGGCATTGGTATATTCTGATAGGTAAGAACTGGAACTTGAACATTATAGCATTGCTTTAAATACTCTTGAGGTAATGTGATTGTATCAAGTTGTATTGTGTTTAAAGGTTGCGGTTGTAGTTTCTTGTCTAACACGAAAAACAACTGTCCATTATTTTCCTAAATACATGAAAGCGATAAGGGGACTTATACTATTAATGTTTTATGCTATTAATAAAAATTTACTTATAACATGAAGATACATACTTGTATTGGTAAGGAAGTTACATCCACCTGTATGTTTGCATCGTTCATTGTTGACTCTGACTCTTCGTTGCAGCTTATGTTTTTCGTACATTTATCATTTTGCATAATTTCATTTTTGCTAATATCTTCCGACATCTCACGTACGTCTGTTGATTCTAAATTACGTGCACAATTCCTTTGCTCTAAATCTTGTTCTACATTCATATTTTTACTTCCTCCAGAATTCTTTGTTTGTACCGATGATAAACCCTTGTCAAGTTGAAATCAGTAAAATGTTTCATTCGATAATGGTGTTAAAATTTATACCGTACGTTTTCTCACTATATTCTGCTTACCGCTTTCACATTTGACTCCTTAATTTTTCTTGTTTCGTGAAACATTTCTCCATTTGGTGTATTTATTCGATGTCTGCATGAAAATATTAATTGCAACAGACATTAAAAAAATTATTGTAAATGATAATGATGCAATATATATTTTTTTAATGAAAGTAATATATACATATTAGTTTCCCTTTCTGGTATTGTTTTAATTATTTCTGCATTGTGCAAAGGCTTTGTAGAAATAGAAACATCACCCCGATCTGTTTTCTTCTCTGTTAGATCTTGATTTCTTTTAACATTATTGACTCTGTTAACAAAGATACAAACCGTTTCTGAGACTGATCGTATTTTTACTTAAGTATAGAGGGAATGAAAATACTTCTTGAATCTAGGATCGATGGTACCGGGAAGTCTTTTTAAAGTGTGCACACTTGAAGTCAATCTTTGGTGATTAAATGAAGAATATGCACTGTCCCTGGTTATTGTAGATTTAGGAGATCTAAAATTTTAAATTACTCATGTTATTGTCAGAGTGCTTCAAGTTGTCTAGAAAACGTGGAATTAACGCTTACTGATTTAATGGTGTCTGGACCACAGTACGACTTCTTTTAGGTGATCCAGTTAATGCGATTATACACGGAGGCTCAATAGCATCACTAATATCATCAATTAATTTACGTTGTGGTATTTTTGGCCACGATGGATCAGCTGGTACACTAAAATTATTTAACATAAGCATAAAGATGATCTTCCATAAGCATTAGATATTCCATTTAACAAACCATACCGCAATGATCCTGCATTATATTTTTGTGGATATGGGAACAAGTTTTCACTGTTTACTAAAATGATTACACACAATTTACATATTATATTATTATTATTAAACAAGAACGTATTAATTTATTGTTACTTTTTATGTTTAACTGAAGTGCGTTTCGTTTATCTTGATATGCCATATTGAAGCAATCATACATTTCGAAACTTTCTATTCTTTCTTTTATCCGTACATTTGTCCAAATATTTTAGAGACCAATTGTTGAAATTATTAATTGTACAAAAAATATAAAAATTGTACAGGTTTAACGTTAATTTCATGTTTTATAGAATAATAGGTTTACACTTCAAGTGGAACTATACTTGTTTTCCTGAAGTCAAATGTTCTGTATTATACACATAACCGGAAAGAACTTGTATTGGAACAAACAAATTCATTTTTATTTGCAATTAGAATAGTTTCCTGTACAAAAAGAGCTAAGGTGTTAATGCGATCAGTCATTTTTATTAATAACATGTGTATTTATATGATATGTATATAATTATAATCTTAAATTTTAAAATATCGTATGTACAATAAATATACAACTGTAGTAGACGCAGGAACAATAAACTATGATCTACATCAGTATTTTATAGCTTGATTTATGTTACATTAAATTGAAGTATATTTGCGCACCATAATAATTATATCACAATATAAAGCTAACATTATTATATTTATGTTGTTTTTTTTTGTATTATCTTATTTGCAAAATATTATATTAATTTTTTTTCACTTAAGAAATGTAACGTCTTACTCTGTGTGTGTATGAATGTGGTATGTGTGCAAAATATAATATATGTCCGAGATTTGTTTTTAGATGTTTTTCTTATATATTGATGTAACAAAGAATATTGTGCGCATTGTTAGTTAAAACGCAACTGTTAATATTTTATCAACAAATCAATATAATCAAAGTAATAAAGTACACACGCGCATGTATGTCTACGTGTCTCATCACGAATAAATATATCAATTACAAATATTATGATGCGTGTAAAGACTACTTTAACAATGGAATGTTTCAGTACAATTATTTTGACTAGATTTGAGAAAGATGATGAAGTTATCACTCATATAAAAGTTGTATGCCATAAAATATATCAACCAATGTTCAATATTCTTTTTTCTCATCAGCATTTTCGACAATATTATTGAATTTTAAATTGGTCCGAGATTTAAATATATTTTTCGTTATTTCTGTCTTATGTAATTAAAATTGCACAAATATGTCATAGACATTGTCTTATAGTTTGGAGCATACTTCGCGTTGAATACCACAAATAAGTACGTAATATTTAACAGATATTTTTACATAATAATACACGTAACGTTACTTGCTCTGGGACTATGTAACAAAAAACATAAATTAAGCTCCATTACGATTCTTATACTTTTTTTTAAGGGACTCTCGAGCACTGGTAATTTACTGGAATAGTACTTAAAATACAGCAATAAGAATAGTAATTACAACGCGATCGTAACATGTAAAATAAGTATCTTTTTGTTTCTCAGACTTTTCTTAAATACAAATATATTAAGTGATTATTTTTCTAAAAATACCGAAAAACCAAACTGTACATAGTACTGACAGTTTTCTATGTTTCTGTAAATTCAAGACAGCTTAACGTACAAGATAAACTATTCAGCGATGTGTGGTAATTTGAGAGTATAGAGTTACTGAAGGAAACTTAATGCTTTCAACAAATTGATCACGCTCTACAAACTATCTTGGATAGAACATCGCAACATTATTTACCTCATATACTATAATTTTTTGAAAATATATAACGAATACAAAAGCTAAATACAAATCTTAATAGCCTTAATTGTGTATGTTTCATAATGAAATAATCAAATAAAGTTGACTCTTCACGCGCATCTAAGAAACACAGCGCGTTCGTGATGTTATTTCGATATACACGACCAAAAATTGAAGAACTAATGTCTTTTTTTTTTTCATCAAATAATATGTATATCGAACAATGCACAATTATTGTCTGGCAGTATATTCTGCATAAAGATAAAGTCTAGATTTTTATGGCAAATCAGCACAATAACGTATGCATCACAGAAAGTGAAATGATGTCTACCATTTGATGACATTTACTTGCACTAACTTTCTGAAAAATGTTTTGTAATTAAATATCCACAGATCGTTCAATTTAAAATATATACAGAATCTTCTCATCAAAAGAGACATCCATATCAAGAAGACATATACACAGTACATTGATAAAGTTTATGCTCATTGGTGTAGCATTTGTTGGTAGATGTAGAAATATACATACATAAAGGACGTTTATTACATAGTTTCTTCATAGTTATTGTCGAGTTAAGCTTCATGCTCACCGCTATTTATTCCTATGAGCGATTCGGTTTGCTCTGCTTCGAGATCGGGTATTCTGAAGTGTAAAATATCAAAAGTGTATTACAATGATATCGCTTGTATGAAAATTCACGTATAGCTTTGTATTCTTAATGTCTAATACCTTGTTGATCTGTTCCTTCTACAAATCCAAATGTAAATTCTTTTAATTAAATCCATGACTGGATCCCAATTATCATAGTAGGATAGAAGAGACACAGTCAGAAATGCTATAAGCATCGGAATGGTTCCTAAGTAGAAAATGCATGGATATTCGACCTTCTTTAATAACACGTCAGCTATCATGGACATCGGCATAACTAAACTAACTGCCAAAGTTGCTATAAGGGACGATGTTAAAAAACAACCCCTATAAGTAACAAGATGATGGGATGAATGCATCAGTAAAAAAACATATCATATACTTTAAATGAAAATCTATTTTCGCGAACTCACCATAGCCAAAGCACTTCGCTTAGAACTGTACCAATTAGACCATTGATGATCAAAAATGTCCACTGATGTGTGTCTGGCCATTCAAATTCTTCCCAATGACCATAATGAAGAATAAAGAACAACGGCCATAAAAGTGTCAAGCTAAAAAGTCCAACAAAACCAAAAAACATTGGTATATCCATCTTATCCTCGTGGTCTACCTTCCTTGTTAGAAATACAATGTAAGCAGCATAGAAAAATGCACTGACTAGCGCCAATATTATGCCTGTAGGTATCCTATTCGTTTCTATAGTTAAATCTGAAAGACCTACTAATACCTAAAAATTGAGAAACAAGAAATAATTTAATTATACTTTATCAATTGTAAGTTGAAGTGAAATATGAGAATTGACATACTAGCCCAAGAATGCTGACTGACACAGCAACTAGTTTAGACAATGTAAATTTATCTCCTCCATTACTTGGGAAAAAGGCAGCAAGAAATAAAGTGAATAAACTAGAAGTTGACGACAGTACTGTTACAACTCCTGCCTCAGTTTTCACTAATGAGATCTGATGCATATAGTTCGCCATAAACCACTGCAATAGAAAACGTTGGCATTAGCAGAATGCTTGTTTAGTCATTGCAAGTTGCTAAATTGTTACATACAAGTAAACAAAACATAAGTGCAATCTTAGCAACTTTTTGCACAGAAAATTTATTGGCTTGTCGCCTCACATGCTCCCCAGCCCTTAAGCTAGCTTGGTAACTAAGTCTTGCCAATAACGCTTCCGTGGCATCGGTTTCGGACATATGTCTAACTTCTGCTAACTTACTAAATCGGACAGAACGTATTGACGAATCATCACTTTCTGTACCCGAGGAACGATCACAGTGATCCGGTGTTTTTATTGGTACAAACATTGGATCACTCTGTAAAATGGTATTACTGGTTATTATCAATATCAATAACTACTAAGAAATTACTTACCAGACTTGTATTGGCTTCTGAATAAAAGTTATCATCCTCAACATTAGGATCTATGAACTAAGAAATAAAGTAAAAAAGTAAATACAGATAGAATTTCTTGGAAAAGGTTAGTTGTATTTAAACTTACCATATATGTTGCTGGTTTATTACACTGATCCCGCCATGGAGGCCAAAAGCACAAACCCAGCAAATAAAGCGTGAACATTGATGTTTTCACATAAGTGCTGAAAAACGGTTTTTCAAATGCTGATTCCCTATAAATGTACTGAAATGTAAACCATATGTTGTTATAGATTTATCAGAGCTTAAAATAATACTTTTAAAACTAATGTTCAAATTACATCTTACTTTAGTTAGTTCAGAACTAGAGACCCAAATTATATCAACTAAGAGTAACACTAAAAGTCCTAGTACAAGTCTTTGAGATTTATTCATCATTGCTGCAAGTTTGTGAGGATCCTCCGCCATCCCCTGTTGTCTACGCTGTCGTAATTCTACAGAGCAGCTCATGATATATCCAAAACTTTTCCTTTTTTCATTAAGACATCATGAGAAACTTGGCTGCTGAAACATAAATAATAAAATCATTAAGTCATAGATATTATTCAATAAAATATAAATATTAAAATTTACATTGAAATTCATAATAGAACATGAAATTATGAAAGTGAAATGGAGGCTACAATTACTTGATGAAGTTAACAATGGATGATTATAAATTATCTAACAAATATATAATTCAAACATATCACACTATAATTTTCAATGTTTACTAAACAGCAAGAATGCACTGCAAGAAAGAAGGAAATGCAATATACGTTGCACAAATTGTCACATAAATTACTGGAGAACATGTTAAGAAGGAAACAGAACGCATGGAGATAGGAAGCAAGGTTTGAAACGGTGGACGAAAAAACAATGTTCAAGGTTCCCACTACTTTAATATTCTCTTTTTAGCTACAAGTTCATGTCTGGCGGTGCTGAATATAACATGGCATAACAATTACAAGCACGTACATCTATTTAAAAAATCATTTGTTGGTCTTTGTGACTGATAACAGGTGGACAAGCGGCAAAATGTGAGACTGTGATCGTACGTAAAATAACCTATAAAAAATTACACCAAGAGCGACCAACAGTTTTTAAACACAATGTTCTACGAAGGATTCAACAGAGAATCGACTCACAATTATCAACAACCCTCAATTTTTTGCAGCACTGGGCAACTAATCTATGCAGTATTCCTACATCTTGCTACCACGGAACCACGAGCAGCGTGTGACCCTTGATCAACCACACTCGGATCAACAGTGTTTACTCGCCGGTGTTCGGTTTAACCACTCGATCTTCAAATTCCTTGCTTGTAACCCGACTTTCTTTATAATATAAATGTTACAATCCTTTACCGTAATCGCCTTGTTATCGCGTCGGAACAACTACCCGTAACCATGTTGATGCGCTGATGACGGTTTGTAGTTTTTGTTATCACCCCGATGGCGCTACGTGTCTTTTTACAGGGCACTCCAGGGCACCTTGTCTTGTGCAGCTGACTTTGAATCAACCACCGGTTTCCCTTATAGCAATTCGTTTTCCCCCGATTTCGTCATAAGGTAATCCAATTAACAAGATAAACGTCCTTAGAGCACAGTTGCAAAGTGACATCTGACACAAACGTTGTCACTTTCTTTATTCCAGACATGCCGGAACAAATGTTACGAGAACATTACAATACTTATTTTGTATGGTCTTTTGCTTGGCTGGCTAGCAAGTGGATTCGATAAGTCTGAACGATAATTTGTATTGCACCGTTTATTGGAAAACCCCCTTTCCGACGTTGCGAAAGAAGCTTAAAGGAACGGTTGTCATGAGAAACAACAACAGCAACATACCGCAAGTGGTCCCAGCGATAGCTTCTTCACGATGTAATTAGTTCGAAAGGTGTTCCGTGACGTTGTCTACGAGTTCTAAGAATGGCCAATAATATCCTTAGCAATGGTCGGATTCAGCAACAAACGACGGTTTCGCAACGGCTGAGAAGCGACAAAGGGAAGAAAGGTGTTTTTTCTTTAGCTCATTTTGCGCCAAACGGTCGCGCGCGCGTGTGTACGTGCACGTACGTACGTACACACTTGAAATAGTATTGACAGTACCGGATTAAAAATGGAATTGTATTTGCGGCTGATAAAAGATAAGAGTTTCGTACGTTGACTACGTTGACATCATTTTTGGTAATTCGACGGTGACACCGCGGCATCGTATTGAAATTTCAATCTAAAATCAAGTTGCTGCCATTTAATCCCTTCACTTCCGGTTGCGTTTTCAATTCAAATATCGTAAACTACATAGTTGAAAATCAATTATTTCTTGTATCATGAAATTAGTATGATATTATATTAATTAAATTTAAATTAACATTTAATTTATATTAGTAAGTAACCGTGACAATAACAACACTAACAATTTTATTGTCGAATCAGCGCCGGAAGTTCCAGCGATAGAGAGCAACAATTGGTTGCTGCATCGTCATTACACGCGGCATGAGTACAAAACCTGTAAAATTCTGATCGACCAGGAATTGTCGAGTTCGAAGGGGCACAATGAATACGCGAACTATTTGAAAGTAAGAGAATCATTCGAGATGAATTATAAAATCTTTCTATCGATTATAACGATATATTACGTCTTGTTACCACCAGGGTTTGATTCTCAGGCGAGAGGGCAAAGTGCAAGATTCGTTGAACTGTTTTCAGGCAGCGTATAACGTGAACTCGACGAACGTTAATAACGTGAAGCAGATTGCCAAGTCGCTGTAAGTAAAGGAAAATTCGATTTCAACGGCGCGTTACGAAAATTAAATTGGATTCAGACACGTGCGGAACCGGTACTCCATCTAATTGGATTGTTTACATACACACACACACATGATGCCATTCTTTTGCAGCCGGGCTGTGTCACGAATGTAATCCGTGTATCGTATAGTCTCGTTGAAATCATATACAGTAAATCCTCGATGAATGTTCGAAGTATCCTCTGCACTAACAACGAGAAGTCTCCAGCTGTGAGGCTGATTTTTTAACAAGGTTTGGCACAGTGATAGAGCTTGGAATTCTAAAGTCAATGATATTTGTTTCAGCCGAATATGGCCATTAGTTTATGAAGTAATTAATGTTCAGTGCCGAGGAGTCTTCGAACACTCATCGAGGATTTACTGTAGATATCATTCAGAATGCTATTTAAAATTTAAAGACCATACGAATTCGTTAACTTGTTAAATGTTATTAATTTATTGCTCTTTAACAGTCTGATAATGGGCAGCCATAAGCGTGCGATCGACGCCTACTTGGAGGCCGAGAAGATATCCAATGTACCTGATTGGGAACTCTATCTGAATCTAGGCAAATATATTAATTAAGTGAAAACGTACATGATGGTTCAATAAACACAGTTAACCATCAACTTGCAATTGGACACTGCATATTCATTAAAATTTCTACATTAGCTACAAGTGCATAAAATCGTCCGGTTACTTACGTTAAATTCACGGCTTATTAAAAAAAAAGGGAATGTACAATAATCTAGCACAATGTTTCACGTATTTGAAATTAAGATTTTTTCTAGTCACATGTAAGAGCTTGAATATCCAGTTTCTTATTTGTGGTCACTTGAAAACAGCGTTGGGCACAATTTAATTCGAATAACTTATACTGAATATCATCAGTATCTAAGATCAATATTCTACTTGTTCAAAAAGAAACATTATAAAAATTGGAATTTCTACCGTTCAATACAATTAAAAACGGCGAAATACTTTTTTTTATCTTCTATTCGTTATTTCGAAAATCACTGTACGTGTCTACCATAGAAATACTATATAAGTAACGGGGGCTATTCTGTACTTTAACAAGACTCAATCTATAACAGTCTGGTTCACCTAATTCCGTTCTTCCTCTTCTTCAGGCGAGTGTTACGCGAAGCTGAACCAATTATACGAGGCGAAGAGACATCTGAAGAGATCGATCGAGCTAACGAAAGCCGAACTGCCGTACATCGCTCTGGCGAGAATCTATCTCCTAGAAGATCAAGTTACCGAGGCCCGGAACGCGTACACCGCAGCACTCAGGTATAGAAGAGGCCCAGGCGTTTCCGTTTTTAATGTATTCCGCCCGATTAACGCTCGCTTGACCTCGCGTAGCATCTTGCACGCGCGGATTCAATTCCACGCGGCTCGAATGTTCTTGTTTACGAGCCGCCGTATTATATTCTGCCATCTCGCCGCGGGCTGACTATAATAGATCTCGGATGAAAAAAGCTGCGGAGCAAACAGAACACAACGTCCAGGACATAGTTTGGTGATGATTACCACCTCGGTTTCCAAGCTTCTTGAATAACTGCTGGCGTATGCGATTGGCTGCAAAGGGGCCCGTTTGTAAGAAGTTCCTTGAAGTTTCCACATTACACTTTGAATACCTTTATTGAAAATAGTAGAGGAGATGGTCTAAATACGGGCTAGCACCTTTACTTCTGGACTTATTGCCAAATCTGTTGAAGATTTTTTAAGATATGTATCACTTTGGTGTATTTAAAACGCGTTTGTTTTGTGGTATGGAGTTAAAATAAGCTTCTTTTGTTTTTTAGTTGTAGTTTCATACTATTCCCGCTATGGTGAAACACCTAACATTAGATTAGACCCTAGACTGTATTTGGACTACTTTCTCTGTATAATTCAGTTCTTGCTGGGAGAGTAAGGAGTTAGCTAATACTAATGAACTAAATGTCATTGGTAATTAATTATTACTGTATGTAATGACTCACTGTTTGTCACATACAGTGGCAGAAAAAAGTATTCATACAGTGGTGACACATACTAATGATTAATAATACTGTTTTCAGTGTAACATTGAGTTCATAACTTTATCTATATGACTATGGTGATTGACAGAAAACTAGATTATTATGGAATAATCCGCAGAAAATAATTTTTAACTTAGTAGTATACTGAAGGCAATATTGTCAAGTGATAATTAGTACTCCGGTGTACGAATACTTTTTCCCTCTCGCTGTACCTGACCTTAATTTCTCCATTTCCTGAAGGGGCACTCAAAGTAGCCATTGTCCATTCTGAAACTAATCGATTGTCCTCGTACTACAGCAGTCCGTGTACACTACCGCTCATAAGTATTACAACAGCTTCGTATGAATCAATTGTAATGTTCTGTAACAAAACTTATACACATTTTTCGCCACTTTTATTACTTCATAAGAATGATCAATTGAGCTTTAATATCCCCTAAAAATATTCCTTTCGGACGTTCAAGCAATTTCGTAATGCGTTGTAACATTTATTACATATTCGAGAAGTGTCCTAATACTTGTGACCGGGAGTGTATACCAAAAAGAAATTATCAAGGGGAGTAGTTCGATCTACAGTTTCCGTTAAAAATTTCACGTTCGAACATTTCGAAATTCCATGAGAGAAAGTTTCCCCAAAAAAAGTTCTGATTACGTAATTCGAATAATCGAGCTCTCGGTTTATCCAAACGTCAAGGATGTCTCGTTTCCGTGAAATTCCGAATAATTCACGGTGGAAACCCACGTTCTCGTAGTTTTCTCATCTGCAACATTTTTTCTGTTTTTTTAGCGTGAATCCCGAGTGTGTCGAAGCCGCGACCGAATTGGGGCTGCTCTACCTTAAAATCGGGGACGTTCAACGGGCGTTTCAGCAATTCGGAACCGCGCTTGCTCATTCCCCGAATTGCACCGAGGCGATTCTGCCGATTGCTTACGTGATCCAGGTGAGCATCACGGGTTGATCGAGGTATGCCAGGCACGAGATGACGTTCAAAGGGTAGACAAATTGGTTTCGTGTCCAAAAAATTAGTTAAGAAAAACGATCCTTTACGATTAACATTAAAAGAAATCAGGTGCGTATCTATAATAATTGCGGAGATAGAAATTTTTGTATTTTTCCGAAAAAATCGGTGAAAATTTATGGGTCTCTATCTGTTAAATTATTTAAAAATCAACGAAACAATTTTCGATTAGAGGTGCAGTGTAGCAATGTGCGTTGTTTTCGGATGGTCCTTTACATCGAAATTTGGCCTACGGTGGCTGCCCTTAATAGGCTCGATAAAATCGATGCTGCACTACGATCGCGGAATGCCAATGTTATCGAAGGCATTCAACCGAGTTAACACGGAAAATAAATCTTTGGAAAGAACGAATCGCTAGTATTCGGAGGTGCATAATATTACGTCAATATTCGTATGTAGTGTCGAAGACTTTTTTTTTTAATATTGGGTTGTTCAATAAGTCTTAAACCTTTCTGATTTATTGCATTCATTGATATTATTGCAAGGTGTATTGGAATAAAGTATATAATTCGTATCTATAATATTATCTGAAATAGTTTAAGATGCACAATATAGTTTCCGACGAACGAACGTTTCACCCTTAAAGATGGCTCCTTTAAAGATTAAATTTTTCCTTTCGATAAACACAACCGCCTCGTGAACCGCGACTGGCTACGAGATAACGCACACGTTTCGGTTTAAACTATGCACGTCATCCCCGTAATGTTCCTTAAGAATTTAATTAGAGGTATTAGCCCCGACAGATGGGAGGGTCTCATGAAACCCAGAATTCTCTCTGTCTCGACGTATGTTCGTAAATATTCATCGTTTTCGTGTTTTCAGAATCATCAGGAGTACGATGTGGCGTTGTCCAAGTACAAGCTCGCCGCCCAATCGATCCCGGAATCTCACGCGTTGTGGAACAACGTCGGAATGTGCTTTTACGGAAAACAGAAGTTCGTCGCTGTAAGTACACGGAGACGTGTGATGGTCTCTACGTGGACTGTTAGGTGCATGCCATTCGTTTTCGATTTTACGAGCTACCTTTACTCACGGAAGTCCACTAGGGGGCTATGAACTAGATATTTGAATTCTTTGGGGGAAACATAAAAAGTGGCCGAGGCGACTGCGAGACTGCGCATTCTTCGGTTTATGAAGAAATCGAGAATCGGAGAATGTGGTCAATGATCTCGATAAATTCTTCGTTGTACCGTTGAAATTAATTTATCATTTCAATTTTTAAACAGTCAACGAGATTAAATAATTCTTTGCCACATATCGACTCATTCAGGAAGAATTATTATTTCATTATAAAAATTGGAATTTCCACGTTTAAACGATTGAAAACGACATTGTACTTTTTTGTCTTTTATTCGAAACTCTTTATCCAGATAATGAATTTGCCCATCTTCGATGTTAGCGAAGGTATATTTCATTAATGAACATTTATTATCAAAGTAATATAACTGGACGATAACCACCTTCAAATTGGTTAGCTTTCATATCGATTACTCCATTCGATACGAGTACTTAAAAGTACTAAAGTAAAAAGTACTTAAGAGTACTAAAAATACCCGGTATCGAAACGAAAGTATCTGATTATTTACTTGTATTTACTTGGATTGGTTCATCCCTAGTCGATTCTGTGTGTCACGGCCACATAAGAGCAAACTATAATCGTTCGAAGCGGTTGTTCTTTCCTCCGATGAGCTAGCAAATCGGACGAATCAGCGGTGGACTTTATCCAACGACGAGAACATTCTACCGGATTTAACGATGACAATTAATTTAAAGGCCATTAAACGGGGGGTGGGGCGACTGTACACGCGCGCTACTCGCTCGCGGAATGACGGCCGGGACACACTTGCGTACCGCCGGAACTCAATTAGGGGATGAGACAGAGGCGTGTGCAGTTGTATATCCAGCTACAATGTGCAGCCGTGGCAACTGAGAGAAGCGGTGAATGTAAATTACTTGCCCGGGTATATCCTAATGAGAAGTGCAATACACTCCCTCCTCCAAAGAACTTGGCTCTCTTGTGCTGTACAGTTGTTCACTCTATTTCGATTTATTCGAAAATAAAATTTTGTTCAAACTTGAATTGCTAACCAAAAACAGGCCGATCCGGGTCACTTTGACCCATATCGAAGTTTAGATACTAAATATTGTTTAGGAACGCTTGTATCATTAGATAAGAAGGTGGGGTCAAAAGTGACCCTGCTCGGTTGGACGAGGATTAATAATCTTCATCGATAGTGGAACTTACATACACGGTATTTATTTATTTATACACGGGTTGGCCCTCTTGTTTTTATAAATTGTTAGAGAATTTATTAGCTAAATTTGATAGTCTGGTGATGATATCGGTATGATCAAATCTAGAGCTGCGTAGTAAATGTGTGAATGTAGGTGGATGACTAACCTTTTTCATAGGGGCATTTATGTTAATATTGTATTATTGTTGAGTATACAAGAATGTCCTTGATCGGGAATAGCTAATTACATAAAAAAGGAACCGAGAGGATTTACTACTGGAAACATTAAATGATCTCCTTGATGTATTATGTATCGCTGGTAACACGGTTGATCGTTGTTCAGACCAGAAAACGGACTGGATTAAGCGAATCGTATCGAGCGTAGTGTCAATAATTCAGGTAGTCACTGCATTTCCCATTTACATTAATATTACATAAAGAGCCGCGAATGACGCAGGGAATAACGAATCCGTAGTAAAGCCGTGGATAACGGTCAATCACGGATTATTAAGGATGATCGACGAGCATTTTCGCTCATTCGTGGGCCGTTGAAGATGTTTCCTATTGCATCGTGTAGGTCATGGAAAAATACAGTAGAAGTTACATTTAGGGGATGCAGTGATAACCTTGACCTTGACATATATTGTAAAGGACATTCCTTTTGAGTAACCCTCAAAAAGTTTTAGCTGTCGCGCATTTTTTGATTGAAAAGATATTAGCAAATAAATTTGCAACACATACCAGTTATTTTAAGTATTGAATGGCAACTGTCCCTGACCAACTCTGAATTACTTTTTTCCTTGAACTGTCTCTAACTAACTCCGATCAGTATAATGCTTCAGAGTTGATTAGAGACAGTTCAAGGAAAAAAGTAATTCAGAGTTGGTTGGATACAATTTTAGAAAAGGGTATCATGGTTCTTTTAATAAATTTTTAATACGTGAATGTGGAAAAGTGTATATGTATTTAAATATCGAGTGGTCGTCACGATCCATGTTCGAGATGCAGAGGAACGATTGCGCTCGGAAGTTTCTTAATCCCGCGCACTCCGCCTCCCATTATTCCGCGGGTACGTAGTTAACTTGTTAGCGGGGCCGAGGCTCCGCCGTTAAGTGGATTAAGGTTTAAACCTCGGCGTTGGTTACCTTGTCGTCGATAAGAGGCGTAAAGGACGGTCAGGTCGGCGGGACGCCGAGATCGGAAAAAGAAACGGGAGCCGTTTGCGAGGTCACGCGCCCTAAAGGCCCGTTTACACGTTCGAATAATTTTGCGCAAACTCTGACACGTGTTTTTACACGAACGAACAAATCGTTGCGTTTAAACGGAAGCTTGCATGTTCAGTATAATTTGCGCAAACTGACTTGCGTAGTAAGGCCCGTTTACACCGTCGAATAACTCGTGCAACACGACTTGTACATTCACATTTAAACGTAGCGTTAAGCACAAGACAGTTTGCACGAATTATTTGAATATGCAAATGTGCCTGAAGTGGAATATAACGAGTCGGTTTATTGGCGCGAATTTTCATGCACGAGTCAGTTTGCGCAAATTATTCGAACGTGTAAACGAACCTTAACACCGTTAGGTTCACCGCTGACGAGTTAATTTTTATTATCACAAGCATCGTCGTCGTCCGTTGAATCGATCCGGCGTCCCCCCACGGGATCCTCGTGTCGTTTGCGTAATCGAATCTCGTGGCCCGATCCCTGAATTATCAACACCGACGGTCCGATCGATCGGATAATTGCTACATCGCGGTGTGTTTATAAGACGATTGTTTCACGTGATTCACCGGGCCCTCGCCGGCACCAATTTAATGGGTCGAGCCCGGGGGACGATTGCCGTGCGCAAATCGGCTTAACGCGTTCCCGATTTACTTCCAGGCGATTAGCTGTTTGAAGAGAGCTCACTATCTGAACCCATTGGCCTTCCTACCTGCTTATAATCTGGGGATGGTTCTGTTAACCACTGGACAGCCGGCCTCAGCTGCTGTTTACCTGTGCGCCGCGATCAGCGCTGAATCGAAGAACCATATGCCGTATCTCCTGCTGGGACGTAAGGCTGACTATGTTCTGGTCAATTCTACTTTTTATAGTATCCCGTCATACGTCCACCCACGAGCAAACTCGGCTTCAACTAGGAGAAAAAGCAGTGTATGGATAAGGGCCTCCTATCATTTGGTAAATGTATTTTAAGTACTGAGACAAATGTTACATCGAATGTTAATTTGGTATAAATTTCAGTAATTCCCAATACCAAGTGGTAGGAGCATGGTAGGAGGCCCTTTCTCTGCGCCACTGTTTCTCCTAGCGGAACCTGAGTTTGTTCGTGAGGGTATAGTGGACCCTAGCTATATTGCCATGGTGGGGGCTGTAGGGGAGTAAAACACGTGCTATCGTGTTTTCAATAGTATCTTCGGTATCTCCTCGGTACATCCATTCCCCATTATGACCAAGAAAGATAGCACTATCAGATAAGTACCTACAACAGAGACTAAAGGGTAGATACTCGAATACTGTCTTCAGATCTATGTTGTTATTGAAGACAAAAACAATGAACGTACAAGGTTTTGTACTTTTGCCCTTTTGTCCACAATGTCTGTTCCCTTTTTCTTCTGTTACCGACGCCGTAAGCCTCGTCCGGTGAACGTCGCAACAACACAATATGTATGTTCCCATTGGGTTCTGTAAGAGAAGGAAGCCGGACGGTGTTGTGTGTGTGTGCGGTGTGCACGCGACGTAACCGCAGCAAACGGCCCACTATGTCATTGTCGCATAGGAAATTCTAATCTTATCGACTACCAGGCTGCTGGTCCCTTCTATTATCGTCTCTCGGATGGCCCCGATTCGTGTAACGACAGGAAGTATAATCGTTGTGCTACAGTTGCCTTGAAACGGCTGGACGATCCAGAGGGCGCGGAGAAGGTGTTGCAGAAGGCGCACGCCTTTTCGCCCCAGGATCCCCTGATACTGATTAATTACGCGATCGTTTTGGACATGCTGGGCAACGGGAACGGCGCCGCGGAATTATTAACGGCGCTAAACGACATCGCAGCTGTGATCGACGTCGACGAGCAGGCGAGTCTCTCCTAACGGCCGTTACAACCTTCTTTTGTCCCGTTCAAGCTGACCTTGGAACGGAGCGGAACGGAACTGAACCGACGCATAAGAATATTCCGCTTTGCTTAGTTTGAATAATTTAAAATTCGAATCCGTTCCGTTACGACAATTAAAAATTGAAACCGGTTCCGTTACGACAATGAAAATTAAAATCCATTCCGTCCCGAGCCAGACTGCAACAGTATTTAATACGCCGTCCGTTTATTTCCGTAGATAACGCAGACGGCGAAGAAGCTGTCGACGAAACTCCAACAAGAGAAGCCGTCCGGCAACGAAGGGACGAGAATCCTTCACGAGGACGAAGTTTGAAATGTACTCTACGGGGGCCATGGGACCGAAGAATCTTGAGGACCTTCAAAGACATGAATAAAAGTCATTTAAACGTTTCAACTTCTACATTGACTCGAGCATTTTATAAAGACCGGTCCCTACCGGGAACTTGACGATTTCCAGATTATTCAGAACTTTCTTCTCCTTTTTCCTTCAGGTGTTCGCCACGGATCCTCTGCATTGTCTGTCCAAGATCCTCCATCTTTTCCTGCCTGTACGGAACCACGCCACGTGTCAAGGAGACTTAGTTTTCTCATTTAAGTATTCTTTTTTTTTCTTCTCCGAATGACCGTCGCGCGTAAATTCGTACCGTTCCCACCGGATGTTGTATGATACTTCCGAAAGTGTCAAGGATTTACGTGGGTCGTAGGATCACTAGAATAGTATCGACGACTCGGCGCGCTGTGTGTTGCTACTTTCCTCGATTCTTTTCCTCGATATTCTCGTTGGATACGGGAAGGGAGGGGGAACGGTGAATTAACCTGTCGGTGTCTCGTTCCCGCAAAACTTCGCTCTCGAACCATTTCTCGTTCATATAATACTCGCTCGACGAACCGTGATCGCGGAACGAGTACGTTAAGGAAGTAATTAAACTGTTTCTTGGTAGATTGCCTCGAACAACTAGTCGTCCTTTCGGTTCACTCTCCCGATCTACCACGTGGCTCTATTAAAGACCTTTCTAAATTCTAATTACAAGTACCGGGCAACTTGTAACTCGAGTCGTTCTTCGAACGATGCAAGCCGAGATTAGAGTCTTATTTCACGAAACCCTTTTGCAATCTGTATATGCATCACTGGATAAAAGTATGGGACCAGGTCTGATAATTAAAGCGAAATGACAATCTTATTCTACAAAAAGATTAGATAAAAGTAACGTGCTAACGCCAACGCTGATCGTACCTGATTTGTAATATACCGATTCCGTAACTTGTATTATATCCTTAGAAAATAATGTGTTTAACGTTCCATCAATCATGAACTCTGGTCTCGTACTTTTGCTCGGTAGTAGTGTACGTTGTGTCTCTGAAAAATCTGCGTCAGACTTTATTGAAACCGTCACGTGGCCAACGAGATATTATTCATAGAGGGTTTAGAATAGATATACAGCGAGCTGTTCTGTAGAGAGATGTACGGAAATAGGAAAGACGGTGGGACGACGATCGAAAAATGTAGTTTATATTAAAACACGAAGGAAATACTGGGCTAGCGAATACACACCCCCTTTGCCCCCTTGTGGATCGGGCTTTCAAAGTCCCTCGGATCGTGTCGAATCTTATTGACGTTGAACGAGTTTCCCAGCGAATTTCCGTCGCGCCGACGCGTTTGCTCGGTCGCACGGAAACCGATGACGAGGCGTCCGCCGCTCGAACGTCTGGTCGAGCGTGAAGAAGAAGTCTCATCGTTACCGGAAATCGTCACTGGTGACCACGTGAAATATAGTCTCACGCCCATTATGATTAGTTTTTATATACAGGGTGTGATCGTGACTGATGATCACGGACAGATGACACGATTGATACGATGGTTCAAACGGGCTTCGCGTGATTCCTCGTGAAAAAAAATACATCGAGAACGTAAATCCAAGTTCTTTTTATTCGAGGCCTTATATCTGCGAGAAAATCGACTTTCAATGTTATAAGAAAAAACGTCTGCATCGAAACGAGCGACTGAATCGTTTATTGCTGATCGTTTTTGCTTGTAATTAACGCGGATGGTTGTACGGTACGGTCTGTTTTTCCATTGATTTATCACATTCAGCGTATCACTTTACATAAATTATTGTTACAAACACCGTGTCACTGTCAGTGTTGATAAACATTAACAGGAATGGAAATGATCAGTAACAGACACAGTGTAAGTGGAGCTGACATCGAAGAGTGCGTGTTACTAAATCAATTTTAAAGTTCGATTTTCTGAGGTATCCTGGAAATCGAGAAACTTCATTTTAGATTTCTGATTAGATTCCGAGAAATATTGTTTACGTAATTTAAATGGTTTCGAGAGACAAATCGGACGGTAGACAAAATTATACATATAAGTGAATTTAAAATTTGTGGAGTTCAAGGTCATTTCAAGGTCATATTATTATACATTGATAAATGCATAATAATGTCGGCTACAATACCATGAAAAAACTTTGAAAAAACCATTAGAAAATGATACTAATAACAAATTTTTGCCGCCATCCGATACGTTTCTTGAGACCATTTAAATTATGTAAAAAATATTTCTTATATGATCACAGATAGAGAAGCCATACTGCCATATTAATCGATTATCATTAAGAGTATCCACTCGTTGGTATCGAGATCTCTAGTATTTTTCATTCGTTTACAGAGCACAAGTGGCACTCGTCCATCAAGCACCGATCGAAACTATGTAGGTGGACGCCTGATCAGAATCGTTTAAACTTCATCCGGGCGGATGAAACGTGGATAATTAATTTAAAACCCTTGAAAGGGAGAAAGGGCGCGAAACACAGTGTACATCGGTTCCTGTGTAGCTTCACTCTGTTTCCAAGGGAACTTAATTAGGAGAGACGGCAGAACGATGCACTCTCGTCGGCGAAGGTGAAACGATCAGTGAAATTGGTGAAATTCAAATTGTCTTTCAACGTAACAGAGGATGCGCGTTATCGATTCATGGTTCCGTTTCACACACGGGACAACAGTTGGATTATTTTCATGGAAAACAAAAAACCGTAAAACAAACCACCCGAGGGAAATGGAATTGGTTGGTATTTCTATTTTTTCATCTTATTCCGATGGATTATAGGTTAAAGGATTTTCAGATCATGTATCGTAGTCTTGTAATTCCAATCCGTGGATATTCTGTCGTTAAATTACCACGAAATGGAACCTTTTGGATATTTTCTTTTTACTATATGTACTAAAACCTAACACTTGGGAAACAAATGTCTATGACCTATGCCTATGGAATTTCGATTGCAAATTTTTATGAAATTTAACGAACCACTGTACTGAATATAAAACTATAACTTCTATTTTTTGGGGGATATCTACTGGTAACGCGTGGACGTGGTAATTTTTCCATCATGGATGGGGGTCGTAATGGGCGCACCGACGAAATTCAGACTGGTAATTTAACGACACCCTCTATATGCGGCCCACAAATAACCAACGGAGTCGTCGAAACCAGCCGGAATAACGTCGAATATATTTAACCGCGATTTGCATGCGACGAGGTTTGGATATCAGTCCTGGGTGTGACGACAGTTACGCGAATCAGTGGGCGGGAAAAGCGTAGAGGCCCTCGGGAATTCCGGTTCCGCGTTCCAAGCGAGAAAACTATTCGCCCGTTCCGGAACATAACGCGCGGTCCAGCTAGAAGCTTCCAGCATTCTTCCTTTGTCGAGGAAAAACGGAGGTCTTTGAGGTTTTCGAAGAATACAAAAGAAAGAATCGAAGGGGTCTTTGCTCCGATCGGTATTACGTAACCCTGCTTTTAATTATGATCTATATACGTGATATAACAGTTCTTCTTACCTTTTATTTAGCGAGACGTCACTTTAATGCTTTAAAAGAATCGGATGCTCGAAGGTACTTGACCTGGCGATCAAATGAAATAGTTCACTCATTAAAAGATCGGAAATACGGAGGACATACCCTGGTACGTCGAAGGATTATTACTTCAAATTAATAAATGGATTGCAGGATTTTATTGATTTATAGTATATTCGATTATCTGAAAGTCATAGATTGCTTGAAGTTAATATAAAATGCCCGAAGGAAATAATCGATCAGAGGTCGTGCGTATAATCGATTCAGGAATTTGGTATCGAAGTAATTAGCATTAAACGGCCACAAAAAAAAGTACGTTCGTTTGATCAGGGTGTTTAAATAGTTTTGTCGGACGAGATTGAATCACGGTGTGTGTTTGAAAAGAAACTCGTCATATCACGACGAATCTAAAAACGTTTCAGCTTTTATGGAACGTCGCGGTCCGCATATTCATGAATATACATACGCCAAACGAATCGATCGTTTGCATAATTGTATAACCGCGTGGACGATCGTTGATTATGCCTCGGTCCCTCGACATTATTGGTTCTCCGCGTAATAGCCAGAGAATTGAAGGTTATGTTTCCTATTAATTTCAGACTGTTAACTGGAGCGCCATCTGGGCCGATTTTCATGGGCATTTGAACGATCTGGTGTTCGTGACTACGGACATGATGGACTTTTCACCATCGATCATCGACACTCTGTACATAATTCCATTAACCTTCGATCGTTCACGGTACATTTTTCGCCAAAGAAAACTGAAGAGGCAAGGATCGAATCCTGCAAACATTCTCAACGTTGCCTTCCTTTCAGGTTCCCGTTCACTTTTAAGGTGTCGTCTTTCCAAGGTGGCGAATTCCCGATAAAGAAGCGACGAACCGATGAAAACGAAAACCGATGGTATTTAAAGAGGAAAAGGGACAGCTGAAATAACTTCGCGGAGGAAATCGATGGCTGGATAAAACTCGTCGGAATGTGTTCCTTCGGAAGAATAATTTATGCTGGAGGTAAGTACTTTTGGCTGTCACTTACTGTGTATTTCAGAGGTTATTATCCAAAGTACAGTTCAAAGGGCAGTGTGCATAAAAATGATAAAATAGGTTAGGAAAGTAGAATACACTTTGTGCAAAACGAAAACGGATTATTATGTCCGACGAAGCAGGAGGGGGGTCAGTAATTAGATAAAAGATGGCGGTTAATACGGAAAGATTTATTCGTAATGTATATGTAAATAATTCGTCGTTAACGCTTACATACAGGTATCGGATAAAGCTTCAGCTGGGCTCATTCGCTGAAACTCCATCGCGTTTTTCGCTTGTTATATAAAATATAACAGATTAACGACGTCATATTAATTACCACAGTCACGCTCGTTTTCTATTTACAGACGTCTTGTTTCATAATTAGCTCGATACATATCCTATTATTTCGCATGATCTCGGGCTCTACATTGATTAATTGCATCTATATTTGAGTGTGTTAACACGGGTTCCGAGTAATACTTGCTTTCCTCTCTTTTTTTTGTTTACATCTAATTCTTCGTTATTCGTTGTCAAGTGTATTTACGACGTGGGATTCGCTGGCTGACACGAACAGTCGATTGTCGTTTCCTATCCTGTCCACTTCCGATGGTGTAATTTCCTTGGAAATTTGCGTTGCAAATATCATTAAACGCTCGCGATGTGTCAACCGTTAGATCCTAAATTGTTGACGCGTGAACGATTTATGTTTGCGTAATAAATAATAATTTGGTACGACGGAATCCATCGGAAACGATTTATCGCGATATATCTGTGGTTGTTAGGAAAAACGACGCACGTCACGTGCTTTCACTTTCGAGATAATTGTCTTTTAAATTTCTGAACACCAATTCTTATTAACAATATTTCATTGTTTTCTTTTTACGATATAAATTATAAATGTATATTTCCTCCACTTTGCACAATATTCTTCTGTGCACAAGTTCCATATTAATGTATCACTCGTATGTAATAGTGTGCGCTGTTTTTTGTAAAATGAAAATATTGAATACAATTTTCTTCGTTTCATTTTATACAGAATAAATTGCAGTATAAGCAGATTAATGAAAGTAAAAATATAAAAAGCGCTCACAAAAGAAACTATACGAATAATCGTCGTATTCTCTAAATATTGTGGAATTACGTTGCTTTGTCCAACGTGTATGAATTGAACATTGAACTTCGGTTAAATTGTATCCATGTTTTCGAACATGTATTATAGAATTGTTTTTTATGATTCTTTTCCCGATAAACATGTACATACATAAATTCTATATTCTACAGCTCGATTACTGCCTGAACAAAATTTTTTGTTAATTGTGTGTGCGACGTTTTTCCTTATGGTCGCTGATATACGTATTTACGCGATATTATAACACGCAGAACTTCTGTCATCGTGTAGAAATATCATCGATAATGTAACAAAAAGCAGAATTCGACAAATATTTCTCCGTTACAAATTCTGTGTAGTACAATATATTTAATGGGAGGGTCTGTCGTTTTTCATTCGAAAATTTCGTTCGAAGATCCGAATAGAAAAAGAACTGTACTATGCTTTTAGGTTACACGTGCGTGAGCTTTGATGAAGTTCTAGCATGTAACACCAAGCTTCCTCGTGTTTCTGTTGGAGGCAAGATTAACCGAGGATCAAGTCTCCCTTTCATCTGTACACAGTGTCTGCCATTTGCAGCAACAGCTCCGGAAACTTAGACGGATTCGAATCGATCCTAAGTCTCCCTTGGAGCGCAAACTTGCGGTTTATTAGCCCCCGGCGATACCATGGCGGACTTTATTGTTTATTTTCCCCTGGAAAGTAATCTTCGTTGTTCCTGCCTTCCGTGTACTCGCGAATTGGCTCTATGCGTTCCTGACAATTGTGTGTTTCTATACATTGTATGTCTGAACAATACACGCGATGGTGTCCTTTGAACGAGCTACAAAAGTATTTGCATAGACACAATATTGGCTCTTCCACGAACCCTTCTTACATACCATTTACTTGTGGTAACAGTGTAATACCAAACAGTTCACTTAATTCCTCCTACATTTAGTTTTCAATACCGTTGACACCTCGCAATTACAATGATCTCTACTAAAATTCACTAGATGTCCTATACTCGATGAGCTTCACTTTTGTAAAAAACGAAATCAGTGAAATTGCATTGCCACAGGATCCATTTCTATCGACAATTACGCTAGTTTCATCGATCATCAATAATTCTTTGGCACCACGCGATCATCAGCTAGTGTCACTTCACAACCCTGTTAAATAGAAACAAACTGTCCTGCGTACGAACATCCTCTAAAAGGGTCCATGCCTCTAAAGACGCGTGGTCTCCAGACCCTTCAGCCTGCATCATACGTAGGTGCTCTGCACGTCGGTTTGTTGCGTGGCAGGTTGCCATTTCTTCATGATCCGGGGCTTGAACAGTTGTCCGAAAGTGGTGCGAAACTGCCTGGACATGGAGCAGTACAGGATGAAGTTGATGGCGCCGTTCAGAAGCGCTAGTATGTCCATCACCTCGCCGAAGTTGTGGTAGCAGTTACGGAAGAAACAGTCCCCTAGGACGCCGGACAGAAGGCCAAGGACACCCTGGGGAATCTCTGTGATCAAGAATAGAAGCAACACCGCGACCAGCATGTTCGTCGTTCTGTCCGCCCTTTTGTCCGACTTGCTTGGCCGTTGTGGGATCAGTCCGTTGACTGTGGGGCTTGTGAACTGATTGTAGCTCTTCAACGCTTGCTTCCGGCCCTTCGCCCTGGAACATCGTCGGGCAATGTTAACACTTTATTGACCTGTAGCCGACCACAGACTCCTCTCGACTATTGTCCCGATTTGGGTCCGTGTCGGGACAATAATCATATAGGGAGAAATGCTTCAGACCCTCGTAAATTTATTTTTTGCTTCAAAAACGAATTTACGAGGATCAACAAAGCACCTGTTTGTCAGGTTTCACCCCCAGTGGTGGGGACAACGCCTGGACAGTAATCGTGTAGAACAAGCCAGACGATAATCAAGAGGAGTCTGTACTAGATTTTTTAAATTTTAGTATTTATTAATAAGAAGCCTGTTGATTTCTTTTTGGATCAGGGTCAATGAAGACATTGTTACGTTATTCTATTAGAGCTTTTGCTATATTCCATGAGTGTCATTTGCTACTGCGATTGAACTATTTAATAATAGTTCCTTGGCTGTTGATCGTTAGATCCACTAAACTTATTCAGGGAAGTACTGTGACTTATGCTTGACTGTGTCCGCTTGTAATTCGAGTCCGATGGCGTGGAATGATAACAGACTCTTCATCAAAGTGGAGAATATTTCTGGACCGTAGTATAATCGCCACTAGATCAGTGTTGGAAATGAAGATCCCGTTAAGGATGACAAGATGCTCAAGACTCTAAGTTATGTTCCATTTCAGGAGTGACAATTACCCTTCGAATATTACCTGTAAAGGGCTTTTATCAGCCAGCAGCTGATCACCGTGAGAATGACGCAGGGCAGAAGCTTCACGACCACCCCCAACACCCAGAAATTCAGCTGGTAGAAGAAGTCCTTGTGCTGAGAGCAATCCGCATCGACGACGTACGCAATTTCCACGGTCCCATTCTCATTCAGCGTCTCCTTTCTTATCTAACGATCAAGAGTTCGATCTGTTTAGCTCAATGACCAAGATTTGGATATCGTGGTTCATCAGAATATTTTCTATTCCTCGTGAGCAAACAGGTTTTCGAATTTTTTAACGTGAGATTATTGAGCATAGTAAATAGGGGGATAAAGGGGAAGCTTTATGAGGTTAGGACCTTTTTGGATAGGTTCGTTGATGTCGAAAATTGTATAATGTCAGGTGTACCAGTAAGTAATCCACTGTGTTATCCAATGATCTATAGTAGTGTGACCTTCATTTGACCTTGAGTAAAAAAAATTCACAAATCTAAGGAAATAGACTTCAATAAGAGAGCAATTACGATAGAGGGATCAGTGGAAAAATGTGTAAAATAATTTTTCGGAAAGTCAAAAGTAAGTGTATTATTTAAGGTGCCCACGTTAGGTAGGACACCTTGTATATTCTTCTTATCTGGTACTTTTATCAGCCTTTCGTGATCATTTTTATGTAATTTTGAAAGAAAATTTGCATTTTTGGTAAATAATTCGGTCAACCGAAAGTGACAACGTCTCGTGAACAATCTTGTAAGTCGCTGTAAGATTCAGGAAAATCGTCAGGAATATAAATAAATGATTTCAATAGAAGCGAATACAGATATTTTGGAGAAGTAATAGTGGATTACTTATCGGTGCATCTAACAGAAGGTGAACTTACGCCGAACACGAAGAAGCTGGGCGCGCAGGCGACGAAGGGCGTCAGGAAGCTGGTCCAGAGGGCCAATGTGCAGCGTGCTGGTGTACACCATGAGTTGTTCTGCGGAAATCTGCGTCAACAAAAAAATATTCTCAGTTTCCCCTTTCATTTACGATAGCTAAAAGCCAAAATCTACCTCGACGTCAATGTCGTCTAAAGCTCATGTTACCTCAAAAATTTGTTTAAATTTTTGTTGAATTTTTTTGACCCAAGTATCTTCACAGTATTTGCTGTTTTCGAGTATCGACTACGAAGGAAAGTAGCGTGTATTTCCGTGTCACGGTTTTTCATTTCGCCGTGTCCATTTTACTCGAGATGAACGCACAGAAGTAGGAACATAGAAGCAAAACGGTTGCAATCGCGGGCTCTCTGGAAGAGAATTGTTCGGGCTGATTGCGGCCAGATTAAACTTCTATTTTTCCTCGAATATACAAGAGAAAAGTAGCTGCCAGTCAGGCCACGATCTCCGTGTTTTTTTCGACGCCACTGGCTCACAAATTAACGAGGGTAATTTGTAACAATTCAACCGAACTAATAGGTACATAACGTGACCTTAATAAGTAAACATCGTAATTTCCCTTTTGGGCTAATTTTGCATTTTAGTGTCACTCAAAGCACTCAAAATAAATACATTTTCCTAAATATTTCCGCAACTTCTGTAAATTAAATAAAGTTAAAAAAAACTCACTTATTTTTTGCAATTTAATAAGTTCAATTCATTCTAAAGTGTTTTATTGATCTCCTGTAAAGTTCCGTCAAATGAAGTGACGAGTTTTACGGAAACGATATGACGTAGAAGTATTCAACGTAGAGATCTTTCCCAGCATTTATCGGGAATTTACTGAATGTATAACGTATAGATGTCAATTCGAGAAATTGAAAAACTGTAATTAATTAACTTAAAATGAAAAAAATATGGATTTCACCGTTAAATGAATTTCTATGTAGTGGCACGAAAATTGTTTTAGAAAAGAATCAATATTTAATCATTTCCTTATTTTAATAACTCAATTTACTTAATTTACTGGTGCATCCGCCATAGTAGAGAAAATATTATTCCGAACAAAATCGCGAAACAAATTCTGGCTTCGTCGAGTTAATTAAACTGGGAAAGGGTTCTGTATTCTCTCCGGTTTCACGTATACACAATTCCATTTCGTTTCATCTTTTCCTTCTGTATTTTAATTTTCCTTCGCCGGAACTCCTCGAACCGCCATGTGCGTTATGTGCTCGTGTTATCAAGACCGTCTTCTTGACGAGCGATACACAGGACATACTTCCTTTGTGTCTTCCCCCGGTGGAAGTTTGTTACAGCACAATGTGCTGGAAATTTCGAGTGAAGAATGGCGCGGCTCGTCGCTCCGTTTTTATCGCGTAGAGCGCTTGAAATGTAGCAACCAATAAATTTTCGGCTATCGCTACCTAACTGGACGATGATCAGTGCTTGAGACAAAAAAAAATGAGAAATTAGTGCATGTAACAGAAAAAAAAACAATTTTACGAGGGTCTGAAGCATTTCTTCCTATAAGATTATTGTCCTGACGTGGACCCGAATTCAGGACAATAATCGAGAGGAGTCTGTATTTAAAATGTGTGATCAACGATAAAAGTAGAGAATAAGAGGATTAGAATTTTTTCTACGGTTAGTGCGATTATTGGGATGTACGGATTGGTTTAAATAAATGGGGTTGCAACGGACACTTTTTCATTCTGTTTGTATGGAAATTCATTGAATATCTTATTAAACACAGTGATTTTCAGACAACTCTGTCCGTTGTGAATGCAATTCAAAATGTATGTAACATATTCTGTACCACGCGGAAAAGAGGTATTTATTCGTAATCGAACAAAAAGCAAAGTCCTGATTATATTCCGCCAAGCGCAGTGGATATTCTATCGATTTATTCATTTCATTCCTCTCGTTCCGTGCGCCACGGATTCTGTTTGTGCAAATTATTGAAATTTAAAATGGCCTCGATACGAAGCCACGATTCGATCGTCCCGAGAAAAAGAGAAACGATAAATGGGGTACTTATCTATTCTGTGGCACGTTTTTGAGAAATATCTCCTTAAATTTTCATTTTTGGAGCGTTGTCAAGTACGAACAAAAAATTCTTCACCCATTATTTGTCCCAGCGCCGGATTAAGGGGCGAGGCTGAGGGGGCTGTAGCCTCGGGCCCAATTTTCTAGGGGTGCCCCCTTCTAAATCTTCCATTTCATTTTGATTAAATGTTATTTAATTTCATTTAGAATAAATTTCAATTTTTTAAGATTTATGTTATTTGCGCCCCCACCCTCCATTTTCAATTATGGGGCCCTAGAAGGTTCGATTGCCCCAGGGCCCAAAAAATTTTAATGTGGACCTGATTCGTCTCCTGCCCAATAAATTAACCGACACAGAATTGTTAATTTTGTCAACTTGATCCCGGCCTCGCGTATCGTTTAACGAAGCATTGTGAAATTGGATCTAGCGTTTTTAGTCGGGTGCGCGCGCATAATTCGGGGCGAATAGTCCGTCAGGATCTGTTGGATGAATCATTTGGAAACCAGAGATGATTCTCTTTGTCAACAGTGGAAACTCTAGAGTCGAATTTCCGAACAATTCGCGAACGTTTATTCACGATAATTATTAATTAGAAGAAACAAGATTTCTGTTATTCGTATATGACATCGTTACGCTGGAAATATGTAATCCCTTGATTCCTCGTTTATATTGCATGTACGGATATATATTTAAATTAATTTCAATTTACGTGAAACTCACTTTGTTCCGCGTTTCAATTAGGTAGGTACTTAGGAAACATTCTCGTCCTTTGAAAACGCTGTAAGTCGGGTAACGTCGCGAACCCGCCGCAACCAAAGAATAATAATAAGAGGGACTCCGTTACAATGGGATTTCCATAACAAACGGCGAGACATTTCGCTGGGGGAGGTTACGAAATTAACGAACGAAAGAATATTATTCCTTAGTCTAATGACAGAATGGATCGCTCTGCTGAACGGAAATCCTACGCCTACAGTTAACAGAAGTGGTAAACGGGGAGGGTTCGGTTTGCCCTTTCGTTATCGCAAGACTAGGTGGGAATTTGGTAAATATACCGAAATCGAACATAAAGTTTGCTTTTATCGCAGTATTGGACAAGTATTCTCTGGATTAATGGAACGTGGAATTTAATAAGAGTGACTTATTGACAATCAAATAACGATGAAATGTCAGATAGCAAATCAATATTGTGCATACATGTGTACGTTAACTGAATGAGGGGGTTAGGTGTTGGCCGCCATCTTGTTGGCAACAAAGGTCAGCTTACGAAAGTAGGAAATATTTCTGCGAAACACATGTATAATGTTCGATTGAAAAATTCTTTCGTTCTGGAAAGAACCTTAAAACGAAGGAATATTCCTGTACCGATGTGTACATACGTATGCAAATAAAATGGCGGCGAGCTTGTATGAATTTTAAATGCAAACCAGGTCAAGTACGTTTTAATTGTAATGAAAAATTAATTTACCACGATCCTTTATCAACGTTTCATGAAGAATTCGAGAGAATATCGTCCTTTGTTCTGCAAATGTACGAAGCTTCTTTAAATGCGTTATTCGTAACGATCGACTGTTACTTGCACAAATATTCAAACAATTTTAACTAACAAGCACTTCATCGAAATATTGCCCCGTTCTTCGTTATCGATGCCCCGATTAAATTCGTCCATTCCAACCGATTGTACCTATTGTCACTCTCCTGAGGCAGTTTCCGTAAAAACGGCGACGATTTTCGTCAGATCCACGGAAAATCCGATTTCAGAACGCGTGTCACCCGTCCAATCGTTCGATCGATCGACGAAATTTAATAACGCAGACTTTCCGAAACACTCGTGTAATATTAAACGAGCCGGCTAGTCGCGTCGCTATCGACAGCTCGTGTCGGAATTAAAAGCGGAAATCAAATTGATTTTACGCGAGCCTCGACCGAGCGTGGTGTTGATCTGGAACGATTAATCGAACGGTTCTATCCAATCCCACGCAAAAACGTGTCCTGCATTAATTTTCTATTCTTTTTCTTTTTTTTGTGCATTTTGTGTAAGTGCTATTATCATTCGTGGTGTATTTAGCCAGAGACTGTGAATGCTTCAAATGGCACGTACCTTAGTACACCCAGTGGTGTATCACTATAACAATACAGATACACGTCGATTATTGTCTGGCTTGTTCTACACGATTATTGTCCATGTGTTATCCCCACCACTGCATTATTATTTAGTAAACTATACAGTATTAGTTGTATATGTGTTTATTTGATTCTCCTCTGAACCACGAATAAATACAACATTGACCAATCGTCAAAGGATGACCTGGTCCAGCGAAATTTGATCTTTATCCGTGTCTCTGGTGAAACTAGTTCGGCTTGGAGGGCAAGTTTCTTGTCTACCCTCACCCCCTTCGTCGGGGATGCGAACCAGTGGTCTAGTAAACGTGGCTAACAAGATTGTGAAACTTCGGAAATTCTTGTAGGACCGCGAACTTTGGATGAATTCCACGTGAACGAAAGGAGTTTTTCGCACGATGAAATAAGAGATCTCAGGAACGGGTAGGTACCTACCCTGGGGGGCCTGGTACGATATTCAAAGGCCCATTTAAAGCAGTATCCTTAAACCAAGAGCTTTCATTACTTTGTAAAACTGAAACAATTTGAAACTGCTCGTAAGTATATTACTGAAAGTTGCTGATAGTTTTAAAGTGACCGGAATACTTCGGAAGAATTCGGAACCATAGGTTAAGAGGACTAGGCAATTAGATTTGGTAAAAAAGGTAACTTTTCTTTGGGAATTAATCAGAAGGGAATTGAATACAAATTCTGACTAGTACTTTTGGGTAATGGTTATTAATACTATACACAGTAAATAAAAATTTTGTTTGTATAATATATACATATGTATGACGACGCTACAGTCTGATGTGTGAACGTTCTTTCTGTGGTTTTGAAGTGCTTGAAAAACGGTAGTTCAAATCGAGCGTACGGTCAATTTTAAAGTGTCCATATTTTTAAAAATAAATAGGGCTATATCCTCATTTTTTTCAAATTTTTAAATAGTTCCCCGGTATAAAAACAAGGCATTTATTTAAAACAATTGCAAAATAAATGTTTAAAAAATCTCTTTTTTTAACTGAAATAATTTTTATTTGTTACTCTTATGTCTCCACTGTAAGTACTCGCAAAGCTCATTTTGATCAGTTTGTTAGTTCAATAGTTATGACTTATTGAAAAAACGTTGATCCTAAATTTCAAACAGCTGTAAAATCAACAATTTCTAATAATTTTCAAAAATCCTTCGAGATACATTTATATATCGCTAAAGACTATAACATATCTAGATTTCAACAAAATCCGAAATGGTGCTCCAAAATATGTCCGATTTCGCGTTGAATGACCCTGTAAAGACAGAAAACGTGTGAGAACACATTCTATCGTTAGACGGTAAAAGCATCGGGGCGCTGGATGCTTTTAAGTGATCAAGGTACCGGATGCACTCAGAGCCCCCGAATGGACCAGTCATATTTAGACGACATCTATTTGCCACCATTGAGCGTGTCTCGATCCTCTCCGTGAAATTCGAAAGAACTTCTAAGAAGTTCACGGGTGATTTAATTTCTCGGCTTCCCGTGAGTACCTACCTGTTCCAGAAATTCTCTTCCCCAGCGTCTCAACGACGGGAAATGGGGAGGGGGGTCGTTGGTTTTTTTACGGAACGTTATGCAGATGCCTTATTTGCGCGAGTAAATGGTCCTGCACCGTCAAGAAAGTCACGGGAACTGCTCCATCGTTAAAGGGGAATTTCCTTACGGGATAATGGTACACAGCACGGGAAAAAACGGTTCTACTTTCCCGGCTAGACTGTTGTTCGCCTTGTTCGTTTTGGGTTGTCGTATGGAACCGTTCCCTTGGGATTTATGGAACGTTACGTGCGAACGATGGTCTTTTGAATGGAAAGAACACTTGTTTTAACAGTGGAATATGATGACGTTATCGCAGAGTAACGATACGTGGTCACTCTTTGCGCATGAAAGTGCTCTTTCGGAAAGTCCAAACGGATATAGATTATTATAAATATCCCACGTAACGCTTACCACGATTTTTCAAACACTTCCGGTGATCTGACAAAAAAGTGTTTTAAACAAAAGTTTTCAGTCTTTAATTTGTTACATGTTCCAAAGAAATTTTTCAGAAATAATTTTACAGAGGCTACACTTTCTCGATATTTTTTCTTAAATTATTTAAGAAATGTCGTCTATTTTTTTATTTTTAATGTATCAGAATTATACTGAAATATATAAATATCAGTTTATAATATTAATATAAATATTAATTTATTATTATTATAAATATTATTTGTAATGGATCAGAAAGTCCCCATGTTTGTTTTCTGAAAGAGTAATTTCATTACAGTTTATGTATAATATTCAAATATACAAATATTAGTTTATTATATTAATATAAATATTAATTTATACAATTATTATATTTGTAGTTTATTTAAGCGTTCAGGACTATCTACTCTTCCCCGTACAATGTAGCGTCCGCAATTTCTCCATCGATTTTCTCTGATTCGACCGAATCCCCAGATTTAATTCTACCCAGTTGTGTTCGTTTACTTATTCCAACGATCGATGGGACACGCAAATTAATCCGTGAAGCTCCTTCTACTAAACGGTTCGATCGACGTATTTAACACGCTATTTAACCATGTTGTACAAATATTGGACTGGATAAACAGTAGTTATTTCGAGGTAAATTACAGTTTTAATTAAGTCTTATCGTAATAAAATTGCCCGTTTTGTTTCGAGTTGAATATTATATTCTTAATTAAATGTGTTCCACGTGTTCTTTAAACAGTTTGTAAATTATACACATATTCAAATCTCTCGCGCATCATCGATCGGCTCTTGAATCGCATGAATTCTGCGAATACCGTTTATAATTCTATAATTTCAACTATCATCGCTCGCAAAGATTATAAAAGCATTCTCTCCCCTGGTTACGAATTAATTCCACACTGCCCCGGAATCAACAAATATCACGCTGCTTCGTATCTCGAGGCTCCCTCCGGTCCACAGTACATACATACATATACATATGTACATATTCACTGCGTGAAATTCAAATCGTATTTTTCGCGTGGCTACTATACAGGATGTAACAAAAGTGTTGCAGGTCCCTGAAATAGGTCACTCGTGAGGCGATTTGAAACAAGTTTTTCCTAAGCAAAAATATTATCCGAGGCTTTGTTAACGAGATATTAACGAAAAACCCCGACCAATCAGGGCACGTGGAAGCCCCACTGGGCTAGCAGTAGTCTGTTCATTGCATTTCGTTTCTACTTACTGCTATGGTGAATTGTACACGTGTTTCAGATTAATTTTCGAAGTCGATTTTCTCGAAAATTAAGCCTTAAATGAAAAAATTTTTATTCCATATTTTGTTCTTATTTTTTGATAAGGAATCACTTTGTACTGATACATAATCCCATTTTCGGAAATTCCCGTTCCGACGTCGGGTCACCGTTAAATACTCACGTTCATACGCTATTTAACGTTTCCTCGTTTCCGGACGTTCAAAGGATCGCAAACTCGTGGCCCGACGAATTTATACTCCGTTAACCGTTGGACGTTGGATTTACCGTTAAGGACCCAGTTCTTATTCAGAACCAAATTTCTGATCAGTTTAGTATAAAGTAAGTTTATGACGATAAAAGTTAATTCTAAATCAACTATTATTAAGTTAAAATGTTTTTACAAATAATTTTATATAAATTGAATTATAAACGGTGGTTTAAACTTTATATCTAATAAGTTTTTTTTGTCGATTGTTGCATAAATAAATAATAAAAATCAATTTCTGCGACAGCAGAACTCTTACATGATTAAAAATAGTATCGAGATTCTCGAACGATCCGAAGTTTGCCAATGAAGTTGGACCGTGAACGTCGAACTACAAACTGACTGATCGAGCACAGAAGAAATTGTTTAGACGGAAAGTAACGAAAAAATCACGCTAAATTGGAAACGCTGGTGGAGGGAAATGGTGAAAGAAAACCATCCCATCCCTCACCCTTTTTTTGTAGTTTCGTTTGAATGGCGACTCTCGAATTCCAATTCGTTCCTCGTTTTTTGCGTCGAACGGTGTTTCCATTCGATACAGCATCCGTTGCTTGAATGTAAGGCCGAGAGATTGTTCTCCGAAAAATACTCTCTACTTTCCAATCGAATTTACGATCGGCACTTGTGTTTGCCGAAGCCCAAAACTATCGACGCGCGTTTCGTTTCACGGCCCGTTCGGTTGTCCAACGGGGATAGGGAACAAAGAACGAAACTGTTTCTGTTTGATATACGGATTAAGAGGCTACCCCTCTTTTCGAAACAGAAGAATGTTCGATTTTTTTTTTGCATTTTATTTAAACTTACATTTCGTCTATTTGATTTCAGAAACTATTTATACGGTTTTGTTACACTTATACATTTTTTTTACATTAATATTTGGATTCAATATTTTTGTCATATTAAAAAGTGTGACTTAAATTTATGGTTTCAATGTTTGAAAAAAAATATTTAACCAATATTTTATGTCACTAGGGTTCCATCCATTTACACACTTTCACAGACAGTTCATTCACACACCTTTGTTTCATATTACTTTTATCATGTATAAATGGATTGTTCGAGGGTGAATAATACACGGAAACAACGGGGGATAATCTTACTCGGATCCGAACTTTGCGTACGTGTTTATTTCAGACCGCTGCTGCTGCGTCAGGGAAACCTCTTATCTTTCTATTTCCGGTTGCATGTATAAAGAGGACGTGTCTATCCGTTTCGTAAATGTCACACGATTGCAGATTTCTTTTCGTTCCTTTTCTTGTCTTCCGAAAAGTATTCGGTAGACTTTCATTAAAATGACTCATTTGTAATATAATTATTTAATATTGTTATAGTACTATTCATTGCACAGAATTCACTATTTGGTTACAATGATAACGAATTTGTTTAATATCGATGAACAAAAAAATTTGTTCCTGTTAAAGAAAATCTTTAATTTTTACATTTTTTAAATCCTAGCCAAATTAAAACTTTTATTTTCAAATACATTTTTCTTATCTGTTCTCTAGTTATAATATAAAACGGTTTTTTTTAAAAAAAAAGTTCCACTGTCTATGTTTTAAATAGAACCTGTTGAAAATAAGTTTCGTAACTTTTTCGATCCCTGGAATATTCCCAAAGCTTCACCACACCTCATACATATTGACATGGGTAAAATTCGATAAACAAGAACCGTCAGCGCATTCAGCAACAAGAAAACACGTGTCGCAGATTCAACGAACACGAGTCCCCCTCGTGTTTGTTGTTCTCACGAACGAGAATAATATTGTCTCTCTGGTGGTACGTAATTTCGTTCTGGTTGCTCGATAACCGCGAAAACCTGTTAAATCGACCATTGAATTTCCCATGGCCTTTAACTGGTCTCACCTGAAATGGAACGAAACGGAACGAAGGGATTCTTCTCGAGTGGAATTAGAAAGGAAGAAGGGCCTGGGGTGGAGATTTTCGTCTTTCTTAACCCTTTTCGCTATGGTGGAATTTAACGCTAATTTGCCATCGCTGAAGGGGATTCCGAGCAACAAGCTTGCACGTATTTAGTAAATTTCGATGTATTTAATAAATTTAATATACACCCAGATAACACATGACGCCTCGAAGACGTCCATTTTACGGTTATTTTAGGTCTAAGGCGCCTTTAAGCCGTCTTTAAGGCGTCATGTGCTATCTGACGAGTTTAAACTATAAAGAGTACTTTCTCTCTTTAATAATTCAGAGATTACCTTATGTTTATTTATATTCACTAATCAAAGGGTTGTGTTATTTTCGCGTGAACAAACAGGTGAATTTATTTAAATCTATTCTTCTTCGAAATTGCCTGATCTCAACATTTTCAAATGAATACATTCTCTGTCGATCATTGAAAGCTAAGTACATGTATCATTTAAAAAAAAAATGTTTGAATTGCGTTAATTACAAGGTGCTATAGACTCCCGGTCGACGATGACAAATTCTGAGCGGAAATATCGGTTATCGATATTACCAGCTTTTTGTATCTCGCCGGGACCATGGATGCTGTGTTTTCTTTTTGTAATGGCGGACAGGGGGTGGGGGAATACAATGAAACCGCCGATATTCGCCATTCGATCTAACGCCTCGCGTCCGGAGTCCTATTATATCGCGGTCATTGTCGAATATAAATTGGCTTTCGGCAAAATATTTGTTGAAAAATGTTACTTTTTCGCCCTAGATTTTGTTCCATAACCGAATTTTCCATTCGTCGCTATGCTTTCATTATTCTTTCCTCTCTGCGTCGTTGCGAAAATTCGTACCGGTCGCGGTCTCTCGTGGCTTCTCGTGGAAATAATCTCTATAGTCGTTTTAAAAAAAAAAGAAAATGGTAATCGACCCTCAATTTCGACCACGGTATAAAGAGGGGAGGAAGACCGTAACGAAATGAAAGGACGTCGTATTAAAATGGAATATTGCACGGCCTTAAATGTGATCCTGTGAGAGGAGGGTTCCGAAGAAGTGCGGTCGTTTGAGGTTAAGAAATTCCTTTTACATAGCTCGCGAACTTATACGAACCATTTCATGTTTTATTTACGAAATTGAAGCTGGCGTTTAATTGGGAAGCGTGTAAGGCTCATTGGAGGGATGAATAAAATTTTAAAAGTTCGTTCTTGTCATTATGAATTACATTAGAAAATATTATACTGCATAAAAATCCGCAGTCTAGTCACGACACTAAGTTTCGTGACTTTTGTCATCATGAAAACTGAATTAGATGTCGCATTATCGTGACATTGGTTTACATTATCATGCAATGTCACGACAACAAAAGCCACGCCTTACTGTCACGTGAAAACGTATGTACCTTGAGTGCAACAAAGACGTATCATTAGTACTGTCAGTATTCGTTTATTAATACGGTATCTTCGATGACGTGAGGTCCATATAAAACAGAACAATAATCCTTCGACGTCTGTGCACAGTCGAGGGGGTTTAATCCAACACCTGATCCGTACCCGGTCGCTCGTAGACAACGAATCCCTCCGTACCTCCGGTCAAAGGATCGTCCTAAACCGACCGAAATCTCTTACGAAATTGCCACGGTTAATCAATGGCTGAGACGCCCAGGGTTTCATTACCAGCCGGGGGCCACTTTATTACAGGCTGGTCCATCGTCCGCGTATAGTTCTCAACTCGTTCATCTTTTGTGAAGGGGCACATGTTTAATATCGTCATGGAACACGTCGCTGGGCCGGCGAAAACCCGTAATTAAGACCCACCGAGTGTCGCCACACTTGGTGAACCAGTTCTCGGACCACGGGATCGTTTTTCTTTTTCGGGGGGGGGGGGAGACGGTCAGCTTTTCGGGTCGTTGCTGAAATTGGCCGAATAATCGATATATCGAGCTAACCCGCTGTAATTCGCTGTAACTCGACTGTCACAGAGACCGAAAATCCAATTACGCTCCTTGAGCCCGTGGATCGAATTCAGCCTCGACACAGTCTAATCTCCGCAGCGGCGGCTTCCGATGTTTAACGACTTTATTATTCTCTTGTTACCGTAGCGACTCGCTGACGCTTTGAATGCAAATATACTTGTGTATACTCGGTTGTGTGAGAGGTCACGGTTAATTATACAGGGTGTAATAAAAATGTTGGAGGACTCGGAAATAGGACACTCGTGAGGTGATTTGAAACAAGTTTTTCCTTAGCAAAAATCTTATCCGAGGCTTTGTTAACGAGATATTAACGAAAAATCCCGACGAATCACAGCGCGAGTCTGTCGGCCGAGTTCCCGCGGTAACCTTGGCTACGCGCTGCGATTGGTAGCCAACATTACCGCGGGAACTCGGCCGACAGACTCGCGCTCTGATTGGTCGGGGTTTTCCGTTAATACCTCGTTAACAAAGCCTCGGAGAACTTTTTCGCTAAGGAAAAAGTTGTTCCAAATCACCTGACGAATGTTCCATTTCAGGTTCTTCCAACATTTTTGTTACACTCTGTATACACGATTCATTAAAAAGTAAATACTCTTTCTCCACGATAGAAGCTACGACACTTGCGACTCGGTATCTTCACCAATAAATTCTTACTTTACAATGTTCATCGAAGGAATTCACCACTCACCTGATCGCGATGTACCTCCAGATGGCCAGCGTGAGCGTGATCGCGATGCTGATCGTGTGTAGGGTCTGCGTGAAGTGCATGTGGCATAGGACGAAGACCGCCCAGCCGTAAGGAAATTTCTTTCTCTGTGGCAGCACCATGTATTTATAAATCGCGAATGGTATGTACTCGAGCATGACCAGCATGTCCGCAGCCGCGAGACCGGTCAGTATACGGTTTATAGGAGCGGTGACCATATTTTTCCTGGTCAGCACGATAATGTTCAGCATGTTCGCGAGGGTTCCAAACAGGCAGACAATCAGCGCCACGTAACCGTGATAATGATCCTTGTACTTAACCGCCAGGTCCCGGACTATCCCGTTGCAGTAGCAACCGGTCGGCTCGCTGTTCGTCGTCGTGCTCGTCTTCTGGCTGGTCAGATTCTCAATATTGAAGGTGTTCACGTAGTCGAGGTCGTCGACGGTGATGTTGAAGTTTAGGAACAGGTCGGTGTAGTTGTCTAAACGATTCATGGTGCTCACACGACGGATCAAGGATTTAAGGTGAAGCAGGGTTGCGTTCAGTTGCAGATGACGCCAGGTATTCTCGTAGCGTACGTGACGGAGCATTGCATTCTGGGGTATGGTGGTTGCATATTGCTCGCTGGAGTTCGATCCTCGTGATTCCTTGGACCGAATCCTTTTCAGTCCAGATTTAATTTATGGATATCTGACACGACTTAATTAGGTAAACTTGTGTTTAAGTAGCTTCTTCGGAAAATTGGGCAAAACTTTGTCATTCTTCACTCAGGAAGATCCCGAAAAAAGGTGAATCACACTATTCTATACTTGACCAGGTGCACTGACTAGTCGGCTCGGTTTAGAAGTGTCCCATAGATCTTCCTCGCGGTCGAGCCTTCCTTTTATTATTCCCGGCTGTGCTGTTAGCCGTTCTCGAACTGCCACGGCTGTACTGCCGGTTCTGTTGGATCGTATGTCCCGTTGACGGAGTTTACGCCGTGTGGAAAGGCGTCCAGCTTACGACGCGCTGGGGATGCATTCCTCCAAGGCTCGTAGTATCCTTTAGAAGCTACGTGACTGGATGACTGGTCCTTGAGAACTTTCCCCGCAACCTCGACGAAGGATCCTTGCTCAGAAAAGTTTCTTGGAGGTATCCGTGCACTTGGCCCAGCTAAGAAATCGTCGACCTTCGCTGGATCCTGACGTTTCGTCCGCCACACGTGGCTATTGGGTCCTCCTAGATCGTTCGTTGTTTCGTCCCCTTCCTCCAGGCTAATCCAGCAATCTGCATTCCCTCTTGGCGGCAGGTTCACTCTACAGAATCCATTATGTTCCTCCCTGGAATCATTCTAGATCCCTGGTCCCCCGCCCGGACGATCTTCCTCCTTGTGGTTCCTCTTCCGCCCCCGGGGCTACGATCGTTTTCCCGCGTCAGATAAATCAGTTCGAAGACACCACACCTATCCGCTTACGAGGAACCCTCTTCCACAGGTTTCTTCGATCGATTCGTGGGGGTGCTAGGCTCGATGGTTGCGGATTCTTCCGACGATCCCCACGGCGATCGTTCCCCCTTCATTCCACGGGCGTGCAGATTCGAAACGAGGAAATCCCCGTCGTTCGATGATCGTTTCACAGTTTCCTTGCCGTGGACCAATCTAACCCATGATACACACCCGTCGGACGTCCCCTGGGCTGTCTGTCCCCGAGACGAAGGACAATCCCGGCGGGACACGAACCCCCGCATTAAAGACGACTCTTGACGGATTGGGTGGCTCCTGAGGAACGACGTCTCATCGTCCTGGTGGATCGATCCTGTCTACGAAGTCGCTGTTGCGCGATTCTGAAGGATTCCCTGTTGAACGGACACCATGTGTCACACGTGGAACGGCTTCTGACTATCCCGATTCGGCGGTGATTACGGGGAGTTTCGCTTGAACGCCTTGCGATCCTCTTTTGGGCTCATCCCCCTTCTCCCCCCTCTCCAGAGTCCTTCGCCGCAGGTGCTCCCACGGGACCTCACCTGGAAAAGATTGTTTGCGTTCGATCAGCCGTTGTTGTGGGAAATACTAATAAGCTGGAGGATGAAGTGGAGGGGAGGGGGATGATGGTGTTTGGTTTCCCATGAGGGGATTTGGAATTAAGGAGAACTTCCGGGAGCGGGTAATTAAGTCTTCGATCGGTATGTCTGCCCTTTTGGAAGGGGGCAGTTGCGACAAGGTGATTTTTTATATTGTCGAAATGGTTGTTTGAGTAATTTTAGTTGGAACAAATGTGTTATAGGGTGTATGCACAAATTAGTGGACACTTAAGAGATTTTGTAGGTTTTAAAGTCGAATATTAAATGAGAACAATATTAGTATAAATATTTGGCACATGACAATTAGGTTTTTTAATGTCAATACATTTTTATAACGTATAGATTTCAATTTGAAAAATTTGAGAAATGTAATTAATTATATTAAAAAGAATGAGAAAACATTCCTAGTCAATGGCGTGAAAATTGCGAGTGTAAAGCAGGGAATTGAAGAAATCATTATTTAATCATTTGCCTACTTTAATAACTTAATTTACTTATTTTTATATGTAATGTTATAATATACCATCTGGGGCATGATTAGTGTTAAAAAACGAAAATGTGGGATGATTCGTATGTGTAGAGACAAATCGAGAGTTTATTTGGCTTGTATAAATCCTCTCGAGAAAATCCAGTTGGAAAATTCGTGGAGCACGCGTGCTCGTGAATACGGTTGCCGGGTCTGGTAAATACCGAATATTTCCACTTGCAACGATCTGTGACTGAGGTACGGTACCTTTCACATCGAACTTACTATAGTGTTTTTTTTACGATAGCAACTTGCATATACAATATTTGTTGTGTTGCACAACAAATTGTAATTCTCTGTGTATAAATAGTTTAAATATATATATATATTTTTCAATGCATAGTGTCATCAGACGATTACTATAATTGTGGTATAAACTCGTCGAAACTTTCGAATGAGAAATTTCACGACAGCCAGGACAGAATTTCTTGCCACGTCGCATCTGGCTTGATCTGACAATCTCAAGGGTTCTTCATTACCTCCATAGCCGTTAGTGGGATACCATTTAGAGGACTTCGGCTCTAGGGATAGAAAATTTACGTGCTTAATCACACCTGCGTCACGGTATCAAACTACCCTAGTTTCGAACGGTGCTAAACAGATCTGGAGATCCCTCGAAAACACATCAAATTACTGACACAGATTTATATCTCCTCATCTATAGATATTTATTTTCTTTATGTTATATCGTACAGACTTTCCATTTATAATACCCATAAATAGGAAGAATAAACTTTACAGTCACTAAAAAAACACCCAGCTACTCTCCCTCTGAAGAAAATGTAAGGCGAACGGGCCAGAAAGTAAAAAGATCCTCGATTCCCCGTTGCCATTTAAAATTTAAGTTGTGTTTAAAGTTTAACTTTAAATTATTCATGCGATCCAAATGCACTGTATTTTTGTAAATTCTGCGACTATCGATTTCAAATTTTCAGATAGTGTTTTTTTTGAAGAGTTAAACTTTAAGAAAATGTATTTAAAAAATAATTGAAATTTGTTTAAGTTTCATAATAGAGTTCTCCCTTAATGATTTTGCATACTATCTCTAGTTACAATGTCTCTCTGGGAGCTTTAGAAAGACGACTTTACTTCGTCGCCCGTGAATTTACATGTGAATTCACCCAGTCACACCGTCTCCCGCCGAAAATTCAAACTGCATCGCAGTGGCTGAAATAATAGTTCATTGTAAATGCAGACAGAACCGGGGAACAAGGAGTTCGTCGCGGGTCGGAGCGGAAACGGTGTAATGCGCGCCAGTTAACAACATTCGCCACGCCTGTATTATTTCGTTAGCATTTCAATAGAAACGCTGCGACACGCTCTTGTCACCGGATTATTATAACAAAAGTGTTCCTTGGAAACGGAAACGCCTCGATTCGCTGCGCGCTTTAAGGCAGATGCGCATTACTTACGCTTCGAGTGCGTATACATTACTGAACGTTTGTTATACAGTAAATCCTGGATGAGTGTTCGAAGGTTCCTCGGCACCGAACATTAAATATTTCATAAACTAATGAGCATATGGAACTGAAACAAATATCGCTGAGTTCAGAATTCCATGCTCTATCACTGTGATGTCGAGGAACCTTCGAATACTCGTCGAGGATTTACTGTATACCCGAAAGTCAGTTTGAATTTATCTATACAGTGTCTAGAATCGGGCTTTTATCGATGTATTGAGGGTTCGATATATTTATGACCGGATTGTGGATTGTTTATGTACTAAAGTAAAAAGGTTTACTGAAATTTAATACTGTTTATTAGGGGTGGGTTGAAACCTAATTTTAGAATTTTAGAAACTTGAACCCGAAACTTTGTAGGATTTTATTACCGTCGAAACTTTTGAAACTCGCGAAACTTGGAGTGCTGATTTTGTTTTGTAAGAAGAATATTTCGTTTCGAGAGCTGATCTCGAAACATTTTTGCGTAAAACTTTATTGATTGTAGTTAAACAAAACATAAATGAAAATATAACAATATATTCACTTATCCGTTTTTTTAACACTAACTCTCGATAGTTCAGTAATTCCTACTTTCTAGTATTATTAAATAATATTGTAATACGTAATTGAAAAAGTACAATTTGAAAAAAACTGAGTCAAGCTTTCACGAATCGCGTGCTCCTGACTTGGAAAATCTGCTTATACAAGGTGTCCCATTTAAATCGACCCGTTCGAATATCTCTGAAACTATTCACGATATTAAAAAATGATTTAGACAAATTTTAAATAGTATCAGTTAACTTTGTTTTTTTGAAACAGAATCGTATATTTTTTAATATAAATTCTCGCAATCCGCTTATGACATTCAGAATTTAGTTCAGCAAAGTTACTCTTTTACTTTTAATTCAACTATGAATTTAACCTTATTTCTCTTCAATTCTGCCGGTCACGTGTTACTGCAACAGACATCACATTTTCTCCGTTACAAAAATGAAAATCCTTTTTACACAAAATTCACAAAGACTTCCGATAATCTGAAGTGAATCATTCCTCGAAAACTAAACGCTTCAAAGCGTACACGCGATGGAAGATGGAAACGGGTTTCATAACTTAAAAATGAAGAAAATGTTTCCGCGAAGCTGCCGAGATTAAAGGGGATGGGGTGGGGGATCCTTATCCAGCAAGGAACTAATCCCAAACGACTTAAAGGCTCATTTTTAATAACTCAACTTTTTTTCACTCGTTCCGTGGAAACGTTTTTCGGCTTTGACGGAAGCGCGTCACACAGGACGGAAAGACGACGCGGAGTTTAATCCTACTTTTTTAACCACGGTGGGACGAAAGGAGGTCATCTAGCCCGCGAGTAAATTGAACGGAGCCGCGACAACAGTCGGAAAATATCTACACCCTGGTGGAAGTGTATCTTAGTTGTGGATCCTTCGGTGCTCGACGAATCTCGATACTATTTAAATTGAAAAGTATCGATACTATATTGCTATACACTATTTGACGCCACGTGTATGTACCCAGGGGTCTTGTCTCTTGTGGACGGTTAATTCGAAACAGCGATACTACAGGCGTCCCTTGAAACTGGTAGGCAGCATCTTCGTTTGAGTCGTCACGTAACGATATTAAGTCTTCATTAGTTCTATCAACGGGGACGCTGATGTATTTAGCGACTGTGCAAGGCTGTTGCAGGTTGCTTTGCGAGTTCGCAAAGGAACTTTGGATCGCAGTATACGAACCCTTTACTTGCGTGAAACTCGATTCTTATATTTATTTAGGAATTTTTTAGCCCACCGTTTCCATACGGAGTGCAGTAAAAGGTAATATTATGACATTTTCCTTAAGATAAATTTAGCCCCTCCCTCTACCACTTCCCCGCCTCTCCCACCCCTAACTGACAACCTGGATACGCCCATGAGTGCAGTCTTTTAATGCTTTCCACCGAGGCAATTGATTCGCAGTAAAGAGTTACGAGGCAGAAACCGATGATTCCTCAACGACCCACTAGAATTAATAACAACAAGTTGCACGATAAATGGTATGAGCTAAACGAAATGTTTGGTTAAATATTTTATGAAGTTTTTTAACGGGTCCGAGATAAATGCACAGGGGGCAGAATTTATCTGTTCCCCTGAATAATTCAGAATCATAGTTCTTGTAATTAGTATGGTCGATCAGTGGGCCGGTAGTTTCCGTTAAACTTTAATTCGTGACAAATCGGTCGCTTAATCTTGCCAGGCGTGCCAAGGCGTTCCCCCACGCCACCATCTTGAATCGCAGGGTGAGCGGAACGAAATTCTGAGCGTTCCGCGTGTTCCATAAATCTCTGTCGCCGTGAAACAACGTTGCGATTCCATTTTCCGTCGTTTCTTTTCCCGTAGAACGATTCGATGAATATTCCACGGAAGTTTTCGTGTACGATTTCGTTTCTTCTCTCAATTCGAACTTTCGTTCTTTTTCTCGAACTTTCTCTTGCAATGTTCCGCGCCAGTTCGTAAATTCGCGATCGGAGGGGCGAAATAGAGGTGAACATTTCGCGGGGGATACACGGAGAAGAAGAAAAAACAGCATCGGCCGTTCCTCGACAAGTTTCCACGGAAAGCTTTGAGTTCTTTACGCTCGGGAAGTTTAAAACGGGATAACTTCACGCCGTGGCAAAGTCACCCCAACCCCCCCGAAAGTTAGCCGGACTAAACAGGCAGCAGCGAAATAAGCTTTCTGAACGAGGACAGAAAGTTTTACTAACTGGATCGTACTGAATCGCGTGAAAGTGTTAGCGAATTCGATTTCCTAATGGTTGAATCGAGACTGACGCTCGGAACTTTAACGGTTATATAAACGACAAACTCACTTTTGTGACATGGGCGTCGGAATAAACGCGATCAGAGGATTGTTCTTCGGTTTGTTGTGCATTAGGAGAATCAGGGGTTTTAGTGTTCGGGCACGATTCAGACAACATGGGAATCTCGAAATTAATTTTCGGGCGAAATTGAAGATCCATTTGGGTGATTCATACGGTTGGTATGGTGGAGGTTTCATATTGATCCTGTAGTACAGGGGATTTGTCGACACTTGTTGTCTGTGCAAATTCAGTATGTTTGTTAAGCGGTTAGCCCAGTCTGACCGAAGCTTGAAAATCCTAGGTACCTGGGGAATTGTTTCTCTGGGAATACGATGAAGTAAACTGGAAATCAGTTGCAAAGTCTATAATCATGGGCGTAGCCAGGGGGGCAGCTCCTCCTGGACGGAAAAAAGTGGCTTTTGCCCCACCCTACAAGAAAGAATTAAATTCCTACCCCCCCCCCCTCCCTTCCCAGAGTTACAAAATTTTTGCGTCATATTTAATATTACAGTATAATTTGAAACACGACCAACAGCCTCCATTAACAAAACGCATACATTTTCAACGATTTATGACTAAAAAAAAAATAAAGTGTGTCGGGCTACGTACAGTCTTTTTCACTGTGCCAGTCGATGTGTTAATATTTTTTCCCCCTCCGTGACTGATAACCTGGCTACGCCCATGTCTGTAATATACAAAAGGTAATTCGGGGGAAGATGCCAAACAACAATGAATTCGAATTGATTCGGTAGATTCAATTCCGATGAAAGCACAATTGTAGCTTCAGTAATGGTAAAATAAGAAATCTGCAATCCGTCATTTTGATGGGTTTGGTAGTTCTAGTGTTAATAAGAAACCTTAGTCATTTTCCCCTCCAATCACCTTATTTTTCTTTAGTTTTCTGAATTTCATCTCCCACAGAGGTCAAACAGACCCACCAATGAACGTCATTGGTCTTCCCCGTAACGAATCTGATTTTCGTTGGAACTAGCCAACATCGGGGATGTAAAATATTTTAAACGAAACACGGTCGTTTCCGTGTGTGGCCGGCCAAGTTTGAACGGCCACGCTCATGAATAATTTATCCTACCCGTCTATGCACAGACGACGTTCGAGAAATTCTGTACACGCGGTGGTTGCTTTTCAAATTATTCGCGCCGTAAATCGCCAATCGTCGACCCCCTTTCATTTTTGTTCTCGGCGATGCTGGCGCCACCGCGGCAAATCACGCAACCTTGTGAGATAAAAAATCTCGAGGGAACGTTAATTCAGTGTAAAAAAAGAATCTGGGAAATAAGGATTTAGTGGTGCGTTTTGGTAGAAACTTGTTCCTTGGGGAAAAATTCATTCGATCTTAAAATCGCCGTTCCCAAATGTGTCCCCAGCAGGGCTTTTCTCTGAGATGCAGTTCGCATCGTGGGGACACGTGTTGCGGTTACTGCGGCATTAACTTCGGTGGAAATGTTGTTTTACCCAAAGGAAACTTTAGCTTTGCGAAATGCTTCGCGTATATATTCGGTGCTGCTGCATTATTTCACGATAAAAAAAGCTGCGATTTTATGGGTTTTCTAATGAATGAGGTGGACGCTATTTTTTTTTAACAGTGCGAAATTACGTGATATTCTTTGACGCACCGCAGCTATGTTGTTACTCGTGATCTCGTTATTTCGAATTATACGTTATTCTGTTCGGATATTTTAGCTCTGGGGCCTCTGAATATTCACGTGAAAGTTGAAATTTTTATACGGTAATGTATTGGAAAAGGATATAGAGCGGAAATCTCTTGCTTCCATTAGGATTTTCAACGTGTACACGCTGTTGCGAGTGCTAAGAATCACTTTGCGAATTAGAGGAAATAAATACTCGTATTTCGACGAAATAGTATAAGGGGCCCAAATTCCCCCCCCCCCAAATATTTTGATTCTTGTTTTCGAGAATTAATCTACATTACAGTCTGACAAAAATTGTAGTTACTTTTAAACTTTAATTACGAAACCCTACTATCACTTTTTTCACGAAAATTCATACAAACCAAATAAAAAATAAAATTGCAACAAGATGCATTTTTCACTTTCGAAAAAAGGTGTTTCTAATTTTGTCCCACCTGGTTTTAAAGCTCAAACAGCTTTTAGCTGGTTGAAATAAATTTTACAGTTGGCTTTTATACGCTTGAAAAATGTTTCATTTATGAAAATGTAAGAATAATGTTTTCACAGAGTAAAATAAAAAATATAATGTTGCGATGATCTTTTGCCAAGATACATCGAGTTTAAGAAAATATGGAATTTGGTTTCACTACTTTAACGCGAGAATCGACCGGTAAAACAAATACATATTTTTATTGTTACATAATTTGGCGCCCTTTACAATTCCACGAAGTTTCATTAAAATCTAGACCTGCGGGTTGGGAAACCTTTCTTGTTAATTATATCGAAACAGGTAGAATTTTTAAGAGTCGTAAATTTACTCATACTATATCAATTTGCATCATAACATTAGTATTTTTTTTAAATCACAAATATCTACTTTCTCTATTACAACGAAGAAACTGTTTAAATATTTAATAATTAGAGAGAGAAGAATTGTTTTACAATGTGACAACTATCCCCGGTCTCTCCTAAAATTGTAGAGAAATTGGGGGACGAAATTAGACACGGATAATTAAATAAAAGTGTAAATAACCAACAATCCCTCTTATCTGTTTATCGTTAATCGTAGTGGTTTGTGGTAGATTTGGTCAAGGAATAGGGGACTATAAATCGGTTGCAATCCGCTCGTGTATCGACGTTAATGCAGGGATATCGATCGTAGCGTGTGGCCAATGTTTGAGCAACAAACCTCGTTAGACTTGTCGACGTTTCATAATGATTGAACTGAGGTAGTGGCGATGGATCATCGGTCAATATCCAACTCTATGGAGGCTTCATTAGAACAATATAATACTGTACTGTCGCTAGGGTCACCCATATTTCGTAACAATGGGATTTAGCGGGGAAAAAAATCCCTCTAAGGTGGCTCACGCAAATTTTTAATAATTATAAATTCAGTTGAAATTTTAACAGGACATTCTGAAAAGCTTCAACTTTCAATTGCTACCAAAAAATCGCAAGATCAACGATAAAATTATGGATCTGAGCTTTATGGATCTGTAGTCGATACTGAGAAACTAATCACTTCTTATTTAGTTAAAAGATTGTTTAAAAAACATTCGGAACATGAACAAAATTTAAAATAAGAAAAATATGTATCTGTGCCTAAGGCTTTGTGTGAAATTGTAAGATACTGTATGTACAAAAATGTGACCACCAGGTCTGAAAAGGGTTTAATTAATAGCATAAAAATTCGCTTTTATGCATTTGAACTTAATAGCAGAAAAACTGACTCTAACAAAATTAAACAAAATTTCCTAAATAAATAAGTTCGCGTCAATTTACAATAGTTTCGTTTTACATGCGAACGAGCCTGCAGTACTCTCCAGAGTCAAGTACATATCTATACAGGTGTTCCAGTACACGCGAAAACCGAAAATTCCTGGGTATAAGAGTGCAACAAGATACGGTTAGGTGCGCGTCAGAGCAAAACTAACGTTTTGAAAAAGCTTTTCAGCAGCGAATTCGAATCGCAGCAACGCGTTTCGCAATGGTGGTAAAAAAATTTGGAAAAACCGCTCGGCTGACGTAACGACCATGAAATATTAAATCGTTGCGGGTGGGTAGCCAATTTTCGCTTATAATTCTGTTTCCATATGCCCGGCCGACATTCTTTCCTCCGCGGACCGAAGTGAATCGCTGCAGCTGAAACTGACAAGTGTTTCCGTTATGGAACGATTTCTCGAACTGTGCTTCGGGTATCATTTCGAAACGCTGTAAGAAGCCGATGGGAACGTAACAGGCTTCCATTGCGCCATTCCGGCAATAATTCACATTCACGAAATAATATTTCTCTTGGCTGTTGCCTCGAGAATCGCGGCACAAAGGCCGAACAATTTGAAAATCCTTCACTGGTTACAACAACGGTAACTTCTAGGGCATCTGAAACCTTTACAGGCTCAACTTTCTTTTTAAGGGGCTAGCCTCCACACTGACCATTTTGCATCTGAAACCTTTACAGGCTCAACTTTCTTTTTAAGGGGCTAGCCTCCACTCTGACCATTTGAAAATCATAGGTGCCTTTGTGAATTTTTTTCTGGGAATACAATAAAGTACGTATAAAAAAAAATTAGTCCTTAAAATTAATCCTTTAAAATGCAGCATAATTCATTAAAACGTTTTCTCATACAATCAATAGGTAACAAATTATTTTAGATAGTAGTTCTTATCGATTCACCCTGTATGTATAGTCAGACAAGTGGAATAGGCACAGCGTGTAATTCGACAAGTGGAATAACATCCATACGAGATCAGACGCGCGAAATTGGTACCTAATATGATCGGGCAAGTAGAGCAAGCCTGTATGTGATCAGCCAAGCGCATTACAGGTCGTATGCGGTTAGACAAGTGGAACAGGTGTTTAATGCAATTACACGAGTAGAACAAGGTTCGTAGGGAATATGTGGAGTAAAACAAGGCTCGTATATGAGCTGACAAATAAAATGGAGGACTGTATGTAGGGTGGAACAAAATTCGTGGTAAATATTAGGTGAGGAAGACAATATATCTGAAAATAAAACGAAAGTCCAGAATAACGAAATTGCATTTAAGGCTTCGTTTTCGAGGTAATTGAATTTGATTTTTTCAGTTATCGAATAGGACTTGCCTAGTGTGTCTGTCCATTCAATTCCGTTTCTACTTAATGCCCTGTAATTCGATTCTGTCGAAAACAAAGCCTCGACGGAAAAAGTTTCATTCGACATTTTCGACTTATTTTTTCACGTAAAATCACCCACTATTCGGTTGCACCAACATAACACCCTGTAAACCATATTTACAATTAAATTAAAAAACAATCTTTACGTATAGGGTCAAAAGTGAGATTACTTATTGTATTCAGCAATTTCATTATTCTTGATTTTCGGTTTATTTTGAGTCGTACTATCATATCGAAAATGCGTTGGAGGCTTCCTTTTTGAGAAAATCCAATTCGAAAGTTAATCTGAAACACGTGTTGTTCGTCATGATATTAAGTAGAAACGGTGTGCCATGAACAGACACGCGAGACAAGTCCTATTCGATAACTGCCCTCATCTCCAGCAGATATTCAAATTCGATTATCTCGAAAACGAAGCCTCTAACATAATTTCGTTATTCTTGATTTTCGTCTCCGTTTGAGCTGTACTATCCCCCGACCTTGTTTATACCTCGAATTTTGGCCCATTTCGTATAACCGAACAAATGGAATACGGTCCATGTCGAGATCGAACAAACAGAATTCAGTAAATTCTACATCAACCAGTTTCAATCAGTCGAACGAGGTCACATGTGCACAGGTGCACGCCGTCTGTGGAGATACTGAAAAATTAAAGACACACGTAAGATCTCCGGGGGATTCGGTTTCTCGTGGATCCTCTGCCGACAGAAGCGGATCCAGGCATCGTCGTCGAAGTGAATTCTCTTCGGTGCATCTGTGATTGGTTCCACGCGTTCGAACGTACCAATCAGTCTTCCTTTCACCAACGTATGTACATATATATACGTATATACACATATGAAATCAGGCATTTTGCATTCCAGTATGAAATTCAATATCCACACCGAGGTGATCTCGGCCAGCGGGGCCAAAGCAGCACTCTCTCTGCCCTTCAATTTTTCAATATTCCAACAAACATTTTCCCCGTACACGACGTATCCACAGTGCTCGTCTGCGTAGAGTTTTTTTTTCTATGGATTTCAATGAACACAGTGCTATTTTATTTGAATACTTCCTCGAATCCATCAAATGATTTCCAGAGTTCGTATGTACGATGCTTGTGTTTGTTTGACAGCATCCTAATAATTAGGAGCTTCGTTTCAGTCGACTGCCTGTAAAATATTTGTCGAAAAGAACCTCCACGTGATATATAGGATGTTTTATTCTTCCATTAGGTATACGAATAGTAATTTGTAAAAGTCTTTTGAAATGTGAAAACAAATTTTAAACCCGTTTTTCTCCAAAGATTTCTTTACTTTGGAAAAAATTACTGGATGTGTAGAACATGAGCCATTTCCCGCGGGATTTCTGATATAGTCTGTAAAAATTCGAGATTTTTCTAAAAAATTTAAAAATTCACAGGTTTTTAGTAGCGCACAAGCAAGCACGAATTACCAATTTTGTTTCGATTTTTGATTTCTTAGGTTCAACGGGAAGCTACGGATCTAACAAACGAAAATCACCTTGTGAAATTGAATTACCTTACTTTTTAAGACCTATATTACGGTAAAACCACAACAAAAGCGTTTACCAATCTGCACCCCCATTTTGAAAGTATATCTCATACCAATTTTTTTTAAACCTGATGATAGTAGTAAACATTGAGTAGAAGGATATATCTCGACGTGCTTTCCTTTTCTTATAAATAAATGAAAAAAAAAAGGTTTTTTTTCACAAGAAACGATTGCCCAATCCTCTTAAGTAAAACAAATAAAGTGGACAGTATTTTGGGCGACACTGGCGGTAATTGGGACATTTATTCTATTTACCATGAAATCGTTAAAAGACACGTCCAGGCATCGATCATCGGACGACCGTGTGTCTCTAATGGTTCCGTATACACACACAAAGATACACATCATTCGTTCCCATCGCTGTGTCTCTAAATGGCAGCCGGGTACAAGTGTTCGAGAGGCGTCCTGGAACGACAGAAATTACCGATGGAACGTGAGTACACGGTGTTCTATACTCGTGTACGCGACGGCGGAATCCCAGCCGTTATCTCTTGAAGCTTTCCACGGATCGATCCACAACTACTACCGCGACAGACGATCCAGACGCGTCTGTAGGAATGAACCGATCCGATGTATCGCCATCACTATGTTCATCAAAGTTGGGCAAAATGTAATCTAATTACAAAATCTGAACTCCCATTATAATGTAATTGCGGAACAATTACAATTACATTATAATTTTATAATTACATTGTAATTTTACAATTGTTGAGGATATAAAATATACAGGGTGTCCCATTTAAATCGACCCACTCGAATATCTTCGAAATTGTTGACGATATTAAAAAAAGTTTCAGATAAAAGTTAAATGGTACCAGGTGGCACACTTTCTGATATAACTTTTTTCTACGTGGACGTGTAGAGGCTAGTCGGAGATTATTTCTGATTATTTGGTGTTTTTTTCACACCTGTGACGGCGTCTGTGACCACAAGCGAAATGTTGTGGTGACCCGCTTTGTTGACGGGTTTCGAAACGACTATTTTATATTCCGTCCGTCCACGTGGCCCGAGGCGTTTCGTATTATATAGGAAAGTCTCGGTTAACCCGGCGAGCGATAAAACGGAAGAATTTCAATTTCTCATACCTGACACGTGTTTACGAAGCACAAAACAGTAGACAATGTGATGTGACGTCGATGAATTTGTGTTAACCCTTTAACAGCCAGTCTGACACGTATACGTCGCGTCTAAAAAATCATATCTCCAGGGGTTTTATTTGTCGTGAAAATACAGACGAGGTGCACGTGTTGGGACCGTTTTTTAGTGAACCAATCGCGAGAAATAAATTTTATTTTCCACCCCCAGAAAGTAGCGTTCAGGCGTTAAAGGGTTGAAAATATGAATGAAGAAAAAATTAAGAAAAAACAGGTTGGTTTAATCCTGAACTATCCCTTATTTCAATTTCTTTTATTAAAATTATTCACAATTGTATTTTTTTTATACTTAAAGTTTACTAGTTCATTATATCACTTTATTTTATTATTATACTTCATTTTGATCGGTTGTATATTGAATAAACGTGAATTATAGTGGGCCGGCTGTGCACCTCAATTGAATTTCGGTCATTTTCTCCTGCACGGATCGTAACGTGACAGTTTCAGGGCGAATTCGTAATTAAACCTAATTGAAATTCCATCTAAATTTTCTCGGTCAACGAACTGGGAAACATTTGACAAAATCCAGACAGTCGAACATATATCTCCGCTTATGTTTCGTCGATCCTGATCCGTCCACTCAAGTTTCCCCACTTAAATTCGTCCCTTGACGTTAAATTAACACTGTGGTAAACAAAATTTACGTTAAATCTGCAAATTCTTTAAAATAAAATAATCACTAAGCCCCGTCTAAATGTCAGAATATCATTTCTCGGGAGCAAAAAATGTATGAAATTGACACAAGCTAATGTTAAGGTGCGTCTCCACTGGTCGAACAGTTTTCTCGAACTTTACACGAATGTTTCTTTCTACAATGATCCGAAGCTTTAAAAAGAATTTTCGGAACTTGCGAGTATCGTTCCCAAACAGTATTTACTTTTCACCAGTGAATACGCACCTTTAACGTGTCACCTCTGGAATCGCTTTAGACACATAGGAATTCTGCCATCGACAGAATTCGTACGCAAAGATAGCAGAAAACTGGTCGAAATCGACCCCTCCAATGGTGTAAAAACGCCAAGAAAACTGCAAAGAATCTACGGGTCCGAGTGAGAGGTCAGTCGTTATCTGGCCGCGATTACCTGAACCGTCAGTGACCTCGAGGGGTGAAACACAACGACGCTGTTAAGATAGAGACACAGAGATTTTTTTCGAGGGGGGGGGGGAGGTTAACATCGGGTTCGCCGTGAAATTGCAAGGATTCCGCGGGAGCCGAGCGAAGAATAATGGTCATTCATCGCGAGCCTTTGAGCGATTACGAAGGGAGGCGCACGATTTTACAACGGTGAATAATGACGTAGCTCAGGGCCCCTTGGGGGTGATGGATGAATATCGAAAGTGGTTGGTGCTGTGCTCGATCTGTTACAGTAAAACCGTTAATTCAGGGAATGTATACAGGCTATGTTTTAATTTCAGCAAAAAATATAGAAATAGAAATTATATTCGGTTGCTGCTTCTTCTAAAATCATACGTAAACGCATGCATTGCCCAGTAAGTGTGTAACATTTATTAAACTTCACGTTTTTACTGTCACAGATCGATGGGTAGAGCGAATAAAAATTGTGGTAATCATTACTTCTAATTTCTTAACGAAAACGAACGTTCCACGAGGTGACGTCCCGAGTTTTTCCTCCGTCGTTAACATTTCAATCTAATCTTTCACAATTTCCTCGGAGCTATTGTACATACGGGCGAGAGAGAAAGAAGGAGAAACACTTTCGTCCTGAAAGGCGTTACGAAGAATAGGAGAGGGTCACCTTGGAGGGTTTTTGCATAGCAGCGGGAAATCGAGGTTGACGAAAACATTTCAGGCGATAAAAGTACGCAGGCAACACTCGTTCGAGAACATTCGACCTCATTTTTTTTTTTACTTTTCCTTAGAATATAAAATGTCCTTGCTAAATATTCGATCGAATGAATTCGACTGACAGGAGAACGACCATAACTGGTCTGGCTTCGATTTTCAAGATTTAAAAGGTTCTTATACGATGAGGGTAAACAGGTTCTTAATGATATTACGTGAAATATTAGCTTCAAGATGCATACTATGAATATACAGGATGAGTCAATAATAACTACTATCTAAAATAACTCGTTACCTATTGATTGAATCAGAAAACGTTTTCACGAATTACGTAACATTTTAAGGGATGCATCAGATAGATACAATTTGATTTTTTTACATCTTATTGTTTTTCAGATATCAAGGTGACTTTGAATTTTTTCAAGGTCAATGCGTTTTTTTTAATACCACATTGTTGCTAATTGGAGAACGAATTCAACGACCTATGTCATGGTGGTATTGGAAAAAGATGCATTGACCTACAAAAAACTGAAGGTTACCTTGATATCTGAAAAAAATAAGATATACAAAAATCAAATTGTATCCACCTGATGCGTCCCTTGGAATGCTATATAATTCATTAAAACGTTTTTTTGATACAACTAATAAGTTATGAGTAATTTTAGATTCTTATTGTTTCACTCTGTAGGTGTGATTCTCCTTGTCTGATTGTACACAGGTATTATTCCACTTACGAAGCTACAGACTGCTTAATCTACTTGGCTGATCACACACAGGGGGCTTTGTACTACTTACACGACCACGTAACTGGGGTTATTCTACTTGGCTGATCATATTCAGTACGTGTTGTACTTGTCTGACAAACACTACATTGTTATCGAATTGTTGCATAGATTGCTTTCAGTACGAATACTTCTGTATTTCACTAAAACTACCATCAACTCATTTTTTTCAAAAAATGGACTTATGCCATTTAACAAAAAAAACAGTTCATATATCTGTTAGGACAATTTAGCTAAGTACTATATTACTAGTGATTGCTACCTAAAATTAAATAGAAATTCATTCACAATGAACAATGAATGGTTTTATTATCCCCAACGCAAAGTCGTAGGTGTTAAAGTGTTCACCTTATTTTCTTGGCGTTGAAGAAACGGTCACATTTCTAATCAAAAGTTTTTTAATTTCCCTGTTTCTACCGGTTCCGTGGACCCAGTGGATCCTGCAAAGACTTCAACCGTACCCTTTCAGTTGCATACTTTTTAAACGCTCTAAAAACAAACACGAGTCCGTTCAATTACCCACAAAGCTGGAACACAATTAAAAGTAACAAAGAAAAACCTAATGCACGGGATGAAAACACGTTGAATGCATTAATTAACTTTTTCGCGACGCTGAAAAATCAACACCAGAGGCTGCGCTGTTCCTCATCGATTATTCTCCAATCGAAATATTCTCCAATGCAGCACACATTTTTCCGTAACGTTGTAACGAGATATGTAAAATTTTCACCGGGGTAATTTGCAATACCGAAAGGTTGCAACAGTTGCGTCCAGAGCTCTCGTCACGATATGAAAATAAATACCGTGGCTGGCGTTCTATAAATTGCCAATAAAACCAAATTCGCACTTTACCCAATCGAGGAAAAATAAAAGGTACGAAAAGTTTAATTCGTTTTCAAATTTTCTTTTCACGAGCTATACCGGGTGATTCATGAGAAACAGAACACCTAAATATCTTCATTAAAATTGGAGGTAGAAAAACATGTTACAGAGAAAAGTAAAAAAAAAACACGATGTTTCTAAATAACCCGGAACAGGATCTTTATTTTTCCAACGTTAATTGGACTCTAGCCCACCGTGATGGATAACTGTGACGTTCCCCCCAATATTTATATTGGACCAACATCGTCAGCGAAGATTTACACGTGGGCGCCCCTCCAAAAAACCCATCGATTCCGTAAACAAGAGTGTGCAAACTAGAAGCTCTTCTTTTTGCACCTTTCCGTACGGAAACCATCACTTGTTTCTTCCTGAGCAATTGGAGAAAAGAAGTGCTTCTTCTATTATTCGTGTGTGCTGACTAAAGTTACGCGCGTGTTTTAGAACTCTTTTAAAGGAGGGTGGACACTTGGAGGCGTCATTTTTCAGCGATTTTTAGAACTACAATAAATCCTCGATGAATGCAACATGAAATCAAAACAGAGTAAGCAGTAGCTAAGCAGAGGCTCGACTTCGGGTAAAAAGCAAATTTATGAAGGGGCTGAACACTTCCGCGTTGCCACGAATGCTTCGAAATGGACCCAAGTATGTTGCACTCATGGAGATATTACTGTACCTGAAATATTTTCGTTGTTTTTAACGATACGACAAAATGTGGTACTTAAAAGTGAGAACCAGAAGAGTTCACGAAAGTAGGACTGAATTCAAATGATTTTCCAGATTGTTTGATATATTAATGAAAACGGTTGTACTGAAAGTTACAGCGATAATGAAATATCTTTGTGATTTCACACACCCTTTTCAGTGATTTTATTTATTCACAATTTACGAAATACTTGTGCAATCTGTGCTTTGAAATTCTATGAATGCAGTATTTCCCAAGTTAATTAAAGAAGAGACAATCGACCGTCGCTTTTGTTAACAGGTCGCTGCGCATACAGATTGCGAGGTCAAGTAAATATACAATACAACCGAAAAAATCGTCGTATTATACGAGACTGCGAATTTGTATTTGTCAAATGCAGTATATACTTATTCTCGAGGAAATCGGACGCTTATGCTAGTTCAAGCAGACCTGGGAGAATTTCACTTGAAATGAAAATAAAAAGTAACTATTTGAAATAATTGATTGTGGAACTTTATTTTCAGTACTGTCATTTGAAAATAAAAATATTATCGATTCATTTGAAATAATAGCAATTTTAACTAATGAATAATATTGTTATTTTTTTAGTTCAAATTTGGCAAAAGAAATAATGCTGAAAGTAACATGCAGCAGAAAGATTTTATCTTAAGAAATCTTCACTTTTTTCTAGGGAATATAATCTATTTCTAAACATTATTTCTCAACACGATTTCAGACATAGAATATTCCTTGGTTCGTTTTTATTTCAACCGCAATATATAAAAATTCAAGAATTTCAGGGTCGTTTTATAGTTCCTCCACGCAGTGTATTTTGTAGTGCGTTCAAACAAAAGTTCCTTCAGATTTTAACCGTTTAACAATGGAATTTTTGATTCCATTATTCTAACAAGAGAAGTGTATTTTTTAAACTTTACTAAAATTTCTATTTTTATACCAAGAAGTATTTTCTTTTTTTTCACACAAGTATATTCGTGATTACCGAAAACCGTTGAACAATCCATCCAAATGACTGTTTTCGTGACTTGTCTGTCATGTTTTTCGAGTATTTCGTTCGGTTCGATGATTGCTTTCACGATTTACTGTGCGCAGCAGTGCACCTTTAGGATACAGCCGCGAGCCACTTGTTCCATAATGAAGTTCGAGCCCCAATAGTGGAATCTGTGCCTCTCCGAAAGCGGAAGTAATAATCAAACACGGGTAGGAACACGCGATTCGAGCGTAGAATAATACTCCCCTAAAACTAAGGGTGACGTTAATGGATATCGATGGAAAAGGCTTATTTCGTTCATCCCCTCTCCCCCAAATCGTAGCCACGATGTCGCCTCCATCGACAAAGAACTTATTTTTAATCCAGTAACTTTTATTGCTCGAATCCTCTCGATCGAGAAGAAATCACTCGTGAAAAGTATTGACTCTCCGATATTATACGGTTCTCGAGATTTTTCTTCGATAATGTAGAGTGAAAGAATCAGACCCTTTTTGGAGTAACATGTCGGATTTTGTTGACACTTGTCAATTCTAAAAATTTGGAAATTGTTGATTTTACAGCTATTTGAAATTTAGGATTAACATTTTTTAAATAAATGATAACTATTGAACTGACAAACTGATCAAAATGAACCTTGCGGGTACTTACAGGGGAGACATAAGAGTACCAAATAAAAATTATTTCAGTTAAAACGAAGATATTTTTTAACCATTTATTTTGCAATTGTTTCAAATAAATGCCCTGTTTTTAACGGGGAACTATATAAAAATTAGAGAAAAAATATGGATTTAGCCCTATTTGTCCTCTTTATGGACATATCTTCAAAAATATGTACACTTTAAAATTGGCCGTATGAAAATTAATTGACGTCACACACATATAGGAAAAGTGATTTTTCCCTATTTGTTTGTCATTCTAGTTCCCATTTAAGAAAGATACGTACTAAAAAAAAGTCTTAATAAAGAAGATACATTAAATGAACAAAAAATCGATCGCATCGTAGCTTGAAATTGACGCGCGAGCACCAGGTTAGAAACAGAGTATAGAAAAAGTTACGGGCATGTTTAATATTAACGACGAAACTTTGACAGGAAAAATTACCCATGAATTCTTCATCCCCTTATTATACCGTAACCTTCGATGCTCCATAATCGACAGCAAAAATATATTTAAACTGAAATGCAATCTGTACTCACTGTAACGTTCACCTGTAACTCTTCTAGCTTCTCCCACAGTAAAAAAGACGAACAATATACACCATCAAAAGCACCATTAAATTTCGAGTCACTTATAAAACCGTTCTCAGACGATCTATTCGATATAAAAAAATGTCACTGTCTTCAGCGAGAAACTTTCACACGCTCGTACCACAGAAAGTCTTTTCACTACCACGAAACGACTAGAACGCGAATTTTCGTCGTTCTCCTTAAACGGCCAGGTATACAACGGATCGTCCAGCAACAGGTTACTGGGTAATATGAAGACGCGAAAAAAAAAAATAAAAGAAAAAAAAATAAGAAATATTAGATCACGACCATGTGGGTTTGTCTACCACAATTCTCTTCGAAATTAAAGGACCACGTGGCACGAAATGAACGTGAAATCGATCACGTTCGATTGACAAATTGGATAGGGGGTGGACACGTTCGATCGATGTCTGATAGGACGTAGATAGATTTTCAATTATTGGACACGGTTTTTGGTCGGGCAACAGGTTACTGTGAGGTGACAGATCGTAGGCAACGAGAGGAACGGACAAATGGGGACGGTTTGGTGGTCACGGGGTTACTGGTGAAAATTCACGAGGATCGCTCCAAGTATCGCCCCCCATTCGTGTCCTGTGTTCTCTCTCCCTTTCTCTCCATCGTCAAGGAGGAGCCTGCGCGATACCGATCCTACGCCCCACAGCATCCCCCGACTCGTAATTAGAAAGCCTCTGTTCGACTAAGAGGGGATGGTAATACTATTTTATTACGGAAGCATTCGATTGTTGCACTCACCTGGACAGAATCGTTCCGGAAAATGTTTGAATTAGGTGTCTGGCAATGTTTCTCACAAAGGAAGGCACGGAAGTATCCCCCTCCGATTTTAATGAAACTTCGTACGTCTGTTAAACAGTCAAAAATAAGGGATACGTATTTTTTTTTATCGGCTGAGACACTTCTTTAAGGGGTGAAACCACCCCTCAAAGTTTTGATCCGAAATTTTTTTGTTATAAACATATTATTTTACATAAAAAACCGCAAATCTTGTCCATTAGAAGTTTTCATGTGTCTTCTCTGGTTTTCGAGATAGTACTTTCGGGTCGAAATTTCGAGGGGTGGTTTCAACCCTTAAAGTCGCGTCTCAGCCGATAAAAAAAAATACGTATCCCTTATTTTTGACTGCTTAACAGACATACGAAGTTTCATCACAATCGAAGGGGGACACTTCCGTGTCTCCCCTTGTTGGTAGGGGAACCTGTTGTACCTTGGGTACACTTTTTATTTTCATCTTTTTTTTTTCAAAAATCTTAAATAATGTATATAGTTTACTGATTAATAATACGAATTAATTTTCGGGAATTTCTGGTAAAAAACTTATTAAACCAATCTCTTTGAAACTTTGAGAACACTTTATTGTACAATTGAACTGAATAAAAAAATGTTTATTTTCTCGACGGAATCCATAATTATTATAGTTACTTTTTTCACAATAAGTTCCCGAAAATTCCTTCATTTTCAGCTATTTACACCAAGTTACCCTCTTAACTACTTGTCCCCATTTTTAAGTGACCGTTTAATTCCCTTCGTTTCTTCCATTGGCCACCTATACCTTGGACTCGGCTTACACCTCTTTGACCCAGAACCGTGAAAGTGATGGGGAACAGGTGAGGAAATTGTATTTTAATGGCCCCCGAAGCAAGTACTCAACGAGGGAATAATTGATCGTAAAGAGGCTCTTCGAGGGAGCAATTAATTTAGCAACGGAAATAATTTGTAAAGAAGAATCATTAAAAAAGAAAATCATTCCCGAAGTAATATAGAAATGTGATCGCTGCTCTGATTACCGTGCGAGAAGTTACTTTCTTTCTGACATTTGAGTGCTTTTTCATCGAATCACGAATGAAGGGGGAGGGGGGAGATACTTGAAGAATATGTAATTTTTGAATAAAGTGTGATAAAAGAGGGGCTGTGGGCGATATCCGAAGGGACGAAGGGTAATACAAGATTCACAGTCGCGGACAGAAGAATCGTAAATCTGGGCAGGGGAAATGCTACAAAAATAAGAGTATAGGGTGGAACGGCTCGGTGGCGCAGTGGATAACGCGCTTTCCTATGACGGACGAGGTCCTGGATTCGAATCCCCGGTGAGGGAGGGTTGGACTTTGCCACATTTTCCGTTGAAAAAAAAATCCTATAATAATGATAAATGACGGGCGCGTGTGGAAGGCATTCCTTCGAAACACGACTGTGCAATATTAACGTTACTGCAATTGTTATCGATTACCCTTGTGTTATGGGTCGTTTTAATTGGCGCTATGCATTACCCCCACCTTCTGTCATATACCTTTTCTGTCACTAACATGTGACCTTCGAGGTTCTTCAGTTCCTTCCAAGATTTTCTAGAAGATGGTTCCTTAGGAATTCTCGAGTCACCAAAGTGCTACTTCGATAAGTAATTGCATCTTATAAATACTTGAAGGTGCGTATACGCGTGTGATCGGGAAATTAAAAATCGGTGTTTAAGTCTGAAATATTCAGAGGTTTTAGGTTAAAAGTCTTCTTAACTTGGGTTTTTCAGATTCCAAGAATTTTCAGGGTTCACTTCTGAGTTGTATGCGTTGAGTCAAAAGTTCGAAACTTTGAAAAGTTATTATGAATGGTGAAGTAAGTTAGTGACTTCGAAATAAAAATCATAAAACATATGAGTTCTCAAAAATTTAAAAATTAGTGTATGTAGAGTTGTTCCAAATTTACGTGGAAAAAGTGAAATATAAATTCACAGAATTCCGAAAATCCTCCAATTCATCCAAGAGTGAAACATACGATGAAATTTCCTGGAATTCCCACAGGATTTAGGTTCGTTAGGCAATCGAGATCGAAAATTTTTAAAAATCCCCTTTCAAACAAAAATCAGTGCGCGCATAAAGCATCCATCATGTGCTTCCGACATTCCAGCTGTGTGCAGCTTCCATTAAAAGTTAAGATCCCTCTAGTACTCGACGAAAAAAAAAAAATAACGAAACCTTCAGCAATAGTAACAGCAAAAAGAGAACGGCCTAAAATATGAAATAATATTTGATTTATTCTTCTCTCTCGGTGTTTTCCGTCGACCTCTTTGACATTTTCCTGTCGCACTTATGGTGCTTCCCTCTGAAACCACGACAGAGATCCACGCTAAACACGCAAATGCACGGTACAATGGTTCCTTCATTTTCCTTAGAATTCCATGTAAATTACTTTCGCAGTTCCATCGAAAAGTGGGTCGTTTTACGCGATTTGTAGATCAAGAATATTTATGGTCTCGAAGATCGATATTCTGTCATGGATATCTGTATAACAAAACTAAAGTTAAATTAAACCAGAATCATAAACGAATAGGAAATGACGGTGAAAATGAACTAGGAAACTCAATTATCGTAGCGAAGATGTTATTACTCTTCTGTCAAAGGTTTATTGACAGTTTTGACAGGACACTGTTACTCATTTCAATAGCAAATGTATTTACCATTATTTCATATTTTATTTTCGATTTAACACTGTTTTCTTAACAGTAATAATTTATTTATCCACGGAACAAAAACCCATTGAATTCCAAAAGTGAATTATACATATACTTGTGAAGTTACACGTGTAAAGAATATAATGTGAATAATTAGTTATCATTTGGCAGTTCAACACCAGAGTTCACCCTTTATAGGATTCGTCTAATCTCTGCTTGAATAGCCAATTTACCTTTGAACACGCAAGACGCAATTAAGATTGCAAATCAAGTCGGCCAACACCATACACGCCCTCAGTTCCTGCGCCCTCTCATTCTTGCGATCGAAATCCAATCATGCAATTATCGTAGACCGGCGAGAATTAGCGCGTGGCCCAATTAGAGACGATCATAGGTTCACGGAATTATTTCCCTTCCTGCAATTGTTAATTTCCATGGATTGCATCTCGTCTTCCGCATTAATTCCTCGGTAATTTTCTCCTTCGTGGATACCATGAAAATTAATTACGCGTAGACTCGATCGACACGGTCGGAGAATATTTTCCATATACAAAATTAACGATGCAATCGATTCGATATTCCATTCAATTGGAAAATTCCTGGACTGTTCCGGGTGTTCAGGAATGTATTACTAAAATAATTATATTACTTCCAGGCCGATAATAACGACCCACAAAATCTGCGAAACACGCATCGTTTTCCGGGAAACCACGGGTGTGTACACGAAATTTCTGACAGAGTCGGAGCTTTGCGCTTCGTGGTATAATTTCCGTTGGACTATATTGACGCGCAGAACGTGTAAACAATGGACAGAATTTCATATTTTGACGTTCGGCGGGTGAAGTGATCGACTGAAAGGAATGATTCAAATAAATAAATATCACTGGAAATTAGGAAAATGCAAGGGGTCTGAAGAGAGTGCCAAGAGGTTACCCGTCTTATGGCTCGTTGAACCATTTCGCGGCGATCCTCCCCATCTCACACGATAAGGAGGGTGTCTCTAGCTTTGTTCGAGTCGATTACATTCGCAGAATACGTCGATGAACATGATTCCAACTTAGATACTAGGCTCGAGTGATTGTCTTCCCGCGAATCCTCGACGAAATTTCATTTTCCCTGAACTCCTTAATATTCCTCCTCGTCTATGACGCGCGTATGGAACATCGAAACGATGTCAATTTAACTAGTATCGGAAGTATTTGAATGATATATTTTCCAATCGTAGGCTATAGACTGGCGGCGGCCATTTTTGTTTGGGTTAGGTTAGTCGTCAAAACGAAGATTTCAGCATTTAATTCCGAACTAAATATTGCATCAACCACCGGTGCGTAATCCCGACACTTGAATTGTTAACAGAAAATTGTCTTTAAATATTAACAAAACAGTGTTAAACGCTTGAAAAGATATGAAGCAAATACTCAGATAATGTGCCATCCGAGTTAGGCGCCCAGCTCTTCATAAATCAGGCTTACCAGGATGCTTCCAAGCATTAAATCGCCTGTTTTAAGCAAGAACAAAGACTACTTACAGTCCTAAACAACATGCACGAAACACGTCGAAGTTTAATGGAAAATTTATGTTCCCGTTTCCGAGCTGAACTGCCGATTTCCTCTCGTCGAGATGAACGGGCTCCGTTGAAACTTTCGAAAGTAACATCCGGCGTCTTCGACGAACTGTTAACCAATTACGTATCAGTTTCATGAAACTGTAAACCGAATTAGCGAAAGCCCTGTCGCTCGATCGGAAGTTTCTCCAACATTCGACGTACATCGGTCATTAGAAGTCTTTGACAAAAAGAAAATAGCCCATCTCCCTTAACCATCGATCTGGAATCAAATATTCCACTGGAATTAACTCAACCCCCAAACTATTCATTCTACTATTCCTTACTTCATATCACACAAAAGATACGAAAACGAACAATTCTTTTTCAGACACTAAGGACATTTTATTTATTATATATTCAGGTAAACGAAATTGCACTGTATATAAACGGTGCCCATCGTAACGTAAAAACAAAATTCCTTTTGACATTCTTTTTGCAATTGAATCAGCTGTCGCACGACTTCCATTGCAAATTTTGAAAAATAAGTTCTGTTCTTATTCACAATAATATACGTAAAATTTCCTCTTTTTTTTTTGCATGTCTATGTTAAAACTCATGCCAAATTCGCCAGTTTTATTTTTTCGACTTTACAATAGCTCGTGCGATGCGAATGAATATGCTTTCAAAGTGTATACTCACTTTCGACTCTCACTGTGAAGGTTCAAAGATCCTCCAATTTCCTCCCATGATCGTTCATTCAGTCGCGACAGGACGCCTGGGGAATGGGAAATTTTAACGAGAATCGAAAAGTTTATTCCTCCCCGGAGATTGTTTTTCGTTAAAGTCAAAACCGATTCTATATTCAAAGAGCGAACAGACTGAGTGCTGTTACCCGCCTAATGGACGTCGTGTCGCATATTTACGCGTTCGTTAAAGCACACTTCCGGACTGGGGGTGGGGGCTGCATTTTTCATCGTAAGCCAGTTCCACGAAAGAGAAAAAGTTCTCCATCCACTTTCGAAGAGTCCCGCCATCGAACGATGTTTAGGAGAGCCTGATCCCTTCCACGTCGCCGAGTTCATCCGGAATCACCGTTTCAGAATTGAACGGACTTGGTCTACGAACTTTTCCGCTATACACACGTTTTATATTTTTTCTTTTTCCTGTCGTAAAATTCAAGGCAACTTTCATTCCGCGGAAAAAAGCCCCGTCACTCCGGTTTTATGGAATAAACGTCTTCAGTTTCGCCCCAGTGTTTCCCAACGTTGAGCGAACGCCCTATCGAGGAGCAATTTGATTATTTGGGAGGGGGCAATTATTAAATCATTGACGTTCGTCATCTCATCGGTAACAGTTTTACCTACAGTAAGAGTCAAAAGTGAGTATACATTTTGAAAGTATGGGATTCTATTGATATTTATTTCTCTCGATTTGCAATCCAGAATTTAGGCCCCTTTCCCCTTTAGCGGCCCAAAAAGAAATGTGATATTTAGGAATTTTTTTGTGAAGAATTGCATGAACCTAGATAGCACACAGGCGGCTTAATGACGGCTTAAAGGCGTCTCAGACCTAAAATAGCCGTAAAATGGGCGTCTTCAAGGCTACCATGTGCTATCTGGTTATGCCAGGGCACATCGAGATCGTCGATAAGGTAGGGCACGATCCAAAAAAGGTTGGGAAACACTGGTTTAGCCGAAATATTCCATGAGAACCGAGAGATCCTTTCGGTTTTACAGGCCGAAAGGCACAAAACTCGTATTTGTTTTATTTTGCTCGCTTGGGAATCCAATTGTTCGCGATCTTCCTCGACGTAATCCTTTTTCTGATTTAATGCAACGCTTTGTAGCCACTTGGGTGCTGTCCGAGCCGATGTTGCAGATCCGTTCTGTAAAGCCTTCTGGCTTTGCCGTTTCCGTTGAAGATAAATGGGACTACACAGACCTGATTTGTCTGTTTTTTTTTTTTACTTCGAGGAAGGAGTTGATTTCTGGATAGTTCGTCGCGTTCATTTTTTGAATTTTCGAAATTGGTTCACCAGATAAAACTGTCATTAAGACATTTCGGATAATACTGCTGCAGGCTTTTGGTAGCTTCATTCCCTGGTACATAATTTTTATCTTTGAACGCATTTTCGACGACACAGGTTAATACACTTTCGTCTACGGGAACACGATACTTTCTGAAACTATTTGATACTAATTTATTCAGATTTCCGAGACGGCTACTTTCGAGGATTTACCTCATTTCCTTGACTCGATTAAAAATTAAAGTACTTAAGCAGAAGGACGATCCTCGTGACCCAGCTTCGAGGAAGTTGTTCGCGAAAGATTCTGAAACTTAAGATGGTGGAAGATCCTCGTTACTCTCGAGGTTCCATTTAAAAAGAAAAAAAAATAGAAGGAGAATCTACTCACAAGTGAAGATTCCGAACCCAAAAATTCAGATTTTATCGAAACTTCGAACTTGAGAATTATACTCGGGGTAATTTTTTTTCCTACCCGTTTTTACTCTGAAGGGGTGAAATCATTTCTTATGACCTATTACGCTACCGAATAAGAAATGTCTTTCATTGAATTATGAAAGCGTATAATTTTTACAAATATTTTTATTTGCATAAACATTTGTCCACTTTCATACTTCTAAAAGTTATAAGTAGTAGTTTTCGACCATTGAACCTGTTAAAGTTTCATTCTGAACTAGTGCATGCCAAGTATCTCTAGTATGAAAGATACCACAATCAGGAACACATTGTCCAGACCGTATTCAGTCGGTGAGCTCGTCTTTCACGGAAGGGTAAACGGCCCGAGTTACAAGAGCTATCCCTATTGAGTTTGCTTTATAGAGCACGGAATCAAAAAGTTACACACAATCGGGGATATTAACATGGGCTACGATGTATACATTTTCCGTGGCAAACAAGCATAGTTTCACGAGGGAACAACGAACATTAATAACGGAGTTGAGCACAGGTTGACCAAAGAAATGAACGATTAATGGAACAGTGTGTGTGTTCCTCATTTCAAAGTACAGTAGACCTCCTCTGAATGTTGTATTTTCTAATTAAAAGTACTATTTATACTCTGGGAAACAGTAGACAAAGGGATTTTCATTTTTATTTGGGATCCTTCATGTAAATAAGAGTTTTTATCTATCTCTCTAACTACGGTAATGTAAGAGAACTGTGGCCAGGCACGAAACCTGCCTCCAAATATAACTGAAAAGAGTGTAACTAAAATGAGGCCACCTTTTTCTTTTTTCTTTCGTTACGAACAAGCGTTGTTCGCGTACAGCTTACCATATCGTGTTTGTAAAGCAGGAGAAGAAAAGATTCCAAAGTATAAGATCCTATAATAGTATTATCGTATTAATATAATTACTTATTATTGCAGTACCGCTATTCATTGAACAGTATTCAGTATTCGTTACAATGATTAACACTAACCGTACCATTACAAATGACCAATGTACAATTACAAATCCAAGTATCGCCCCCCATTCGTGTCCTGTGTTCTCTCTCCCTTTCTCTCCATCGTCAAGGAGGAGCCTGCGCGATACCGATCCTACGCCCCACAGCATCCCCCGACTCGTAATTAGAAAGCCTCTGTTCGACTAAGAGGGGATGGTAATACTATTTTATTACGGAAGCATTCGATTGTTGCACTCACCTGGACAGAATCGTTCCGGAAAATGTTTGAATTAGGTGTCTGGCAATGTTTCTCACAAAGGAAGGCACGGAAGTATCCCCCTCCGATTTTAATGAAACTTACCATATCGTGTTTGAAAAGCAGGAGAAGAAAAGATTCCAAAGTATAAGATCCTATAATAGTATTATCGTATTAATATAATTACTTATTATTGCAGTACCGCTATTCATTGAACAGTATTCAGTATTCGTTACAATGATTAACACTAACCGTACCATTACAAATGACCGGATTTAAATACGGTACAAATAGGTATATAAAAGTCTCTGTACGGTTTGTGTTAATTACGTTTTTTAACATTAACGATAAAAATATCTGTTTTAGAAAAATTGTTATTTTTCCACTTCCAAGTTCTATTCAAAATAAGATTTTTATTTCCAATATCCTTTGCTTATCTATTTTCACAGAAACTTATAATATATGAACGTTTTTTAAAAAACTTCCACAGTCCATGTTTTAAACAAAACCAATTACAGTGTCCCATATCATTTTCGATCCCTGCATTTACACACGAAATCCCCGAACTTTTCCACAAGACCTAGTACATACACGCAACTGTCAAAGTGACAGCAATTCGAGGGATTTTTGATGGCGTCGATTAACGCCCCCGAAATTCCGCTCTCTATCGTCCCGTCGACAGCCGCGACCACGTTGATAAATTATACACAAACCCCCACCCCGTCCCACGAAACCGATGCTACGGATCGCTATCGTGCGCAGCATGAAATATACACCAACCCTCTGAATCCCCACTTGAAATACCGTGTACACGCGACCGACCAAAGAGTGGCACCCAAAAAAAAAACAAAGGAACAACCGTCGAGATCTCAAAACGATACTGACCCTCTTTAATGCTCTCTAACTCCCCTCCCCCCTTCCCCACTACCTGTCAGATTTTCGATTCGAAAACGCTAACGTCTGTTTCGAGTCTCGAAGTTCCCAGTGTCCCAACAAAGCTCGCCTCGGGAGGCTTCGAACGATCCGGAACATCATTTTTCCCTACATCTACATATATCCGTGTTTCGTCGATACGATCTTGAATAACAAATACATCACTGCATAGTCCTCGAGAGCTTTCAACAAGGGAGAAAACACACGTAAGTCTCTGTTTATGTGAGTTGTGTGTATTCAGCATTCTTGCTCGAAGCTCGAACCTCGGCAACAAAGTATGCGCTTCACAGGCTGCACGCCCCCAGTGGTGTTAGGTTGGTTTTTTTTCAATACTTTTATCATTGACCTTTCGATGTTTTAGTAACAATCTAAAGTTAAAGCTTTTAAGAATGGTCTGTTAAATTTTCAACTAAATTTATAACTATCTGCGTAATATAACAGAAAAATCCAAAAAATTACCGGTAAATCTAGGTAAATATATTTATTTATTTTCGTATATAATATGTATGTAACATGTAGGAGGCTATGCAATCGAACGTGACGCGTAGAGGGTAATTACGAACACCTAAACAAACGAAAGCTGGGTGAGAAACGAATTTGTTTATTACATATAATTAGAGACACGTATTTTTAGCATCTATTTTAACCAATTTTAGCATTTTGAGTTTTCGTCTTAGCGTTTTGTAACAGTGAAAATATTTAAATTAACAGCTATTTATCTTTTAATTTTGTTAGACGAAAATTTAAAAAATGCAAAGTCGTATTTCGTGCGATTTATTTAGAATTCTTTCTTCAAAATTCAACGTCCATTTCGAGCAAGGTTCAAACGCAATATTATAAGCCTCTCGGCATATTTAAAAATAGGTCTCGAGTCTTTGTACGTTAAGATGCACGTATGTATCTTCGGAAACTTTATTATCTCCCGCGTGTTTCTCATCGCTCGCAACTTCCTCAGCGATGAAACTGCACACGCTGAGGAGGGCATCACGATGCGAGTGGAAGATGCAATAACGTGAATATTGCAGCTCCGTATTTTTCAAAGGATCCTAACGAACAAGGATATGTAACTTTCTACGATCGTGAGATTCGGTTCCAGGGGTGCTCGGAAATATTATTGCAGAGATCCAGCTCATCGGAGCGGTGCACAATATTTTAGAGTTCATACGGAAAAAATTAATTTGCCACCACATTTTGTTTTCGACCCTTTTTATTTCGGTGAATTGTCGTGTCTCTGATTCGAGAGAAAAACTGACACGATGCAAGCTTATTATGAGGGGAAATGATACTCGAAAATTGCGTGTACGCATGGTCATTGCTGAATAACATAATGATTAATTCCAACTTTTTAAAAATAAATGTTATATTTATGTTTTGAAACCCATGTGTACGTTTTCTTTGATTAATACCAAAATGCTACTATACATAAATTTTTCATCGGTATGGAATAATTATAAGAATTCAATAAAAAACGTTAGTGTGTTGATTTATCCCTTGAAGTATTGACATGCATTTATAAATCACCCTGTATAGCTAAACTTTTCAGAAATTACTAAGGAAATAACATATGCTAAGATGTACATGTTGAATTTTTAACAAGCAATAATTCTGTATATAGAAAAAAAATTTTAATTTTCCCTCTTGTTTAACAGCTCAAAGATATATATCCCCTTAACAATGGTTCGAATTATTCCCTAATCCTCGAGGATCTACGCTACTATAGTGCATTCGAGGGACGAACGTGTCTCCAGTTTCCAATAACCAAGAATTAAACGCGTCGGAACGGTCCATAGGACGCGACAACGAGCCTCTAGAGTCTAGAGAGAAGCGAAAACAATAAGCGAGTCAATCCGAGAAGTCTCTTTCTCTGTCTCTCTCTGGCATCGAAAGCGCAAACAACTCTCCGGACCATCTGCATGCAAAACACCGGAGGCGGTGGTGCTGTATTCTCGTGAATAACGACGAGGAAAATTTAATCAGATTCTCGTAAATATTCAGCGGGCTGAATTTCTGAGCGTTCTCGCCTCCCCCCACCCCAGAGGATGGTAGGGTGATGGTGGTGGTTCGACAAAATAATTTCGACGCGTCGCACAGAATCCACGTGCGAACAGTAAATACTCGATGAATGCTCGGTGTGCCAAGGGTTAATAATTTCTCGTGGACGGTTTTGTCGTCCGTGGAATATTAGTCGCCAGCAGTCACTGAACGAACTCCGTTCGATCTGTCGTGAAACGATAGTGTTGTTAAATTCACTGATCTGACAACGTTCAGTGACGCGGTTAATTGCATTCATGCCGGTTAATCGTGCGAAATTTTCCGAGCTACGCCGTTCCGGCATGGTTTCCGTGAGTCTTTTACGGGAGGCCGATATAATAGGGTTCCCCCTCCAATCTCCCTACATTGTGAGAACGTTATCGATGAAATCAATGAAAAACACTCTGTGTTATACTGGGGAATTCGTTTAAATTTCGCGACCGGTAGTTAAAAGCATTGTTTATAAACTATATCTGAAATATCGGGTACTGGATGGATATCTTTGTTTTCTTGGTACTCCGAATACTCCGAATAATCCGAATATGTGGAATACTTCAAATACTTCGAATATTTCGTATTCCTTCTGTAAAGATTTTGATTTTTTTTTATTGGCTCTATCTAAGCTTAGTGTCTTTTAATTACCATGTGGTTTCTCTCTTTTGTATTTTCCAGTTATATGTTTCATTAAGTTTTATTATTCGTCCGATTTATATTTATACTTTGTATGAACATGTTTACATTTTTTTTTTCTTGTATTCTAATGGGAATTACCTCGTAAAATAAATAAATATATAAATAAATCACGTTAATCCGTGGAAACGTCAAAACTGGCGAACGGAAAATGAAAAGGTAATCCATCGATTCCGATGAAACCGCGTCTCCTCGAAGAAACGAGTTAATTCACCCGGCCCCAATAAGCTTCCTTCGAGGTGGAGGACTTCCGATACAAGCTACGGGGATCGTAAATCAGCTCGATGTCGCGATTCGAGTGAACGTCGTCTCTCGTAACCATTTAAAGCGTCTCCAGAAAATAGGACGCTAACATGTACACGTAAACCCGAAGTAATTCGACTCAACTGATACGTGGGTTTCGGTGAACATATCGCCACCATTTCACGAAAAAAGTGTCACAAGTCAAATATTCATTTTATTGCTTGAAATATCTTCCATTACACTCACGATCATAGGTATTAGGACAATTATGCAATGAATGTAAAATTGCTGAAAAAAATATATAAATCATAAATAAAAAAATATACAATTTTTATGAAACATCATATTTTTTTTATACAGATCAGGTGTCTAATACTTACAAGTTAGATTGCGGATGTTTATGCATCTATAATATTCCTTAACTTGAAAAATACAATAAAACAAAGATTTTAATAAAATTCAGCAATATTTATGCGTTATTGGTGATGTGGTGAAGCCTCTGGTACAGAATTCAAGATTTTATTCAATTTTTTAATTTTTAAATACTCATCTGAAATTGTGAATTTGTCCACTGAAAACAGAATATCGCCATTTCCCTCAGTGGTTGAAAAACATGATTTTTTGTAGTAACGCATAATTTTGGAAAAAATGACGTATTACGTGAAAACTAAAAGCACTACAAAATTCATATACACTTATATATTCAGGACACTCTCCTCTAGCTTTTGAGACAAAATTAAACTTCATGGCGTTTTTAGTTTTCACGTAATACGTAATTTTTTCCCAAAGTTGTGTTTTTTTTTTAAATTCATGTATTTAAAAAACTGAGGGCGATGGAGACATTCTCTTTCTGGATTCGTGATCTGAACAGAAAAATCTAAAAGGATCTTCCAGTGAATATTGCAGATGAGAAAAAAAGTTTCAATTTGTTGGACAGTATAATTCAAGCGAGCTGACACTTTAGTGTCACTTTGATGAAATGCCACGTAATAAATCAGTTTCTTCTTGCTCTCCTGAAAAATCACACGTAATTTCGTGACTTATGACACTTTTTCTAGGGGCTGCAATACATCTTTGTCGCCTGAAAAAGATGCAAATGTTTGGAAAAAGAATTTATGTCCAGTCTGTCGGACCGATCAGCTTAATCCGAATTATTGAAGTCGTACAACTTATCTTCACCTACGTTCTATAAAAACGACCTCTTTCGCTCGATTTAACCGTCGCGAATTATTCCCTCTGAAATAATTGCCCCGAAAGGGAGACAATTCTGCCCCCTTCGAGGCCTCGAAGGATTCCTCGGACGAAAATTTCAGCGTGTTAAACTGCGTCTACACTATAGCATAGCATAACAAGGTATGTAGCAAAGTTATAAAATTTGTTAGAAGAACAGAATGAAAAATGTTATACAACATTTTTCGTGTTATGTAGCAAATTACATGTTATCCATCAAGTATGACGGTATTATTAATAATGAGATGTGAAATGTTATACAAACTTATCACTGATATTTCCAGAAGGTTTAATTTTGTAACAAGTTATAAAAACATGTTGTGTAACAATTTGTTATATCACAATCTTTTGTTATATAGTGTAGACGCAGCTTTATCCTGACGGAAATACGAACTCCCTCTTTGTCTGGCTTCTTGATCATTCCGGACGAAGTACCACCGAATGCTTCTCAATTTACTTTCTTCCTTTCTGAACGGAATACCTTCCTGATTAATTTAATTAAGACACCAAGAACAATAAGAATTCTCGTTATTACCCTCCTTCGCACTGCGAATTTCTTTTACGTTCGAGGGTAGATGGTTACACAATCCTACTTGAAGCTTTCTTCTTTTGATCCCCGAGCACATAGGAGGGCGTATCCGAGGGTGATATTCTCTTTTTCAGCGCGGATCTGACACACTCGAGCAGTAAAAAAAATCATAACGTCGAGAAACTTCTCGGCTTGAATGTTCTAGGTACGATCGACTCTTAATTACTTGGTGGAATTTAATTTAATTTAAGTACGGGATAATTCCCATTAGAATAAGAAAAAAAATGTAAACATGTTTATATAAAACATAAATATAAATCGGACAAATAATAAAACTTAACGAAACATATAAACTGGAAAATACAAAAAAGGAAAACAAAATGGTAATTACAGAATGGAATTTCGTCGCGGGGTTCGCTCGGAACGAACGTCTACGATTTCTGCTTCGCGAGTTGGCCAAGAGAACGGGGGGACACGTTTCAGCACTTTGTTAAGATCAGGATTTATAGAACAATGTGTCCACGTGCCGATGCTTTTACCTCGCAGCTGTCGACAGGTGTGAGAAACGCATTAGGTGAGAAAGCTCACCCGCCGCTGCAGCCGTTTTACTATTTACGACTCTTCGTGTCGTTGCGTGGCTCTGTGAAATGATAACATGTAATACATAATACTTGATCTCACGTATCGGGTTGTACCACGAGATCGAACCGAAATCACTTCGAACTTATCGACATTCACCATTTCGAACTTACGTGTTCAAACTGAAATCACTTGTATCTTAAGATATTGAACTTCATTACTTTGAACTTAAGGTACCGAACATCATTACTTCGAACTTAGGATATCGAACTTCATCGCTCTGAACTGAAAAGATTGAGATTCATCGCGAGTAAAAGCACAACACATTTCCAAACTTGAAAATTAGCAATTTTTTCTAAAAATCAATTTTCTCAAAACCTGGCCATTCTGTTGGAAAAACGGTCTACAGATTCCTATTCAGATCACAAAGATCTACCAGAAACGTCTACTAACAATTACAAGATATTTTACGTGTCGAACAATGTAATTTGCACGTCCATCCATTCAATTTTCTCTATTTCCAGCCAGCAACAAAACGATCTACCGTCTTCCCAAGGATGTCTACCGTGTTTCCGGCGATCCTCCTAACATCCCTCCTCCTGATCCACATCGCCAGCGAATTTTCTGGGCCGACTCAATCGACGAATTATTTCTTCGTGTCTTCGTTCCTCGAAAAATGGGCGAACGCCACCCGAACGGGTCGACTGGCCGTCGTGTTCGACGATTACAGCCACGTCGACGATTTCGACGTTCCTCGGGGGGTCCTGGACCGTTTCAACGTCTCCGCCAGGCTGGTCACTCTGAAACACTTGATATCCCAGCGGCAGGAGCGTTCCAGGGGGTACGATCAATCTTTCGAGACGGAGAGTTGCGTGTTACTGGTGTTCACGGACATCGATCACCTCAGGGACACGCTGAGCTCGCCCCACTTGGTGCCGTTTTGGCAGCCGGAGAACTTGTACATCCTCCAGGAACAGGGACCATTTCGGTCGGATGATCACGAGCGTTTTTGCGAGTGGGCGTTCGCGAGACTCTGGCGACTCAGGAGGATCAACAGGCTGGTCCTGTTTACGACCGACAAAATAATACGATACAATCCATTCACCTCCGTTGCCAATCGTCTCTTCAACAACAGCTGCGACTGGCGCTGCATGAAATCCCTCGACGATGATTTCCTGGTTGTAACCAAACCGAACGGAACCGACTTGTCAAACTTATTCGTGAATGATCGACGAAGTTTCGATAAATACACACTGAAAGTATCGATCTTTCAGTCCACCACGATGACTAAATTTGGGAATAAATACGGTGGTATCGATTACAAGTACCTGGAAGAGATTACCAGGATGATGAACGTCACGCCGGTTCTATTTACGACGAAGGACCAATACGGCTGGAGGGAGAACGGAACGTTTTTTGGGGTGCTGGGTCACCTGGTACACGAGTCCAGCGATGTGTCCTTCAATCAATTCTTCGTCAAGGATTATCTGACCAGGCAGATCGATTTCACTGCGGCTTTTACAGCCGACAAGCTGTGCGTCGTGGTACCAAAAGCTCCTCCTGTTCCTGATTATCTGGTGATCGTTAAAACCTTCAGCGGTGGTGCATGGTTACTCATCTTTGCCGGACATTTTTTCATCGCTGTGATCTACACGACCTTGAAGGGCAGAGTAACTAAAGAAAAGGAGATCGTAGCACCTGAGGCTGTCGAGAGGATCCAGAATGAATCGGGACGGTGCGAATGTCCCTCGAAGAGACGACGTCTTCACGTGGATCAAAGGGAAACAGGGTTCGAAATCGTTGCTGGATCAAGGGGGAAACGTGACCACAGGTAAGTGGAATGGCTTGCGGATTCACCTTTTGGGTTTTGCATTCGATCGGAAAGTTCTGGGGGAAATTGCTGTATAGTTTACTGTGCTATGGATCAATATTTTGGTTTGTAGATCGACGGTTATCTCGTGATCCTCGTATTTCGGCGGGTTTGACAAACAATGTTGGGAGTTCGTCGAACGGAGGGGAAATATTGGATGTGTCGAATAGGTGGAGAGTTCCGTTCCGATATATGAGCCCTTTAGAAGGCAAACTAAGTACCTTTCTAGTTTAGCACAATCCTTAATAGATAAATGTTTAATTTATGTAGTTCTCTGTGTTATTGGTGGATAAACAACAGTTATTAATGCGAGTTGAAGGTTTTATACAAAACGTTAAATAGAATATCTTTTTCGCCTATTAATGATCTTATTGGTTGAATTTTATTAGTCTTTTAGACCACTATTCGTATTAGTAGAATTCTATTGGTCTTTTAGACTGCTACTTTTATTACTAGAATTCTGTTAATTTTCTATACAACTACTTTCAAGTTTTATTCGTAAAATTCTTCAAATCAGAGTTTCTTTTATTAAGACGCATCAAATTATAAATCCCTACGTTCGAAAGATACACAAATACTGGTTGGATTCCGTCGAAAGTTATTTCTTCTCTCACTGAACGATTCTCTGTTCCAGTGGCACTGTTTATCCACCCGAAACGATACGGGCGGAAGGATCACATTCGGGAGGATTCGAGCGAGCAGCTTTGTCTTCCATCGTGTCGCTAAGCAAATACATCACGACCGTCGTCCTCCAGCTGATGCAACCCTTTGAGGGGAGAAACAGCGGCCATCGGCCACGGTTTCCGGTCAGGCTGTTCGTGATGTGCAGCTTGTGGCTCGGTCTCATTCTGAATGGGTTGTTCACGTCCCAGCTCGCGTCCATCCTCAGCAAACGGATGTATTACGACGACATCGACACTTTGAAGGAGCTCGAGGAGAGTGGTGAGTATCGACTTCCAGTCTCTTGAGATCTCGTTCACTCGTCGATATATGAACTCGAAGGTGATCTTCTGAAACTCTTCTTTGGAAATTAATGTGGCTCACGGAAATTTTTAATAATTATAATTTTAGCTGACAATTCAACCTTCATCTGTCCATTGTGAACTTCTGTTCCTTGTGTAGATGAATTTACTTAAGGCTTCGTGACTTTTATTTTAAAGAATTTGCATATTTAACTATTTATGTCTTCTTTATATTCATTTTTACCACTGTGTCAACTTGACACCGAGGAACAAATTAAGTTGGGAAAATGAGGAACCGGATGAGGGTTAACAGAACATTCTTAAAAGCTTCAACTTTCGAAAAAGAAACGTTATAAAAATTTCTTTGTAACACGAGCCTTATGGAACTGTAGTTGATACTGAGAAGTTAAACCAAGTACAGTAAATTTTTTAGGTTGTTCCCGTAAACAATTGGACGAAGTTAGAGAAAGAATCGGTGTGTATCACTTCGCGAAAATCCCTTGTAAGCATAACAAAGCTTCGAAGTTGTTTTAGCAATACAAGCTGAATGTATTCAGTGGAGTGCGTGTTCCACTTGGAATTGTTCTTTTTTTTTATCAGACTCCTTTTTAGCAATACAAGCTGAATGTATTCAGTGGAGTGCGTGTTCCACTTGGAATTGTTCTTTTTTATCAGACTCTAAGCCAGCGTACGTGTAGTTTAGGATACACCATAGAGAATCTACGACTGTAGAAGCGTTTCTTTTCCGTATGTTTTTGTGTCTCGAGGTCTAGCGATTTTAACCGGCTCGAGGGACATCATAGAAGACGCTCTGACGGATGTTACTTCGCCCGTAATGAGACGTCTACACGCGAGAATGTTGTACGCTAACGAGACTGAGATCAACAGGAGACTGTTCGAGACCAGAGACGCCGGTTACCTTCAACGACTGACGACCCTTCCCATAAAGTATAACGAGCGCCAGAGACGGAATCTGCACATCGTTAAAGAGTGCCCCAAAGAGTACGTTGTGGCTAACGTCATGACCAAAGGTTAGCTTCTTTCCGTCCCATAACAACCTTCGATATCCAGTATCCACTCTCGACCATTTGTAACACGAAACGTTTACGGTCACTCTGTATATTCACGAAAATGTCGTGACATAAACGAATTCAGGGAACGGTGAATCGTTCGTTTGCAAACGGGAACGATTAAGAGTTCTTGTAATTATTCTGAAAGCTTCTAGTGATTTTTTTTAGGTGTTCCAATTGTAGATATTCCAATTGTAGATATTCTAATTCTAGGTATTGTGATTGTGGGTATTTCAATTGTGAATATTCCAACCCTAAATATTCGAACTGCAGATATTCCAGTTCTGGATATTCCAATTCTAGATGCTCCAATTTTGGATATTCCAATTCGAGATATATTCCACCTCTAGATATTCCAGTTCCAGGTATTCCACTTCAAGATATTCCAATTCTAGATATGTATTCCACTTCAAGATATTCCAATTCCTACATATTCGACTTTTAAAATTTCTAGATATCCCAATTCTAGTACAACCTCGTCCTGCCAAAAATATTCAACACAAACAGTAGAAAAAACCTAAAATATCCCTAAATTCACACAAGCAATGATAAAAACAAATAAATACCCCGATTAAATTACTGTTTACCCCTATCCGAACACCCTTCCCCAAAGGCCCAACGCTGTTCAAATATCCATCCTTTTCACGAATTAAAGTGGCGTGCCAGGGGATCGCGACTATTGTTCACCGATCACCGAACTGTGAAATGCAAACACTGTTTTCCAGGATCGCCTTTTCGCAACCGAATAAACGACATCCTCGGGAGATTAAACAACGGCGGCTTCTACGGAAAATGGTACCGGAGCATGTCGGGATCGAGCGGTCGGATTCGTCGTGATGGGGGCAAGTCGACCACGCATCGAAAGATCACGATGAGGCATCTGTTTATCCCGTTCGCGATCCTCTATGTCGGGCTGACGACCAGCACGATCGTGTTTATTTGCGAACGTTGGCGAACCGGCCGTACCTTGCCCGAGGAAAACAGTAATGGACAAGACGATGGTAGAAAAAGGGGAATATAAAACGTGGGAGTCGATGTGGAAATAAGCAGAGGAAAATAGCCAGATATGGAATAGCAAAATTCTCTAGCAAAATTCCTTTTCATCTATTCAATACTCCTGTAACAATAATAGGGTGAATGCATCAGGGGGTGAATGAACATTATACATAAAAATAAGTAAATTAAGTTACTAAATAAGCAAATGATTAAATATCGATTCTTTTTAATTTCTTCATTTCCTCGATATACCACTAAGACTATAACATATCCAAGTAACAACAAAATTCGAAATGTTACCCCGAAGATTTTGCCTGAAATGTCCACCAATTCCATATTTGGCCACTTTCCTCCGTGCCTTTTCTCTTTTTGCCCGCAAACAAACGGCTCTCTAAGGATAGTACGGGAACACAGAAAAGAGTTTACCGACTGAGAAAGAGAAAATACGTCGTCCCCCATTTTCTGTTATCCCTGAAGGAGATACTGGGATTCCGATAAATTGGAAATTCGCGACACATTTGTCGGTTCTCTCCTCGTTTCCACGCTCGTAGAAACCATCGTCGTGGTGACAATAACAGTTCGAAGACATTCCCCTCGAAATAGGCAAGGTGACCCAGAGCTACGGGGAGGGAAGAATGTTTTCGGCCGCCATCTTGCTTTCTCCCGATGTCGCCGGGCCGAATTTAATACCAACGAAACCTCCGTATGTCGTTTAAACGTTTCGACGCGTTGTTTCTGGATAGAATACAAGTGGATGACAGAAGCTAGTCGCGTATTCTCCGACAACATATTTCCTGATCGTACCGAATTTTCACCGAAAAGGACCAGATGGAGGGAGGGGGGGGGAGGAATGCTTCCGGCGGGACGCGATCCGAATATCGATGTACGTATCGCCAGCGGCGGGTGGAACAACTGGAAATATTTCTGCGTCGACAGCAGTACACGGATATCTGTCGGCTGTCAAATCTATTCCTTTATGCGCGGAAACACATATCACGGATCCTTTTTGATCCTCTACGAGGCAGGTTGCGAAAATGGAATTGAAAAAAAGGAACTGGTGGACTCTGGTATGTTAGGTTCGATCTTAGCGATGCAACTGGTTGTTTTCAGACATCGGCTAATAACGATAAAAAAAATGTGGACCCCAATTTCGAAATGCGCTAAAAAGTAGAATAATTTCTATTTTTACTCATTATTTCGATTGGCATAGGTATATTTCTATTTTTATTAGTAATTTCTATTTTTATTAATTGTACAATAATGGGTAAATATTTACAATAAGCCACTTCATCGATTTCGATGATTTTTCAATATGTCATCAAGGTCGTGATTCTGAGTAATGTTGTGAAGGTTTTAGTTGGGGGTCGCCGTTTCTAACAAAAAAATTAATTCAAAGTTGGATAGTGATAGTTACTTTTTTTGGGAACTGTCTCTAACTAACTCCGATCAGTATAATGCTTCAGAATTGATTAGACAGAATTCAAGAAAAAAAGGTCATTCAGAGTTCCTTAGACGTAGTTCAAGAAAAAGGTATCATTTTTTTCTTAATAACTTTCGCTGAGAACATACAAAAAAAAAACACAAACTCGATTCGAATATAATTTGCCCAGGTCTGAAGTGGTCCTTGCACGCGTGACTCGATTCGCGGAAAGAGGATTCCGTGGATCTTACGGAACGCGAGTGGCGTTTCGATTTGTTCCAACAGATTCGAATTCGGTTGTCTCGACGAACAATAGAAGAGACTGACAGAAGAGACGTTTCGCAACGCCGACAGGTACAACTTAATCGTATTTAGTAGAGCATCGACTCGGAAGAAATTAAGTACGTGCCACGAATTCTCGATCTTCTCGGAGCGCGAGCCTACCTTGCGATCCTCCAGCTGCCGATAGAATCCACGGGCGTAATTAATTAATTAATTCGATATTATGTGCGAATCACCGATCTAATTCTCCTATTTTCGATACGTAAATGAACGAGTGAACGCTGGACACCCATCAATTCATAAAGACTAATTAATGCATTAATAATTTATACGTGACGTAGAATACAGAGTCTAGTCATTAAATAACTGAATAATGTCATTCTGTGTGTGCGCTATGATGACATCGTAGGTGTTTAGTTTAACCCTTTCATTACCAAATATTCTGTTGCATTTTCTTGTATATTACATAACTAGACTGCAGATTTTTATGCAAAATCATATTTTAAAAGGTTGTTCATAAAGGCAAAAACAAAAGTGGGAATTTCTTTCTTCCTTTAAGTATCTTATTCGGCTCAACAGGAACTAGAAAACTCGTTGCATCTGACGAAAGTTTTGTCCTTCATTGTATTTCGGAGACCTACAGTCTATAAATAAAACAGAACACCAAACATTATAATATGACCTATGCCAATCGACTCAATATGGTTTCAATTTATTTTTTCTTTTTGAAAGTATGAACTTTATTATCTGTATGAAAAAGTTCGATGCAACTTTGAACATCTAAAAAGTACCATTTGGCATTCACAGAAACGCCACTATGACGTCATGATATACCGTGATAGTGTTAAAAAAAGTGTGTATTTGCATTATTCTTCTGTAGATTACAAGAATAAAGAACGGGTATAATTAACATCATTCGCGATCACTAGATTCGTTTACCTACTTTCATTACGGAATAAATCATACGATGTTTTTTCCATAAGCTTGCCAGCTTAGCATAGAACTGACGGTCTACCAAAATTAATAATTTCTATACCGAAGCGTGCCGCGTGTAATGCGGCTATGTTCCCCCCGAACCTGTGCTTGCATAATGCACGTAATAAGTTACAGCCTTTCACATAATGAAGCCTGGTTATTAATGACTTTGCGGCCTGGCCGTAAAACTGCACCGACTGCATATCCGTTAACGGTGTGGTGCCCGATAAAACAGGCTCTCGCGATTCGTCAACACGCGCCGCATCGTGCAGTGGTCGATTCTTCTAAAAAGTGGGTCAAGAATAAAAAAAGTTACTTTATAAATTGAAAATTGTTTACTAATTTCATTCATTGGTGTCTGATTTTTTTTTATTAGAAATTAAAAAAAATTTTTTTAAAATAATTAAAAATTTTCATTAAAAAAAGCTGTCATGCTCAATGACGACGTTAAGTCATTGCTTAACAGTCATGATACATCTATCTACGAAGCTTAAGTTTAATTCTATTATTTGCCAACGAAGTAAATTTTCAAGTAGCATCGATTTTTGTCCCACTTTTTAGAATAATCGGGTATCGTGGGCAACGAGTCCACAATTCATGGAGGAATCGATATTATTCTTCGCCCCCACAAGTGGCCGTTAATTCTCGAACTTGTACGCGACGATTTTTTTTTTTCACGTCGTGGAATCGCCAATCGCGTTAATAATGAAACAAGATCATGTATCATTCAGCGTCGAAAAAAATTTGGGGGAGGGGAGAGTTAACGAGAATGGGCCGCCTACGAGGGCGATAAACAGCTGACGCGTTCTCAAAGTGACAAATCAGACTTGGCTGGGCAAAGGGAATCGAAAACAGTGGAGCTTGATTAATGTTTAAAAACGGGAGAGAATTGTGTACAGTTCATGCCGGCTTCGATACTCGAAATTACCGTTGCTTTGTATAAAAAGGTGGACAAAGTTAAGGGAGAAATGATTATCGAAGCAATTACCCTCTTGTTAACTTCACGATGGTTGTACTTTTATTCTAGAAGTTACCTGAAGTTTTACATCTGCGGGATAAGAAAGATAGGAAAAGTTTCATACCAGAGATCGATTCCTGTATCTATGTACATCAAAGGAACTTGTTCGTATCTTGCTTTAATTAGATTTAAAGAGGATCACGATAATGGATTGTAAAAAGGAAAACTGGAAGTTATCTAAGAATCCGCCTAACATGTCTATAAACGTCCGTAGTGCACGTTATATATATAACCAAAATAATTAAACTTTGTACATACTTACGTCGGTTCATAGGGCCGCCATCTTGAATTCAGCAGGTGCTACGAAATCCATGCCTTATATCCTCCAAGAACGAAATTGTCTTAAAACTTCACATCGCCAGTAAAACCGTATTATTTTACGGTGTTTCACTTTAATATGTCCATAAAATTACTTCGAAAATAGTATACTTTCGGAAATGATTAAACCATATTACACACAGGTCGTATAGTTCGATTCAAATATTCTCCATCTTGGATTCCCCAGGTGCTACCAAATCTATGCTTTAAGTCACTTCCAGGAACGATATATTCCCTTACCATTTTACGTCGTCGATAAAACAGTTTCTTTCTTTACGACCGGACAGAAATATCCTCTATATCCACGGAAGTGTCTTCAAGCCACCTAAAATAAAATTCACAAGACAAGATTTCTTATCCCCTCTTCGCTTTTCCAGCCGCATACACCTCGACGAAAAACATCAGCGTGGACACCAGCAAACCACCGAACAGCAGTAAAAATGTGAGCGAGTAGTGGTCCACGGTGAGCTTGATCGTCCTCTCTTCTGTCCTCACCTTCCGTCTCATCTTGACGATCTTCAACGGATATATCCTGTTCTCCATCCAGAAGCCAGGGAGTCCAGCCTCGCGCAATCTCAACAGTATAAAATTCACCCGTTCCGTATAAGGGGAATGGGATCTGAGCACATAGGAGATCCTGTAGTTCATTGGACACTCATCAACCACGTACAGCAACGGATTGCCATCTTTGTCGTAGTACGCGTAATCCCCGAGCAACATCGTATAATACCTGGTGATGGCGATCTTTTTGTCGAACGCGACCATGTCCTTGGTCTTTCTTAACGAGCTGATCACGTGGATCATTTGATCGAGCTTCATGCCCAGCGGCGTGTCGTCTAAAAACGCACTCTTCAAGTTCGCGTACTTCGTGATCAGCATTTTTCCTGAATCGATCACATCCTCTAGGGTTTGCAGCTGAGGATAGTGAAACGGTTTGCTGAGACTGGACACCAAGCAGCTTTGGTAGACACCGTTCACGATCAAACCGAAGAACAGGGCGCCGACCAGCAGGGCTTTTTGTGCTGGCGTGCCTCTGGCTTGGAACGGGTAGCAGAACATCTCGAAGAAACAGAAGAACCGCAACAGATACCTGGGGACTTCCGGTGGATCTGCTCGATGTTTCGACATCGCTGAATTATCGGTGAAATTGTTGGAACGTCTTCGAAGCTGCCTAGAGGAAGAGGGTCTCCTGGTATCGGATGATAGATTGACTAGATCGATCGATCTGGTTTGTAATCCGTTTAGTGGACCCTCTATGCTACCTTTTGGAATAACATTCGTTGCAAGGTCCTCTGATCCTGTCCTCTGAAATGATTCGTTGACACGTTTGAAGATATACCAGAGTAACGTGATCAGGATGTTGTATACTATAAGAAGGAACCATAGAGCCTTCTCGAAAGGCAGGAATGGCATGTATGCTTTAGGCACCAGGCCAGAGTCAGGCGAGAGGAAGCACAGTTTGTCCTCGTAGAGGGACGAGGTGAAATGGAATTCCGTGTGTTTGATGTACGTCTTGACGAAAAAACCAGTGATCACTATCTCCACCTTTCCAGTCTCGATGTCCCTCAACGACCTATCGAACGGATCTTCGTGTTTGAAGTCACGTTTCTTTATGGCCGTCACACGGAACTTGGCACCCAGCGTTTCCTCCAGGGCGTAGACCATGCGACCGTCCAGGTTGCCCAGTTTCAATCCTTCTTGATCATAGGAGACGTTCATCAACAGTGACTCGAACACGAACACTTTCAACGGATAGTTGTTCATCCTGTGAAAACTCTCGAACAGTCGAGTATACTTCATGGAGACTTTGTCGATCATCGAACGTCTTGAATTGTCATCTGTATAGATCTCCAAGGACCCATTATAGGAGCCCTGGGAATCTTCATCAAAAGAATCGTGTCTATCTAGACATACTCTGCGAACATTACCAAAATCATCGTTGTACTTCTCGAATGGCATGTACCCGATCAGACATCGGAAATCGTCCTGAACAGAGACCACCAACGCCCTGTAGACGCTGTACTTCCTCCAGAGCTTGTTCAGGATATCCCTCCACTGCACCGTGACCCCTTTCCGCGTGAAAATGATCAGATACTGATTCCCAGTCCTCCAAAGCCTAGGCTGCCAATAGATGAAGATGTACAGACTGTAAACGTCCTCGACGACGATGGTCCAGGTGAGCTGCTCGCTGTTCATCCGTGCCACCTTCAGCGACAGGTCCCTGAACCGGATCTTGTAGGCCTCGATCGTGTTCAGACCGACGTAATCTAGCAAGAAGTCTGCGAAGCTCGATGGAAACTCTGGTAAAATTATGGACAGCGTTAGGGGACGAAAATCAGGACAGTGGCGAATGAAGTTCAGCATGGTTCTTAGATTCTGGGTTTCTACCATCGATAAAGATGGCGGATTCTCGGTGTAAATGGTTTGCTGCAAAGGCAAAGAAGATCGAATCAGGATCAAGATACAGAAGAGTATTGAGCACGTTGATGGGGACTTCATTGTTGTTGAGCACTTGCTTGATTCACTCGCGATCTTCCTAGATCTTCCTGGATTTTATACGTGAAACACAGGAATGGAGGTTTCCTTGTTCGTCAAAGGAGCAGATATTCGGCGACTGGTTGATCTTCTTCGGGGATCGTGGAACCCTTTTCGGAATGACAGTCGAGCGCAAGAGGATCAGGATCGACGCCATGAGCTCTTGCCATCAACTTCCGGATGCGGTCGTGCTTCCGACCGCTGGGGCTTTCGACGTCGCGTAAATATTCAGGGGGCGGCGGTGTTCGACGGAAGCCTGTAAAGATAAGAAGGCCGATGAGATTAGAATCTAAGAGGAGTATCGTTCCCGAGGCTGTAATCGGTCGGGTCGATGGGAGGAACGCGGAAGCCTACGAACACCGAACTGTCGTAAATCACCTGGTTCGACAATAAAAAGAACAGGTTTAGGTTACTAAAGGCTAGAAGACCATCGTTATCCCTCATTTTTTCCCGGGAATGGTGACACAAACCAGGACAAATTTTATTTGCAATGAAAATAAGAAATAATTCATTTCGGAATTTTGTTTACAATTATTTGAAAATAAAAGTATTGTCAATTCGTTTGAAATAATAGCAATTTCATAAACTAATGACCATATACGGCTGAAACAGATATCATTGGTTTCCGAATTCCAAGTTCTGTCACTGTACTGAACCTCATTAGAAGCTTTCGAGCACTCATCGAGGATTTATTGTATTTACCGGAAACGACGCATACGTAGCGGTTCGTGTTATTACTTACAGCGTTGTCGATGGCTTTTTGAGAAGCTTTCCTTCAGGTCCCATATCATTTGAACGAGAATTACAATAAATTATAGACGTGCTCTCGATATTTGTTCACCGAGAATGTATAGTTATGTACTGGAAAATGTTGCTCGATCGAACGAGACACGACGAGTGATGGTTGCACGATCGAGTGTTCGGTATATAAACGCGGTGTTTTTTTTTCCTTTTGCCTATTTTACAATTACGTCGCGAACGTGCAAAAAACACTGAGCGATATATTCCATCCCTGACTGATCGATAACGATAACAGGGTCTGCGAGCATTTATTAGCTAATGATGAAATTGATCGATAACGATAACACGGTCTACGAGAATATTTAATACTTTTCTTTCGAAGCACTCGCGCGCGCTTCGGACATACCCCATCGCACGCGAATTGAAATTTCTTTTACCGTGAAGGGGAGAAAAACGAATTCGTGCAGCTACGTACAAACTGATACAATAGAACAACCCGACAAAAAGGAACGTTGGAAAAAAGGAAATAATGAAAAACGTGCTGCTTTTAATTTCCCTTCGGTATCGCCACCATAGCCCTCGAGGTCAAGAATAATGGTGGGTATATGGTATATGCTTGACTAGTTTTTTGCGCTCGTAAAACAACCGTCATATTTTGTCATATATGATACATAGAGCTTAGAAAAACGTTATCGAGGATAAAGAACACCATCGTTAACGTTTTCGTAGTGTCATAAAGTGATCGAGAACAGTTCGGTGAAAAATGACATGTCATTAGGTGGAAATACAAATTCGTTTGTTCATCATGTGTACCGACTGTATCGAAAAATTCGGCGGTTTACAATTACGACCACCCGACTCAAAGTTCTAGAACGTTCGTATTAAATAAAAGTGACCTTGAGATGACCTTGAAATAATCTTACAAATAATCAATCAGTTTAGATTTTCATTTTAATCCATTCAAGGTATTGATTATGTGCAAATTATCTGTGTAAACTAAATATTTTTATACTAAATAATTTTACCTTTTCGTTTGGACGGATTCCCGGTTTGTTCGGCGAGGAACGACGGATCTGTCTGGCAGGCGTGAGGTCTCGCTACTTAAGCCACATCGACGAGGAGGAACCACGGCCAAAATGGAAACGTTCCTCGCGCCGCTTTTTTAGTGTTCACCCCCCAGGTATGTGTGTGTTTACCTCGAGCAAATCGAGGGAAGGTTTGCATCGCGATTACAGGGGGAGATGGGGGCTTCTCCACGTCAACCAGCGTGACAGGTCATTAACTCGAGGATTGTTGCCCAGGACGTTGCCGGACAATTGAGCCTGTTTTTCTTTCTCACCTCACCGTCGCAACCCCAATTCCTCTGGAACGACCGGAACCGCGAATGGTTTCTGGTTAATCACCGTTTCGTTTCCGCCCCCCCCCCTTATTTTGCCCTATTTCTTATCGCCTTGTTCTTTCAACCTTCACCATGTTTTGCACTCCTTGTCGGAATATTCTTCTTGGTCTTCGCTTTTATTTTGGATTTATCGTTGGGATGGGATTTCGAATAAAACCGGTTTGTTCAATATTTCTTGCAGTCCATTTTCGGCGTACATGGTAAATCGTAACTTCATTTTCGTTCGCGGATTTATACCGTATTTTCTCGTGCACGTTAATTGTCTGTTACCACAACGAAATGTCATACAGGTTATTTGTGACTGTACTCCGTCAGGATTTTCATAATTTTAATAATTATGGCTGATTCGTGTCGGTTTATAATTAGTCGTGTGGCAGTTCGAAACCAGAATCCGCCGTTCGACTATTCAATTCGGGACAATGCAACATTTTCGCTCCCGTTAATTAATAACTTTTTCCAACCAACCGTCCTTCCTGTTAACGATTCCAATTCTGATTGAAGTGTTACAACCACGCCTGGAACGTTAATTAAGTCTGATTTCGGGTCAGACGTATGAAGGCGCTCACGATGACACTGTAATGGCGGCCATGAGGCCATGTTCCATAAGGTGGCGTTCAAGGAATGTCGCGAGGATTAAGGGAAAAATTCAGTGAATCGAGTAATTAAGAGCTCCATAGAAAGCACATGAATGAAATCAATTATAACTACCAAAATCTAGAAGGTTCTGGAAAACAGAGGTAATTATAGTTAAATAACTTCGTTTTCCGTTTTATCTTTACATCGTTTCAACTTCAAGGACCTACGTATATTTGCCCTTCTCCTTAATATTTCCACGTTTCCTCTACCAACAGGTTTCTACCCCACCTATTTGTCGCATAATCCATCGTCAAACATTCCTTCGAATTTCTCGCCAACGATTCTCCTGTACTACAATTTCCTCCCATAAACACTTTGTTCACCATATTCACTCCAACGTGTTCTCCGTTCGATAAATCGATCGAACACTCTCAATAAACACCCAGTTCGATATCCATCAATGTCAAGAATACCTTCGCTAGTTTCAGCCAATAATCACGCCAATAATTTCCACCCTAGGAAACAACGTGCGATCCATATCGAGGGTAACCACCAATGTCACTAACCACCAATACCTACTAACCATCACTAACTACTAACCGCGAACTAGTGATAACATATTAAGACTAGTGATACTAAAGTATCAACTAGCGATACGATAGTAGTACTAGTATTATTAGAAGTATTACTTTACAAAATTTTACTGCTCATTTTCAAATCTTTGTATCCAAACCATTACATTGAAATTATTCTACTAATTAAAATAATTAAATTATCTGTTTTTCTTCTCTGGGGAGGGGCTCCCTGGCTACGCCCCTGCTTCATTATTAAATTTTCATCGACGCACTCGCCTGGATAAAGGCGAGAATTTCAAACCAGGTCTTCTCGAGGAACAAGTCACTTCCGTTAAACATGCTCTCCGTGAGTCCTAGTATCGTTGAACCGACACGACCATGGGGCAATCGCCTGATCTAAATCCTCGAACGGGGGTGAAACGGGGTTCAGAGTCAACAAGTCCCGAGTAGCTGATCAGCCGGCGAGTTTTGATCTAAAGTGTCGTCTCAGAAAGAAAGGGGACGGGAAACGAGCAAATTGGGGATGCGGGGTAAACAATAGCGCGATTGGCTATTACGCACGACCCCCTTTTTCGATCCCGGATATTTTCAGTTTCCCAGGATGGACGGTGATTTAGGGGTGGGAACGGCTTGCCAACGGTGGATGGATTTTAAAGATTCTTCCCTTTAGGCAAGTTGTGTTCCACCATTTTTCTGTGAAAATCATTTTTTTTTTGAGGTTATTCATATCCCTTTTTGTTAGTGGGAATCTTGTCTTTACGTTTCTGTGGATTCTTTTAAATTGATTAACACTCTATCAGCGTTAAATGTATAGTGAATTAAACCCAGATAACACACAACGTCTTCAAAACGTCCATTTCACGTCCATTTTAGGTCTGAACATCTTACGACCTAATCTGAACGTCTTAAAGACGATCGTTAATTAATTCTACAATATAACAATATTACATAACATATAGTAAAATTTAATATAATATAGGAGAACATAAAATGTATGGGAAATAATATTTAACATAAATTCCGCCAAAAGCACTATTATAATTTCAATACCTAATCATAAAGTATAATTAGTATTTGGAATATATTTTCTCGTATTATTTCTTATTCAAAGGGTATTAAACATTTCTCAATTGGAAAAAGCAGAACGAACTGGCTTGGAAAAATCGAGATGATTCTTTCCATGTTTCCAAGCTTATCAAAACTTTGCTCTCCTCTGACATTTCCATTTCGCTGCATTCTTTCAGATACTACAACGTCCATTAATACTCCATTAATGATGACAACGATGAACGAACACGAAACTCACTTGTAGTTTCCCGTTGCTCGGGAAGAAATCCCTTTTCAGAAATTATTTCCAGTGAAATTGTACTCGTTCCAGTTAAAATATATCCTAAACCCTATCGCAATACTATAATGTAAATTATACTCTAATTAAATATGTATATTATACATGTCTCATAATTTTGAAGCAACGATTTAAGGGTCTGGTCGTTAAATGGTTAAAAACAACATTTATGCCAGTGGTATTAAGCGCTTTCATTATGAATTTTGCTTTTTTGATAAGACATTCGAATTTAGCAAAACCAAAAATATGAGAATACCAATTTTTATTAAAATCCCGAATGAGTTTTCAGGCCAGATTTTCGGAAAAAGACCACTCTATAGACGCGTGGAAATGGTCGCGATTAATTTACCATCGCTGAATAAATACGCTTGTTATCTTAGTGGAGATCGCCTGTTCGTGTGTTCCAGTGCACGGGTGTATGCTCTACGAAGAGAATTAGTCAGCGAGGCCCAAAGGAAATGGCGGTTTATTTTAGGGACATCTGAAAATACGCGCGCACGTCCCTCGGAACGAAGCTCAGTTGTCGTTTGCTCCGAGATAGGATCATGGATCTTAAAGAGTGTCTGCTCACGACGACAGCGATAACGATTCTGATAGGTAGGTGATTATAAAGCCAGATCGAGCACAAATCTCACCTGGACCGTATCCCTCTGTGTTCTTCATTCACCTATTTTTCACGTGATTCTCTCGATAATCGACGTTCCTTCTTAAATTCGTCGCTGTAGTTCTTAATTGTTCGATCTCCACTAGTTTATACACGAGAATAACAATTTTAAAATTGAATTTAATGTTTACGAAGTTTGATATTATAGAAACAGGAAAGTAGTGAAATAAATGACACACACTATAATATCGTCTACCGTATAGCTATTTGTTACAATATTTAACGGAATTTCATCTTATTGTCAACGTAAATTTTCAATTGTTATTGGTATTTGGAGATACAACCTTTAAGAAGAAAGAAATCTTTCCAAGTTTCGGAGTTAGGACTTGAAAGAATATTTGCTGTTTTCTTGGTTGAATTTTCGTTATATTATGCTGAATTTGTATTCCTTTGGCCCGTAGATTGATTATCTAAATGTTTGCTTAACTAACATCAATCTATCTTTTCCTGAAGAAACATTAACAAGCATCAGTAAACAAACACGTATCAGTGAACGGACGTTATTTTTTTCAATTCCTTGTTCATTTTCACTAGGTGAAACCTGTATTTTTTCTTTCCAATTTAATTACATTTATTAATTACATTTATTTCATTTGCCGAATATGTATTAATATTATCATTTAAAATACGACATTGAGATGTAATTACAAAATCACTTGAGTGTTCATTTATCTCTATTTGGTTCGTTGTTATTATAACCGCAATACATAATAGAATTGAACTTTTTCGGGTGCTTTTGTAGTTATCGCGACGCAGTATAGCCTCGCAAATTGTTTCCAGATTCGATCTTAACGTTCATCAGTTAACAATTAGTCAAATTCTTAACTCTTAGCTTGTCTTAAACCTATTCCCTCCAATCCTTAAGGGTAATTCGGAAATTCTTGCTGCCAGAGTATATCTTTCGTCCCGAATTCCTCGTCTCCCTTCCGACAAAATTATTTTAGTGTATACTGCATTAATTGTGTTTTCCCATCCGCCAGGAATATCACCAGTCGTCGTCGCTTGGAATCCCGACACACACCGGTGCGTATTTCACTTCCATTAGTTGCCACAAGAATCATCGTCTACGCCATGCGAATAACTTGAAGCATCGAGATGGAATGCACTTATTTGTATAAGAAACGAATACAGTAATCTCTCGATGAATGTGACATACTCGGTTCCACTTCGGAGGATCATGGCAAGGCGAAAAGGTTTTCGGCCTCTCACAAATTTATTTTTTGCCCGAAGAATCTCTGCTTAGCTTCTGTTTACTCTGTTCTGATTGGTTCCACAGCCCAGACAGTACATGACGGCTTAAAGACGTCCTAGACTTAAAATAGCCGTAAAATAGGCGTCTTTAAGGCGTCATGTGCTGTCTGGGAGGAGGATTCTATCAGTGGTGTGATTAACGCCGTTGCTCGTGTCGCATTCATCGAGGATTCACTGTACTATATGTATGTATTCACTGTGTATATGTTCCTGGAATTATGTAATGCTCGTATAAATAACAACCAGATAGCAGATGACGCCTTAAAGACGACTTAAAGACGCCCTAAACCTAAAATAGCCGTAAAATGGACGTCTTCAAGGTATCATGTGCTATTTGAGTAGCATCTGGGGCTCGTTGACAAGATGTGCAACCACCCATCGATCCGAATTCTAAAGCGATATCCATGCAGTTTCTTTTCGAGGAGGGGGATAGAAGTTTGTGACCCTCGGTTGGAAATTGTCTTCGCCGCAGTGAGGAAAACGGAAGACGAATGAAAGCGCTGCGGACGTGACAAAAATTTCGTGCTCGGGGTGGACACATTCCGTTCTTGTACTGTCGAAACACGTGCGTCCAAGCAGAAGGGGGTGGGAACAAATATAGATGGGAGGCATTCTATTACTCTATTGCCTCTGGCATTGATCGTTCAATTCAACTTCAATATACGTTATTATTAAATTGAATAGATTCATGAATTGCATTCTCAGCAATAACTTCGAGGTCATTGCCACTCAAGGACTAGAGGCTCAAGCTAGATGTACCAGCAACCCTTATACTTCTGAAATGAAAACTAAGACAGATAGAAAACATCCTATCCTCAGCAGTAACTTCGAAATCTGTCTCCCAAGAACTAACCACTCGAGCTAGACATGAATACCAATAACAAATCCATTCCATTTCTCTGTATTAAAATGGAACACTACACAATCAATAATACGGTTAATATGAATAAACTACCAACTTACACAAAATCGAATGTTCATGGAATTTAATTCCAGCTACGAGAGTTACGACCTCGACAGAGGGCCAGTGGTCTACGAAGCCTATTATCCAGACGCTAACGAGGACTCCCGCGGTAACTACCAAGAGAAACAGTTCTTCGACCATGGAGCTATCCTGGAGAAGACCTACCAGGTGCCCTCCCAACGTCTGATGTACTCAGACGACACGGTTCAGCTGGAGAACCAACGTAACCTAGCACGAAGTCCTCCACAGGACACGCAAAGTTTTCCTCCGCAGACGAACGATCGTTCCGTCGATATAAAGGAGATCTCCAGCCTGGCCAGACGAGCGATTACCCGCGATCTAGAGAACTGGAACGCCATCGAGAGTTACTTGGACCGCGCCAAATACCAGAATCATCCCCTGTATCGGCGTCGGATCCTGGTGCCTGAACGAGGATACGGGATCGAGCAGACGGTTCGCGGAATTGGGTCGAGTCTATCAGACGCGTTCGAAGGTGGTCGTGACTTCGAGCTGTACGAGGAAATTGGTGAACAAGCCAGGATACGATCTGGTGATCGAGTGGACACGGTGAGAAGATTAACACCACGCGATCTGGCTGGAAGGGACAGTTTTGGATCGATTCGATATCAAGATCGAGCTTCGCAGGACGTCGAGGCGATTCCTGTAGCCAATGGCGATTCTTCTCCGTTGGAGGCAATTAAGAACGAAAGGATAATAGAGCCTTATCCGACGGAGAACATCTTCGCGCCACGACCTCAGGTGATCAAGTACATTTTCTCGAAGAAACCGACCACGTCGGTGGAGGCCAAAGCGCAGACCGTGTCAGAGACGAAGGTGACGACGAAAGAGCCCGTGCCTAGAAGCTACGGGGACAATCTTATTCGCGAGGAGGTGAAGGAACAGGAGGGAAAGGACGTGAAGGTGACGTCGATCGAGGTCAGCGAGGTGCCCAGGCACAAGACACGGCATCATCACGGGGAATGGCCGAAACGCGATTATTCCAAACGTCATCAGTCGTAAGGGGTTGGGTATCGAAGATGTCGAGGATGTGAGATCCGTATGAAGTAAATTGTGTGCCTGTAAACAGCAGGAACGTGAAGTTCAGCACGTAATAGTAATGGGAAATATTAGTAGAAGTGTTTATTGTATTTGATTGTTGTTTTGATTGTCGGTGGTTTTATAAGATAACCGATACGTGTGGGTAAGGTGAAACGAAATCATTTGGGTACTTGGGGCAACTAGAGGATCCTCAAACGTTGTTTATTGTTTATGAAGTTGTAGGACAAATTTTATTGTTTATGAAGTTGATGTTCTTATTGTAAACTTAATAAGCTTTACCTATTTTTACTGTCACATCACTGAGAGTCATGTCCACATTTTGAATCACTTTGTACATCTAATGTTGGAGAATTCATTAAGGATACAGGAACGTCGACGGTTCTGCAATAAGTTGTTTTTTGACATGTTTATTCAATATATTATGCTACAACAATAGTACAATTTTGCTATAACAACGTGTACATACGTCGGCTACGTTTATTTTCTCTCTACTTAATCGTTATCTTATTATACGATTCAACCATACATGTATTGATAAATGATAACCATGTATAGGAAAATATTCATCTCTCGCGATCGTGGAAGCAACAATCATCTGCTTAATGTTCGACAGACATGTCGACGAGGATAATTCTTGAAATGTGTGAATAGAACATACGCGAATGTGATGTATGGAAAAACGCGAAACGATGGTGAGGCGAAGAACTTCCGAAAATGTTGTTCATTTTTTCTCTCCCGGGAGTCGTGAGAGTGCAATTCGTTGGTTAATTTTGGAACGAAAGTTTTCTCTCGAGAAAACGTTCACGATGAATAACGCGCGTGTGAAAGACTACGCGTTCGAAAAGTTAAACGATTATTCTTAAAAGGAATGTCCGTGTACGAATATACTTTCGTTTGTTTTTCACTTGGATGAGACATGATACATCGAATACGACTGAGTCTATGAATTAATTCTGAATGGTTTTAATGAACTTGTATATGACTTCTGATATAAAGACGAGTACCAGGGACAAAACCACAAGTACTTTTATAAGTAACCTACGCTATTGGAACACAACTTCGTTTGGTGAATAGTCTCAGTTAGCTACATCTAGAATATTTATATTTAATTATCCAATTTTTCATCTTCTCCCCCTTTCGGATATCTAATCTGTGTCTACAGTTCCGTTTTCACGCGAACTGTCAGTCCTCCGCAATTACGTTCAGTCAGATATCGTTTATATAGAATCATTTCACGCCCTGGCATACCACCGACACCAAGTAATCGAACTGAATCAAAACACTTGTACAACATGCAAACACTTATTTTACTGTAACGTAAGTCGTCGAGACGTCTAGCTATCACTTGGAATCGTAACAAATTTTTCACGTCACTGTGTACAGGTACCAGTTAAACCAGCTATAAGACACGCGTAAACAGTAACAATTTTAGATTCTTACAACCGCAACCTCTCATATACATCTTCATCATTTTAACAGTACGCCGTGTTAAGGGTTTTGCACGTGCAAAAATAAAATTTCTTTTCCCTCTGGCGGTATTCAACAAGCATACAACGTGTAAAACTGTAGAACAAACGAATGAATACTCATCCGTCATTTCTGTCCAAGAAATTGTACGATGTGCAAGCTTTCAGTTTCTTAGGGTAATAAATGTTAATTTGCAACTCGAAAAATTGTACCGTGTGTTTTTGGTATTTGTATGAAACGAAACATTTATCTGTACGAGTGCGAATAATATCACTGAAAGAGCTTAACATCGGTCTATTCTTTCCCTTCACTTTAGTCAAAAACTGTAGGAATTTATAACTTCCATCTAATACGTGTTTCTAGTTAAGTAATTATTAGTCGAATTTTTATATTATTCTACGCATAAAAAATTTCAAGCGTACTGTACCTATACAATACTTACTCTTCGATATTTAAAATCAACTTACTACTGTATAAAATTATCTACCTAACATTATTCTCAAATCCCGCGATTCGTCCTTTGGACATGAGTTTCGTCGTGCACTTCATCGTATAGTAACCACTGATTACTATGTGTCACATAACGATGTAGAAAAATAATTACGATCTAATATCAAGTAAAGTGTATATCCTTGGGAAGCATTCATTTAAGATTCTGTAACAATATTAAACGTCCAAATACGAATGATTTCAGATGATGATTCTAGGGGATAAACATATTTTTCTATAATATACTGTACCTGCTTCCGATTTTTGTTGTATGTTTGTAAGTATAAATTCTTTTAATTCTTCATAAGCCTTAGGAAGGTTGTCATTTATAATGATCATATCAAAGTTACCAGGTTTCTCACCTATGACGAGTATTAAGTGTGTTATCATCTTCTTGTTTTGCATGTACACTGTAGATAGTGAATGCATACATACCGTATTCTATTTCTGTCCTTGCAGCAGACAATCTACGTTGCAAAGACTCTTCTGTTTCTGTCTGCCTATCTCGTAATCTTTTCTCTAGCTCATCCATGGATGGTGGTTTAACAAACACATAGATTGGATCTAAAGAACTTTGCTTGATCTGTTTCACCCCTTGCATGTCAATATCTAATACACAGATTTTACCTTCTCTCTGTACATCTTCCACTGCTCGTTTACTGAACATATCAAACGTGTGTTAACAAAAACAGACAAATTGTCGTATTTATTTTCTACAAACAATTTACCTAGTGCCATACAAATTTCCACTGAATGTGGCAGTTTCGAGGAATTCACCCTGTTCTATCTGTTTCTGCATTTTTTCTTTGTTTGTAAAATAATAATGCTTTCCATCTTCTTCGCCAGGCCTGGGTTTCCTAGTGGTATGAGAAACAGAGAAGCCAAACTTCTCTGGAAATTCCTCGAACATCTGCTTTATCAGTGTACTCTTTCCACTTCCCGATGGCCCACATAAAACCAATGCACGTGGACCTTTTTGAAGCATATTACAAACACCTAGAAATAATCATGATACAATAACTGAGTTTCAATGTGAAGTGATACAGTATTGATCGTCAACTCTAAAGCGGCATGCAGGGACTCGTACAATTAAAAATAATAACTGTCATTGCAGAGTTAAACATAGCATCATCTAAACCTATATATTACTTAAATTTGGTTTAGCTGTGTTGTCATTTCATACCTGTGGCAAATGTTCTAAGAATGGAAAATGATATCATACTTAAAAGAATTATATACTCTCATCTAAACATCTTCAGAAGCTACAAAAGAAATGAAAACCTTCAGATAAAATCCATTATGATTCGAAAAATCCTTAATATCAAGAAAAACGTTTAAACACGAATTTTCGTGAACGTTTTCACCAAGCGAATTTAATTAAATACAGCACAAATGTTTAAAGAGACGTGCACGAGGATACACAAACCAAAGAGCGCAGACGGGCAACTATGCGACAAACGAAGAACAGCTGATCGCAAAAGCCGGAAATATAATTATATAGAAATATCAGCAAAATCACGAGCTCGTAATATCAAAACCAGAGAATTTCAGTGGACGTAACTGGTACCGCAATCAGCGCGTCGAGACACATGAGCCATGGGGTGAAATTAGATTGCGGGCCCTTCGAAATATTGATTTTCAAGAGGAAAACATACCGCAAATCGTGCGAGTTCTATTACGGGAGTGCACGTCGGATAGGACGAGGAAAATCTTGGCGTGTTCAAATCACTACACACCGAAACGATTCTGTTGTCCGACTGAAGACAAGTGGAACATGTACTCTATTTTGCTTTCGTTAAAATATATCAAATACGACCAAGAACTGCACAGTACAGCAGCAATTCGTAAGAACGAATCGATTCCACTGCACATCACAGTTACCCACTCGTATACCCCGTTTAGTTAAAGAACTGAACATTCGAAAGATGATAAAGAATGTCTTACCTTTGTAGAAAATGAAACTTACGAAATTTTATAGCAAAAATCGAGAAATGCAGCCGAAGAAAAGCTGAGAGTTCCGCGGTCCGGGGAAACATGAAACAAACAGCTTACCACGTTTTCATTTAATAACCAGCGCATGCGCCTTATTTCGCCGCATCGTGAATTAAGAATACCTTGTATTGTTCCCGCGTGATCAACAGAAATTACATGTATTTAATTTTAACGTTATATAAACTATGTATTTATAAGTTTGCACGCAAAAAGTTTTCGATATTTTAAAGAAATTGTTATTCATCTTAGAAGACCATCAGAATGTAATGCAGACACGAGATCACGTCAATTGTGTAGATTGAATTTGGTTTGATTTGGTCCGATGATTTTTTTTAGTGGTTTATTTAACAAGGAATACAATCTACGCAGTAAAGACAATATACTTTTAAGACACTCTAATTTTATTTCTTCGTTTAATGTCCCCTCTTTACAAGTTACTGCTTCTAAAAGGAAGATAGGACTCCCATAAAAATATATGTTACTTTGATAACAGAGAGATACATAGTAGAAATGTCAATATCGTCGTATCGTGGCTTGTGTAAATAATTACGTAAACAGTTTTTGTGTAAAAATTACTTTAATTTCAACGTAAACAGAACTATTATAATTAATAATATTTGTAAAAAAAGTAGAGATCAAAGAGTACAGTGAACGTATTTTATCTTTGCATTTATTAAATATATATACTTTTCACATATATTCATTATCATTTTCGATATTTCAATGATAATCATTTACAATACAGATTATAGATTTCAAATTTCTTCCGATAATCCGGTATTTCTTTCTTTTCGTATTATATTAAAATCGAAAATATGAATGTAAATATGTATTCTATTCTATATAGACATACAGAAATTTCTTCAACCAGAATAGAGACAATTTTGGTAATTAGAATTAGAATAATTTTTATCAGTAACGGCACTCTTATAAAATTATCATGTACTAGCTACATTTGAACATTGCACAAGAAATACTAGATTTAGATTGACAAAATATATAGTCTTCTTTTTTTCTGTATATACGTATATCATACATGTATATCCGTAGACGCTTCGCAAAAATAAGAATGTAACGAAAGAATTCTAATTAACTAGGGTAACTAAAATAAGAATGTAATTAAGGAATATCTCGTATTTTAAATTACTATGTTTTGGTTGCTATGATTAGGGTATGTTAAGTCTCAGTATGGCAATGCATACATGTATAAATGCATACACACGCGTTTAACATAAAAAAAAAAATATATAAATAAATATATATATCACATTATGTTCATCGATCCAATATAGATACTCACTTACATTCCATAGATGTTAGAATAACAATAATTAGTAGAAGTAGCAATGTAATAAGATTAATAGTCGTAGCGACATTAAAGTCTTCTCCTTGTACTTTTTAGCGCAATGTACCCCTCGTGTGCGTGGCAGATTTCTTCGAACTTACAAGGGAACCGCAGAATGTGTTACGTTTTGATGAAACTCAACGGAAATACATAACAATGGGAATCATATCGCGGACATCCTAATTCACAAAGTTTTATCAAAATTGGTGTATAACGTATCGTACGGTTCCCTTGTTAGATCCTTATTCGATACTGTCCTACTCTGAAACTTTCACTCGTGTAGAATGGATAATATTTTTTTTTAAACTTCGGTAGGACCCGACGGTTTAGCTTGCGTTCTTCGACGAGCTAGGTCGGACATAACAACCGGGCCAATATGAGGAGATCTTGGACTATTAGACATTGCTTTATACGCTTCCGTTACTGCTCTCTGAAAATATATTTTTAGCAATTACGCCCATGTGCAAAGCATCCTGTGTATTGAACCCATAGAGCAACATACTTTTAAGCTATGTGGATCCCTAGCTGTGTGCGATAACAGTTTCTGAGGAAGACGATGGCGATTGGTAATCCACGGATACTTTAAAATGGAAGCTGCGGTAGGCCTTCGATTAGGATCTACGTGTAACATTCTTTTCACCAATTCTTTAGCCTCGATTGAAATTTGACACCATATACCAGTTTCAGTGTCGATGTGACCAGGCCCGATACGATCTAATATGTCAGTGGCACTATCCCCTGGGCTATTGCGAAATGGAGTATATCTAATGTGGAAAAACTATGTTATTAATACCGTATGATCTTTCAACGTTGAAGGTGTTAATCGAAAGGTGATGCAATTACCCAGCCAACATTATGTATAATAGAACACCAAGTGACCAAATGTCGCATGCCGCGTCATATCCTTGACGTTTCAACACTTCCGGTGCTACAAAGTTTGCTGTGTAACAGGGGGTCATTAATAAACCATTTTCGGCTCTCAATTGTTTCGCAAACCCGAGATCGCATAAGCAAAGTGTCGTGGGATCGGCTCCCGGTTTTGAGTATAATATATTAGATGGTTTTAGATCCCGATGGACCACCTACCAATTAGAAATATTCCATGTAACATGTGAAAATTAACAGCAAGCGGAATGAATGATCAATATGTACCCCATTTTCATGCAGATAATGAACTACACTAGTAATTGTGTACATCACTTCGGCAGCTTCTCTTTCTGTAATATTACGTCTCTGCAATAAACGATCGAGTAGTTCCCCACCTCTCAACAGTTCTAACACGAGATAAGCTCGTTTATCGTCTTCATGGACAGCTCGTAACGTTACAATATGCGGATGTCTTCCATACCGAAGCAAAATTTCTACTTCTTCCGTTGGATCTCTTTTCGACTTGTCAATTACCTATAGATAAAATTATTATTAACCAACAATCAACAATGACCTAATGCAATCCGACATTAGTATATAGTACCTTTACTGCATACTCGATTTTGGTCGCCTTATGAACAGCTAAATAGACCGTACTGTAACTTCCTTTACCAATTTCTTGCTTAAATTCGTACTCGTCGGTTACATAGATGGGACTCACGTAAGTCGGAAACATTGCGTTGAGACTATCACACTTTTTGTATTCGGGTGCTTTATTGTGATCCTCGAGAAGGCACGGCGCGACGAAGCTAAAGCCGCGAAACAATTCGTGGGCATTAGCACTTGCCGGCACTCCAGGCGAATCTGAAATATTTTCCGAGTTTTGGTCTTCTGTATCCGATAATGAGTATCAAAAACATTAATAATTATTCGCAATACCTTTAGGCGTTTTACATGTAAATTCAGTATCAAAATAAAATGCATTGTCATCTTGACTAACGGCTGGTTTAAAAGGAGGTTTAATTTCTTTCATATACAGGGCATCCCAATCGATTGTCGCGAAGAACTTATGGCTTTTGATTTCTTCTACTCCACCTACCAATATAATACATCAGTCCACAAAGACAGTAGCAGATTGTCGTTTTAGTTACAGATAAACGTAGACGATTACCAGATCCAATTCTGTTTGCAGGTTTTCTCTTGAAGAGTACTCTGAGAAGCGCTTGCGCTTCTGGGGAAATGTTTGGTGGCATAGTAAGCTTTGCCTTTAATATTTGTGTCATTGTTTCCATGCGATTAACGCCTTGGAATGGAAGAACTCCAGTTAACATCTCAAACTAAAAATTGACAACTTATTTTCTTTAGAATGAACTTGTAAGTACAGTTAGTAGTTCTGTCTTGGTAATACGACTAACCATAAGAACACCGAAGCTCCACCAATCAGCGACAAGTGAATGCCCTTTTCGATTAACAACTTCCGGTGCCATGTATTCCATGGTACCGCAAAAGGAATATGTCTTAGAATCATCTAAAGACTGCTTACATAGACCAAAGTCAGTTAAAGATATATGGCCTTCAGTATCCAACAGAATGCTATGACAAATAAAAGGTACTCTATTAGATTTTTCGAATCATAGAATGAAAATAACTTCTAAATAAAGTAATACAAACTTTTCTGGTTTGAGATCTCTGTAAATAATTCCAAGCTTATGTATATGACTCAATGCAAGAGCAAGTTCAGCTAAATAAAACTTTACATCATCCTCAGTAAACATTACCTACAACAATCATTATAAAGATTAGCGATTACTCTTGTAAGGTAAATCTATGCCAACAATTGAAATTTACCTCTTTGGCTAATCTTGAAAACAGATCACCACCTCTCAGAAAGTCTAAAATTAAATACAGTTTGCCTTCTGTTTGAAATGCATAATGCAGCCGAACTATGAATGGATGCTCAACATCCACCAATATATTTCTCTCCAATTTTATTCTAAGTCTGTCCTGTACTGAGACAATATCAAAACATTAAACCATTTGAAAAAAAAAACAAAGAAAAAGATTCATAAGGTGAGAATTGCTCTGGAAGTTTTCATGAATTGACACAGAATAAATATTCTTATAGATTGGTCTCTAACTTTGAAACTTTCAGAGTTACTCTCGTACATTTAACTGAATAAACACCTTTTAATGTAGCCTTTTTGAGAACTTTCATGGCATAAACAGTTCCACTATCTTTACCAACAACTTTCCTCACTAAGAACACCTAAATAACCGAAGAACTTTATTTGTGAAAGAATGCAGCTTAGCGAATGTTACTTCTTTTCTAATGCATAGCGAATATGAATACCTTTCCAAATGAGCCTTGACCAAGAACTTTGAGAAGTTCGAACTGAGATGGATCTGCCTTTTCGTGACCATCTCTTACCACTTCTCGTACTTCGATTTCATGTGTCTCGGAGCAACCATTTGAAAGTGATCCAGCTGCATTTTCCTGTGTAATCATTGCTTCCTCCTGAGATTCAGCTGGAAGAATGTCTACAGGGTCCTGAATAATGGAGACGATTGTCACGTATGATCTTTCTGTTGTACTTTATCTATCATGAATTACAATGAAATTGTCTTGAAAACGATCAATTGTTTTGACAAGAGGGATTACGTTACCTTTTCATTTACCTTTTGATCGGACCAAGGAACCGTCAAAGTCGCCAACGGCATTATACTCGTCGTCGTGTTACTATTCGCAAAGCTGTAGAAGTTGTCGCAATGTATTTCCGCGTGAACGGTCGTCATAAATTAACATTTAGCTGCGTTTAGATTTACTTGTACACCACAGACGATATACGATAAGTCAAAGGCGTTCAAAACAGATTTCTGACACAGACCGGAAGCACCTGTTTTGTGACCTTACATATAGGCAAGAGAAATGGCTGCTTTACAACAAACTGTACCGAAACCACACGAAAATATACGAAAATACGTGTACTTCAAACGAAATACAAGAACGAAACTTGATATTTCGATGCACGAGGCGTTCAAAATGAATTAGAAATAAGTAACACAATATATCAAATGCGTTTTATACTCCAGTTAAGTATAAGAAGTCTCCTTTACATACACGTTATTGATTGGACTGTCAACAAACAAAGAGAAAAAAAAATTCAATACGAAATCTGCTAATAAAACGCGACCGATAAGTGTATGTCACAGAAATAATGAATGTATTCGAATCGGAGCTAAATGAGGACGATTATTTTCTACTTTCAACTCTTTTTTTCCTTATTATTATATTCTCGGCAACAGCGAGAATCTTGAAACCGCATATACTTAATTGTTAGACTAGATGATAGTAAAATTATCCTTGAAATATTTCTGGTGAAAGTTGTGTGTCGATGCATTTAGCCAAACATGTAAAGTAAGAAATATGTATTATTACACGAAAAAAACTTAGTCGTAAGATTTTGGTATACATAAAATGAGACATTTCACGAATTTAACACAACTTTAATGTTGCCGCGTTTTATCTTCATTTCTAAAAATGCGTATATATTTAGATACATTTAAGTCGCATTATTACGCATTGCATATTCTACAGTTTCATTTTAAAAATAACAGCTACAATTGTTATTTCTCTACCATTGCTATTATATTTATTTAAGTTAAAAGTCTGTAGAAATAATCCAATCCTTTTAACTCTTGTTGTTACTAGAGATGGCGTGCAAAATCACTAACGGTGATTTATCACAGTGTCGCCAAATCACGATCACGGTCGTGATTTAACTTCATTCACGACCGTGATTGCGATTTTTTTATCTTGAGTGAATTTGCTCACTGTGATCGTAAGTTCTTGATCTTTAAACAGAAAAACGTATTCAATATGATTTTACGATGAATTACATTACTATACGTGTTTATAAAAATCGGTAGAAGAAACAAGAAATTCTAAACGAATGATTTGCTAAGTAACATGTAGATTATCATTTATAATCATTAATTTATTCATTATTCTTCATTGTTTCTAATTATTCCTTCACTGTATATGATATCACCACCGACTAGGTATAAAATATACCTATCATCCAATGCTTTTTTCTGTCACACGTTCCTAGGGCTATGTAACCCTGTTACCATTTTAATGTCAATACCCGACGTTACCGATAAAGCATGAATTTTGAGTATTATTAGCACAAATGAAGTGTTATATATTCCATTCATATTGCGTGTATCTATATGATTTCACGGGAATAAAAATATCTGATGCTTCAGTTTGAGGTTAAGGGATAAATATAACAGTCATGAAACATGAAACATAAAAGTATATATTTTTTCACTTAACTACAAGACAACCCCAATTGCAAAAGATTTCGATCGCATTTGCACCGCTAAACGGGCACGATTCTTCTTCGATTTGCATTAGATACAACGTTTAAAGAACGTAGATTACTATTCTCTATCGGCAGGAAACCAGTAATTACAAGAACATTGTTAAAATCGCGTTTGTTTGCAACGGTTGACACTGTATCTCGTCATGCGTACCCCGGTTAGTTCACTTTGGGCTACTCTTCCAACGTTATGCTGACAGCTCCCGTGTTGACCAAGCATTCAGTTTGAAGCTGAAAGAACGTAGATTATTCCCTTGCCATTGAAAATAATAATAAACAACCAGAACACTGTCAAAATCGCATTTAATTACGGAATACCACTATTTTTTCGACCGGTGGCGCCACCCGTGGCAATTTGCTCAAACTGCTAGCCAAATCATATCGACAGGTGAGTGAAAATTTCTAGTGAAGGAAAAATGCAAATATCTCAGTAATTAAGCACTTAAAATGAACGTCATTAGTCTCAAATTGTCCCTCAGGCCTTAATGCATGGACCCAATAGTGCAGAACCCCTGAATTAGAAAAATTAGTTATGCCTGTATTACCGTAGCCCCTTATGGGGCGGCAACCCCACTTGCAAAAGATTTCGATCGCATTTACACCGCTCAACGGGCATGATTCTTTTTCGTTTTGCATTAGATACAACGTTTAAAGAACGTAGATTACTATTCTCTAACGGCTGGAAACCAGTAATCACAAGAACATTGTTAAAATCACGTTTGTTTGCAACGGTTGACACTGTATCTCGCCATGCGTACCCCGGTTAGTTCACTTTGGGCTACTCTTCCAACGTTATGCTGACAGCTCCCGTGTTGACCAAGCATTCAGTTTGAAGCTGAAAGAACGTAGATTATTCCCTTGCCATTGAAAATAATAATAAACAACCAGAACACTGTCAAAATCGCATTTAATTACGGAATACCACTATTTTTTCGACCGGTGGCGCCACCCGTGGCGAATCTCTGAAACTGCTAGCCTATAATTGGCTAGCAGTTTTAGCGATTCGCCACGGGTGGCGCCACCGGTCAAAAAAATAGTGGTATTCCACGATTAAATGCGATTTTAACAGTGTTCTGGTCACTTATTGTTATTATAAATGACTGGGGATTAATCAACGTTCTCCAAGTTATAAATGGAAGGCTTGGTCAAGACGAAAGCTGTCAGTATATCGTTGGAAGACTAGTCTGAAGTGAACTAACCGGGGTACGCATGACGAGGTACAGTGCCAACCGTTGCAAACAAACGTGATTTTAACAATGTTCTTGTAATTACTGGTTTCCAGCCGATAGAGAATAGTAATCTACGTTCTTTAAACGTTGTATCTAATGCAAGACGAAGAAGAATCATGCCCGTTGAGCGGTGTAAATGCGATCGAAATCTTTTGCAAGTGGGGTTGCCGCCCCATAAGGGGCTACGGTAATACAGGCATAACTAATTTTTCTAATTCAGGGGTTCTGCACTATTGGGTCCATGCATTAATGCCTGAGGGACAATTTGAGACTAATGACGTTCATTTTAAGTGCTTAATTACTGAGATATTTGCATTTTTCCATCACTAGAAATTTTCACTCACTTGTCGATATAATTTGGCTAGCAGTTTGAACGAATTGCCACGGGTGGCGCCACCGGTCGAAAAAATAGTGGTATTCCTCAATTAAATGCGATTTTGACAGTGTTCTGGTCGTTTATTATTATTTTTAATGGCAGCGGATTAATCTACGTTCTTTCAGCTACAAATCGAGTGCTGTATCTAAACGAAAGCTATCCGTATAACGGTGTAACAGCTGTCTAAAGTGAACTAAACGGGGTATGCATGACGTGATATACTGGCAATCCAAACATGTGCTTGGTAGGGTTGCCACTCCATAAGGAGTCAACGTTAATAGTAGCATAAATAATTGTACTAATTCTGGTGTTCTGCAGTATTGGGTTTACGCATTAAGTCGTCAGAAATAATTTGAGACCGACGATGATCATTTTGGGCGCTTAATTACATTAATAATTAATAAAATAGACTTACTAAAATAGACCTATACAACCTGTGCAATAAACAGACTATACCTCGTATGTGATAATACTAATTGGATAGTAGCTTTAGGCGTTTTGCCGTAGATGACGCCACGGAACAATAATTGTTTCTATTCTGCATGAAAAGACGGAATATTAAATAAAAATGATACATCCGATAATTGTTAATGTACAGTATGGATTGAATTGATCTAAAAAAGGTGAAGAAATGTTAAATAATGGAACAACATATAAACATAAAGGGCGTTTTGTCTTTGAATAGTACCGCATAAGAAAGAGTTCTTATCTCAACTGATAAATTTATGCTATTTGCAGTTCAACTAATTTGACCATTCTGTAAATAGATATTTTTGGAACATTTTCTAATCGAAGTATTCCATGCACTGACAAATGTTTGAACAGACTTTACAAATCTTCCAAAAACGATAGTTGATTTGCAGGTGGACAACCAAAGGAACAATTTGATTGGTTCTTTCTGCTTTATTTATCGTAGAATATGTCAGACGACGTGGCCGATGAAACATGGAGGCTGGTGTCATACTATAATGCAGCTTGAAATCGTCATGAGATCGCGGTGTGTCATGTGAAAGATTCCTTTTGTAAAAGTATTCATTATTACTAGTCTTTTATCTCATTGCTCTAAGTTATTTAATGTTGTGAACGCGTTGTTTCGGTGAAACATGGGGCTGTGCAAGTGTCCGAAACGAAGAGTAACAAATCTATTTTGTTTTGAACACCGTGTCAATGTTTGCGAGCATTGTATGGTTACAAACCATCCAAAGGTATTTTAAATTGTGTTTAATAAAATTAGACAAATTTAAATTAGTCTGTCAATGTTTTTTTTCGATGATGTAATGGTATTGTATCAGTGTTAGATGTGATTTAAAGTTGATATACCATTTAGAGTATTAGAGATTCTATGAAAGTAAATTAGTTTTATCTAATGTTGTGGTATTTTTATAATTCTTGTAGAATAATTGACACATCATCACTAACTCAAACATCAACACTTTATCTCTATTATATGTTTAGTTCAACTGTGTTACTGGATTGCTATACGTATACTATTGATAATGAAAATCATTTTTTAGATGTATGATTGTTAGATTCTGAATAACTATGCAAATTCTCATTTCCATTTTCTTTTGTTCCATTTTACTTGTGTCTTAAAATTTTGTTATACTTTTTCAGTGTATTGTGCAATCGTATATTTCATGGCTCCATGATCATGACTACAATCCAGTCTGTACATTATGCTCCACGAACTTAAGTGAAGGTGATTGTGTTAGATTAACATGTTACCATATGTTCCACTGGGCATGTTTAGACAAATACGCTAGAGAACTGCCAGCAACGACAGCACCAGCAGGATACACGTGTCCAGGTTGCAAGGAATGTATTTTTCCAGACTCAAAGTTAGTATCCCCTGTAGCAGATGTGTTAAGAGAAAAACTGGCTGGAGTTAACTGGGCACGAGCTGGTCTGGGTTTACCTTTGGTACATATTTCAAAACAATTTTACATACTACCTACTTCATAAAAGCAACATACAAATATTCAGCATTATTTCCTTTCCAGCTCAGCGAAGACAGAGAACAAAAGCCAGAACAAGAACGTCCATCGCTAAGAGTTGAATCTACGTCGTATCAAAATCACACGTTAGCAACTTCATCGTCCCCTACAGTAGCCACTTCACGTACTGCTAGCACTGTCAATTCAGTACATAGCAATATCAACAGTGTGCATTTAAACAGCCAAAAAATTGGTCCACCTTACTCCATTGTAAATATAGATTCCTCGATGGGATTGACCACTCCAACGTCGCGAAAAGTTTGCGAGGCTTACGACGATCCAAAAGAGATTTCCTTCGATCACGATGAGAATAAATACAAGAGGAAGTCAGCCATGGAGTGGTTCTCAAGGTGGTGGAAGCTGATAGCCAGTCCACCAGCAAGGCGCAGGAATACGCCTGGGCCATTGTATAAAAGATACGCGGTGATAGGTATCATGGGCGTTCTAGCTTTTATTGGAATTTTAATTCTATTCTCCTGGTTGGGTAGAATGGCTACAGACGGAGATCCGAGCTACGATCTGCATGCAAATCCGCATATCATAGTCGACGACCAACCCGCCGGTATTTAATGTACTCCAAACATTCGAGGGACGTTTCGAAAAGGGGACCCACTAGGATCACGACGCTTGTAATATAACAGTCTAATTATTTATCAGTCAAATTTTTTGTATGTCGACTGAAGTATGATTTCACTCGAGAATAATTAAATTAAGACACAGTGTACTGTTAACCGTAATGTTTGTTAATTTTTGTGTAAAGTATGCCTTATAACTGTATTGTATATTTCGCTCTGTAAAAATTTACGAACTTTTTCCAAAAACGTTGCATAAATGATTATACAAACCGCTAGTTCTTTCTTATATTATCGTACGAAATTGCGAAAAAATAAATACGGCTGTCAATCGGTATATGTTGCAGTTAACAGGAATTTTATACTTGTGGAGTTTAATTAGGAACAGATTATTATTATCGTTTCCATTATTGTAACTTTCTATACGGGATTATAGTACGAAATAGAAAACTGACAATGAGATTTAATGATTAACATTCTTAGTGAAATCATCAGTGAAAAACTTTAATATCTTCGAGTCTTATTCAACGGACGAAAATTCCTGTATAATTGGAGCAAGAAGAAAATACATCGTTTAAAGTGTTCCAAGCGGTGTTAATGTTTATCCAATGGAATGTACGCAGTAGGAAGGAAGTATTTCGAAAATCCACGGCGTTCTATTTATCCGCGCGAGATGTGGCCGTGATCGCAATTCAAATTAGAATCTAGTGACCGATCCGAGAAACATTTCCTCATGAAATATTAAAATCTCTTGGGCAACCTTCGACGTACCTCACACACCCAACAATACTGCTCAATAATCCCGATTCAACGATACATACTATTGTCAGTATCTCTTCTCAGCCCATATTCTCATCTAGAAGTTTAGAAATCATTCTTTGTATCGAAGGATAAACAGATTTTCTTGTACAAACAAATTGAGGTAACTATATGTATATAATTCCACGCATTTTTAAAAGTTACATGTTAAGAATTACAGTAATTCTTTCTAAAACTACTAAACTATAAAAAACACTGAGTATTTGCATAGACAGACTGAGAAATGTGCACATGATAATAAATACATTGTTTGCAAAATTACTGTATTAAAGGTAAATGATATTTATCTGTAAGGGTTGTTTTGAAAATTATGTTTTTGTAGGATTTTCTTTTTGTAGTCACTGTCCATTAAACATGATCAGAAGTATACAGAGTGTTAATTTTAACTCCAACACCTAAATTATTTCCGTTACTATTGAAAGTAAGAAAAAATGACTAAATAGGATACACATGGTTTTAAAAAAATCTGATGGTAATACAAAACGTCTGTAAAGGTCATTTTAACGGTTTTTTCAAGGTCATCGTATTTTTTTGCATATTAAATGTATTTTTTATAACGCGATGTGGTAGTCGGCGTCAAAATGAGTTCAACGACCTACACACCATGATCTTGAAGGCGAAGAAATCAGCTTCAGTTTGAAGAATGAAGAACCCAGATAGCACATGACGCCTTAAAGACGCCTATTTTACGGTTATTTTAAGTCTAAGGCGTCTTTAAGCCGTTTTCAAGGCGTCATGTGCTATCTGGGAAGTAAATAAACGTAATAAGAAGTAAAAAATATTTTATCACCATCAGATGCATGCCTTAAAACCATGTACATTCTATTTAGTCATTTTTCCTTACTTTAAATAGCGGAAATAATTTAGGTGTTCGAATTAAAATTAACACCCTGTATACATAAGATGTAATTCTGGAGCGCGTCCAATGAATATCTTCGACTATAAAACGATCTTGGGCTTCTGTGAGAGACGATCTCAACCCTATCGTTTGAATTTCGGAAAAGGAACATCGCAACTTAGGAGTGGTAGAGTGGGGAGGTTCGATTTTCTTTCTTTTCACGTACACCAGCAGCCATTTGCGGTCAGGACGAGGATACGATCGTTTCGACTCGCTTGTCGACACTCGGATACCTACCTGTTGCTCATGCGTGGTGACCAAGTGGTTTTAAGGGTAATCTCTGCTTTCTGTTGATCAACCTTATAGGTAGTGGGTACTGTTTACAATTTGAAATATTCCCGACTAATAAATACTACATTACTAGAATTAGACCTCGAATTCTATGCAATTTACAGAACCGTGGGAACCACAGTGAACCGAAGGCTTTGGGCGGATATTAATAGTTTCTACTTTATTTTTCATTTAATATACGTCGTAATTAGTGAATGAAGTCTGGTGTTTGTAAAATAGTCTCTAAAAATACAAATGTGTAGAAACAATATCCGCAGTTTAGTTGTGATTATTTAAAGTGTAATATTGGTGGTTACTTCTTGAATAAGACTTGAGAAATTGATACTGTGTTATTTTTTTTTTTTTTTATGTTGATTACGATAGTGATTGAAATATAGAATCTACGGTGGTGAATTGTATTAATAAAGTAACGGGTACGAAGGACAGTGTTACTTTTGGGGTGACTTACCGTCAACGTTAAGTTTTCTAATTCAACGATGGGATTAGTGAAATACTTCCGAAGGCATTCCACGATATTTGCGATCGATTTAGCCAGTTCATTCGGACTTGTTTACTCGTGGAACAGGGGGCACAAGTACCTGGCGTCGGCCATTTCTCTGTGTTGCATCGGTAAGTAAAAAAAAAGTCTCGCGATTAAATCAACAATTTCTTTTTATTCTGGAACATATTTCTTTTGTTAGGTTTAAAATTAAACTTGGATATATTTTGTGATTGTCCGTGTTTCGTCGGTAGACTACAAATTTTATGCATTTATAGAAAGTATCAACATTAAAAGAGCAATGTAATATACATCACTTGTTTTACTTTTTATACAAAAAATTAATTTAGGGTGAGACAAATTTTTGTAAAATTTTCTATTTCGAATAAATATTTCGCTGTCTACTTATTGGATAAGAAGGAAATACCTGACGCGTTTCGAAAATCCGCGCTTGCAAATACAATACTTTTGTCAATAATCTATTGTATATTTTAATGGATATAACAACAGTTAACGAAGACGTAAAAAGCTATGTTTAATATTTAGCTTTTGAGTAACTTTTATATATATATAGTTATATTGTTTAAGTGTCAATACGAGTGTTAGTAAAACAAGTGATGGAATTTCGGATAGAATCGGTCTGTTACCGTCACTCGCGTTATCTACTTACCGGTGAACTATGTATTTATCTTTCTATTGGAATCAGACATCAGCAGAAAATTCGATGACTCGTTGTAATTGTGATGCGCAGCGGTATTACCGATCAAAACTGAAATGATATGTATTCTGTGTTCCGAGTGACAGATAACGATTATGCTCTACACATATGGTGGTCCAGAAACTCTGTCCAATGAATGGGATTCATGACTTTGAGAGAGACACATGATACAGTGGCAATTAGGCATTTACGATTAGTCGTTTAGAAGAAAATTGAATGTCCAGAGATTTACCAGTTTCTATTACCGAACTTGTAGGTGCGCTTGAACAGCTTCAATTAATTTTCATACAACCAATTTTAAAGTGTCCATATTTTCGAGGATATGTGCATAAAGAGGACAAATAGGGCTATAAACTCAAATTTTTCAAAATTGTGACCGACGATGATCTCGAATTATTGATTATTATTTATCAAAAGATGAATTCCGGTGTATCTCGTTTCTTTTTCGTTTCAGGCGGGACTTACTTGTACTCACGAATTACGTCTCGGGATAAAATAAGACCGAAACATGCGATCATCGTGACTGGTTGCGATTCGGGGCTTGGTTACAGTTTGGCCCTGCATTGTTGCCAGCTAGGGGCTACCGTTATCGCCGGCGTGTTGCGAAACGATGGCCCGGGGGCTGAAAAGCTGAAACAGAGGAAGAACGTATACGTTTATCCTCTTGACGTCACAAATACTGGCAGCGTAATCGATTTCGTTGACTCTGTGCGAACACTTCTGACGCGGGAGAATTTAGGTAAACTGCTGCCCCCCGCCGTTTGCATTCGTAATAAACTGGACAAGTCGGTGGTAATGATATATACAAGCAGAGGGGGTCCTATAGCCCCAGTGACTTCTACCGAAACGTAAAATACCGATATTATACCGGTATTTTAGGTTAAACGTTCACCCTATATAACCCTATATAAGCCCTACCCTTATAGAAACCGAAAAGATACCACGATTTATTTCGGTTTCGGGTAATATATCGGTTTCGGTATAGCTTTGATGGCATAATACCGGTATTAAAATCATATCGATTCAAGTCCTTGCATAGCCCCGGGCCTAACTATCAATAAAAGTGTGGGGGGGGGGGGGGGGCGATCTAAGCCTTCCGTTTATGTTAAAAAATAATTGAATGAAATTATGCTCACTGTTTTCCTTTTGAAGAAATTAAAAATTGTACTAAATGTAGAAATAAATCGGATTAAAGTTGTTAAAGTATAACGAAGCATTGTTTGTTACAATCAAGCGTTCGTTAGGATTAAATGATATTTAAATTTGTTTAGAATGAATTTCGGAAGATTCATGTATTTTGTTGTGCTGTATTACAAAGAACCCCCCCCCCCTTCCTTTTTTAACCAAGGGGACCCCCGAAAATTTTATAGCTCTGCACCACAAAAAATTTTAAACCAGGCGTGGTATTTAATGATCGACGGTGATCGTATCGTGTATATCGGGTGAATCTATTTATTTCAGAGTTACGATGCTTGATCAATAACGCAGCGGTGATGGTCTTCGGGGAATTCGAATGGCAAACGGAGGATCAGATCAGGAGTCAAGTGGAGGTGAACTTCCTTGGCACGATGAGGATCACCCGTGAACTGATGCCGACGATAAGAGCGCACTCTAGTAGGATTATAATGATCTCGAGCCACTGTAACATCCAACCGATCCCAGGCGTCGCGGCGTACGGTGGGACAAAAGCTGCGATCAACGCTTGGGCGACCGCCATCAGGATCGAGCTGAAGAAGTACGGCGTCAAGGTCGTTTCCTTTATTCCTGGTCTGTAATCAGCAAATATTGATGCAACTTTCACAAAAATAAACGCACGTTTCGATTGCGTGCGAGCAACGCGTGCAGCAGGATGGTTTATCAGGGTTGAGATAGATATGGTACTATCTAGTGATGGCGATACATTTGAATTGTACCGATATTAAATATTGATACGTATTGATACCGAGAGTATTAATACACGTGTAAATCGGGGATAAAATATCGATATTATCTGCATCAATACTTGTACATAAATTAGAAGTGATAAAATCTAGAAATTAAAATAAATCATTTATTCAAGCAGATATGCAACGAGGCAAATTCTCGGGTGTAACAGTGTGGCAAAAGAAATCGATCAATCGCTAACTTTATGGGAAACTTGCGATTGGTTTCTATTTTCTTTACGACCCGTTACGTTACGGCAGCGATGTGTCGTAATTTCCATATTTATGGGATAAGTATCGATGGGGAATATCGATATTTGAATTGAAAATGATCGATATTTGAAATATATCGTTACGTTACAGCAAATGCAACGGTTGTATCGAAACTTCGATATTTATGGGTTAAGTATGGATACTAGAATATATCGTCACATTAAATATCGTTGCGAAATATCGATATTTGAAATATCGATACTGTATCGTCCATCACTAGTACTATCGTTTGATTTATGATCTTGTGTATTGTTCGTAAAACTAATTTCTTTTTAATCCTTCAATGGTGTGTCGAATAATATATTTGTTTCGTGAGGAAATGACTATTTTTTGGGGTAATGACGAGTACACTCGTTGTGTGAAAAGAAAATAAAATATCTTTTGCTATAAAAATTGACATTTTTGTGAAGATTGAAAAATATATTTCTTTCATTAGAATAATGGAAACGAATGGGTTACATATTTCCAAACGAAAATTTCACCGTTAAAGGGTTAAAGACGCAGGAGGGACTCTTGTCTTCTTCCCGAGTGGATTAACGCGAAACGAACGAGTAGTGTAAAGTAATTACACTGACAAACCATGCTACAGTGGTGTAAAAAGAAAAGTATTTGTACGTTCTATAAATATGAGAGCCGGATATATAGCGTATTTATAACGGTATTTATCGCTATTAACCCAAGCAATTCCGACAGAAATATTCTCACAGTAAGAAAATCGACTTTATTTAGCCAAATAATATTATGGATCTGCGAAATAGATTTTTATAAATGTGAATTAGCTATTCTTAAAAATCGTTGGTTCACTAATTTATTCTATATTAATATTTCAATGTTAAATGAATTTGTTAAAAGATCATACTAGTATCGAAAAGAAAATTACATTTTCCTTAAAAAACGAACAAAAAATTCAATGCCTGGTAACAATCCCTAATATTTAACTGAAAATCATATTTTTAAAAAAAACGTATTACTTGCCTCATAAAAGTGACCACATTGACAGAGAAAAAAAAATAAAATACAGTCTAGTCTTGAAAATATTCCCCGTCACATTCTATCCATTTCCGCCATTTCTGGGGCACAGTTGACGCTTTTCCCTCATGAAAAAATGATGACAGTTTTGAGTGAACGATTAATTATAGGGCCCACGAATTAATTTGTACATCTAATATTATTGAAACATGTATAATATTATTTTGAAAAAGTCGAACAAATACTTTTCTCTCACCCATCGTGATGTAAACCTACAGCTTGAAATAATCAAGCGATATAGCTTGAGACGTGTCGGTTCTGCTACAACTTTTCCGCGCAGGTTCTTTCGTCACTGGGAGCAATATATTGGCACGGCAGGCGGAACACTTCGAGACGATGAGGAGGTCGATGACAGAGGAGGCAAGAATCTTTTACGGTGATTACTTCGCCGAGTACTCGCGGTATTTCGGGTCCGTAGGCCAGGCTGTCGATCCGGAAATGCTGCCTGACCCGGGGATCTACGAAGTCTTCGAGGGGGCGCTACTCGACAAATATCCATCGGCACTTTACAAGTACGTTAGTTCAATGGGAACTGTAGAAATGGTAAAACCTGGCAAATCAGACGAACAGTTGGCCGATCACAGTTTTAAGGGGCTATGCTAGTGTGACGATTATATGATAAATGTGTTAATTAAATTAACATATTCGCAGCCGGCGGTTTTGAGGCGAGACACTTAGCTAAATACCGCAGGGTTCTGCTATTTAAAAGTATCACGGATTATAATTTACATTTGTAAAACATTGAATAGCTTTAGCCAGTTATTATACAGGGTGTCACAATATTGATGGTACCACCAAAGAGGAAGTGATTCTACACGGGGAAATATGTCGAAAATATGGAATACATTTTTTTCGTTTGAAGCTTTCTTTTCGAGAAAATCCACTTTGAAGATTAATCCGAAACGCGTGCATTGCTCATGGTATTAAGGGGAAATGGAATTCAATGGACAGACGCGCTAGCAAAGTTCTATTCAATTGCACGTGTATCCAGCAGATTTTCAAATTCGATTATTTCGAAAACAAAGCGTCAAATGAAAAAATTTTATTAGGTTGCAGGATGAACGTATGTAGGTGTCAGCTATTGAATTCGAAAGAGCTTTGCCAATTAAATCGAAACAGGAGCACGTGGAGCTGTTTGAAAAATTGATAAAATCCTAAAAGAAAATACTGATTTTATTCAAAATAGGGGGGCGCGATAAAGTTTCTAATATGTTTAATATATATTTCAAATTAATATAGAATCACAAAGTTACCGATTTAATGGATCTCCTACCTGTTCTCGATTGCACCGTTCGATTCGAATGATCGATCCGATCGTGCTACACTTGCACACGACTTCGAAATTTCACGTTATCGCGTCTTGCGTGTGTGTGTGTGTGTGTTATCTTTCGGTTTATTCTTTTTTTTCCATTCGGTGATACCTGCAACGGAACACCTGACCACTTCTCGAGTAAAATCTAAGTGATCGAATGATCCGAGATATCCCGTGTTGTACTAATCCGCGCGTGATTAACGCACGTCGTTGGATCTGATTATCACGTGTCTAAAAAAAAATTTACGATTTTTGTTTGAACTGATTGATCCAGGAACGAATCGTGGCGGTATCTCGTATATCATCGGCTGTTCACGATCGCCCCGACGTGTGTGCGTGATCTATTAGTACGGATGTTCGTGCGTGGACCATCGTGGACAGGGAAATTCGACAGGAGAATTTCGCAGGAGATTAATGCAGGAACCAATGGAGGGGAGACGAGGACGGAGCACACGAATTCGGAAACGAAATCAAATTAATGATCTTGATCGATGCAGCTTCGTCGATCGTAAACTTTATAAGTTACAGTGGGCGATCAAATTATTATAAACACATCGAAATACCACTCGCTTCTATTTTGATCAAATGCAAAATTGTAAATGCAGTTATAACCGAGTTAGCATATGACGTCTTGAAGACGCCCATTTTACGGCTATTTTAGGTCTAAGACGCCTTTAAGCTCTCTTCAAGACGTCATTAGATGTCATGTGCTACTGGGAATAGTACCTTCTTTATTATAAAACGTATTTACTCCATCTGTTCGTAATAATTTGATTAACGACTGTAACTAGCTTTTTGTCCACGGCTTCGCTCGTGTGGATTCCGGAATTTGGCGAAATTATGTTCCAACGAAAATTTTTCAATTAAATTGTAAAAAAAAATAAATATATATTATATTATTATGTTGATCCCCGTTTATTCTGACACCTTTTCGTCCCTTGGAGAAAAAATTTAGGAAAACATACATTCAGGTATGTACTATGATGTGACCTTGAAACAAATATGTAGTTATTTGAAGGAAAAACATCGATGAGCTTGAAAACTTCGAGAAAAAGATATTTGAAAAAAACAACGTTGCATTTGAAAATATATATCAAATCAATAATTCGGACAGTACATGTTCAATCAACCTGTTGCAATAGAACGATGAAAGGGCGAAATGTCTTGTTACATAGTGATCATACTGTAACACCTGAAAAAAAAAGAATATGTATTTCATTAAGAGGTATTATTTCACAAAAGGGTTAACACCTGCTGAAACTATCTTCGATAACATATTAATTACATCGTAGAAAAATTGTCCGATAAAATAACGAACGTTTCGAGTGTTCTCCAAATGGAGAAACTACTTAATCGTTCGAAACTTTTCATACTTTCTGATTAATCGTAACAGGAATCGTTGAAGCTGTTTCAGTACCTTTCAGATGATTTTTATCGATAAACCAACAGCTGTCTGGGATCCATGAGGAGTCAGGTGTGCAGGCCTCGAGTGTTTTTGAATACTGTTCCAAGATAATTAGACCGGTCGATTAGATAGTACCGGGGAATAAATAGCTTAGCTTCGGAGGATTGGTCATTACTTGTCTTGAGAACTCGACACAAGCAGCAAAATGGCTTTCCTGACTTACGGTATGTAACTATTTAGTAACAAACCATCAATCAGTTGAAACTTTCTTCTGAACAGTTCCCCTTTAGAAATTTTCTGAATTCTCATAGTTTCATTTCAACAGTTTACTCAATTCTCGTATTTTCTTTTTAACAATTTTCTCCAACCTCATAGTTCCTGTTTAACAATTTTCTCAATTTTCATATTTTTTCATTAACAATTTCTCTCGATCCTCATAATTTCTTTTGAGCAAGTTTCTCCATCCTCATAGTTTCCCTTTAAAAGTTTTTCATTTCTTAAAAGAATCCTCCAATTTCAACAGATCTTCATAGTATCGCGACAACAATACATATTTGAATTCCCTGTTACACTTTTCCCAATGGGAACCGGTCTGGTGAGCAGGGTTGAAATTTTCAGAATCAGAGGAAATGATTTTCGGGTAATTTTAGTCATTTTTCCATAACCCAAAGAAGTGTGTCTTGTCATTGCAGTTTACATCGTCGCTGCCTTCTTGGTGGCCAATTCTATGCAGGCGAACTACCAGCCTTGCGCTACTGGACCAATCCCGAAGAACGTGAACATCATTGGATGCAACACCCTTCCCTGCAACTTCAAGAGGGGTTCCTTTGCCGAAGCTGCTATCGCGTTCACCGTTGGTAAGTATCAACCACGAAATATATTTCGAAACTGTACCAAAATCTTGTCATTTTGTCACCGTTCCCCCACATGCATTTCTAGCGTCTCAGAACTTGATAAATCCAATAAAATGAAGGTTCTAATGAAGTTTAAGACTATTCACTTGTTATTATTAACACAGTGTAACCTTCGGTACAGAATTCAAAATTCTGTCTCATTTTAATTCTTAGAAATTGATAATCTGGAAATTGTGAATTTCCATAAATTTCCATAGGTCTAGTCATCATTGACTTCCTATATGGGAAATCGTTTGACATTACTAAATAGCCAATCGACTCGGTGGAAATGTTCGAATTCCGAGATTTGCATTTCGATTATTATTTACATCATTGCCATTTTGAATTGACGGTTCGTCTTCGAATGGAAATCAGACAAAAATTTTTCCATTAAATTTAAAAAAAAGAAATATATATTATATTATTAAATTTATCCCCCTTTATTCAGACACATTTTCGTTCGAATGGAAATCAGAGAGGGTTCCGTTTCTAATTTAATAAACCCTGTTACAGCCGACAACACAAAGACCCTGCGGCCAGTGGTTGATGTCCAACTTGGAAACACCAACATCAAGTACCCTCTGCCCGAACAGAACGCTTGCAAGAATCTTGTGGACGGTCAGTGCCCGTTGGACAAGGGTGAGGTTGTCACCTACAAGCTGAAGATGCCGATCGAGAAGATCTACCCGAAGATCTCCCTGACCATTCAGCTGACTCTGGTCGGTGATCACGACACGCCTCATGTCTGCCTCAGGATCCCCGCAATGGTGGTCGACTAAACGACTAATCGATTCCTTTCTGGGTTTAACGAAACGAAATATGGTCTAACTAATTTTGTAATGTCCATCCTTTTGAATACAAGTTAATCATTATATCTAATCGGTGTGTCATTCAATCTTCCTATGTATACATCTGTGACGTCGATACGACAGGGTGAAGGGCATAATTAAAAGAAACTTTTAGTGTTAAGTGATATAGCGCGATCGTAAAGTGGATTCTTGAATAGGCTAATAGCTAAGATAGATGTCCTAATTACTACCAAATTAAGCTTCTAGGGTAACTTCATTTAATCCTTTTAAGTAGGAACTATTACACTGTTCAACAAGTTTTAATTATTGTATTATAGACATTTAAATACGTTTGATTAATGATCAAAGTGAAAAGGACAATTTTGAAAACTTGATATGCTGGGAAAAAACCATTTATGGTTAACCAAAACGGTTATGAAATAGGAAAATAGTTGAAATTTGTTGAACAGTGTTATGAGTGTCATTAATCAATATCGCTATAGATATACATTAATTAGTGTGCAAACTACATAAAATTGGGTCAAAAGTTGACGTTTTTCATCCGAACAAAACAAGTAAGTTCCGATAGTTACTACAAATCCATTAGGTGTAGAGTGTTCTAGTTTTGAGACGATGCAAAAACATTTCCATGGAAGTTGATCGCGCGATGGGGGTCGATAAGAAGGTCCGATTACAGAATTCATTACGGCAATTAGTGGTTGAAAGAGCCTGATTAAATGAAGGCTCCCCTTCCTTAATGGGATTTCAAATTAATTGCGCTTTTACTACGCTCAAAACGCTCCTCAAGCTTCCATCGGTAAACTTTCAGGAAAGTGGTTGTAGATAAAAGGTTATCCCGACTCGGCCAGTTAATACTGACGACACGATAGTCCCGTTTGTAATCGTTATAACGAGTATTTCTTCCTGCAGGGGGAAAGTTACCTTAACAAGGGTAGAAATCGAACTTTCTCTAACCAACTCTGAATTACTGTTTTTCATGAATTATCTTTAACACTAGAACTACCAAGCAAGTCGAAATGACTTGCCAATACACTCTTACAACGATGATTACAATGTTATAACAATACATTTTCTCAGATCGTTTGTAACTTTTATTACGATACGACATTAAAGAAATTAATTAATTTAGAAATTTGTAAATTTTCAAAAGTTTGCCATATTTATCGATCGACCGAAAAATATATGCGTTTATCGTTGGTAGTTCTAGTGTTAACCAACTGTGATCAGTAGACAACGGATGTTTATGCATTTATAGTGTCCCCTGACTTGCAGAACGTAACAAAATAAACATTCCAATAAAATTATGCATCATTATTAACATATTAAAACACATAATATCGAAAAGAAATTTCTGTGCAATTTCGTTTTTTCTATATTAGCCACCGAAATTGTAAATTTGCATAAACATCCGCTGTCTAGTGATCAGTATCGATGTCAATATACATGCTGTATTGGTAACGCAGGTAATGACGTTACAATAGTAATTCACTTTCGAGTCGCCAAAAATCCTTCTCACAAATGTTGTTTTTATTTAATAGGAACCTGTTTATTGTATCTATTTCAACGTGTCTGCGTGTGTGAGATCGATGAGTTTTTGTGAACGCGAAACACAGGATCATCCATGAAAGTGACGCGTCGTTACATACGCGTGTCTGGCGGGTGAAAAAAGGGACGGGATGAAAATCCAGGGGGGTTTTCCGGGCGTGTGCCTGACCCACATCTCTGCACCAACGATCGACCCGGTCGCATGGCTGTGCGAAAGATATTATAGCGACGTGTCTGAGTCCAGCTCGCGACGCGAACAATAAAACGTCAATAAACGATCCCCCACCCCCAATCAATCTTGGGTAAAAAAAAAAGAATTATTATGTATGTTTAAATGCTATAGTAAAATAGTCATCCGTTTCCGCATTTGGTTTCAGTTTTGCAACTACAGCCTGCTGACAGAATCGTAAAGCAGATTGACGACAGATCCTGCAACACAACTCAGGCTAACATAAGTTAATTTATAATATAGGCTATGACGTAGGATCTGCCATCAATCTGCCGACAATCTACACGCAAATTGTTTATAGCAGATCCTGCATCCAATCTGTAGCCATTCTGGTTACAAAATCTTATAACAGGTATTGGAAAAAATCTGGCTGTGCATGTTTGGCTGACTGGATTGTTCGGTTCACTTGGAAAGCACCAGGTTTCGTAGCCATCGCTTGTTCCCCGTTCGGTCGACGGAAGGGAAAGAGCCGCGAAATGGATTTGCCGATCCACGCCAAGACTATACGGGGACTCGGATTCTCTCCTTCGTATATATTCCTTTTCCCTCTTGTCTTCTTCGTCTGGCTTATACTCCTGTTCGAGCCTTCTACTTTATGGCACGCGTACGTAATACCGATTCCATCGAAGTCAGTGTGCCAATAAAGATTCCGAGGAGAAGGGGGGAGGGTGGACTGGGGCGTGACTCGCATATACCGTCTTGGACCCAGTTCCTTATCAGAACCCATTTCCTAAGCAGTTTAATTACATAGATATGTACCACATAATAAGTTCATTATGTTTTTTTTTTCAAAAATTATAAAAATAATTTAGGTAAGGTATATAACCCTATGTAAGGTCTACCCTTATAGAAACCAAAAAATACCGGTATTTATTTCGGTTTTCGGTAATATATCGGTTTGGGTATAGCTTCAAAAATCATACTGGATTAAGTCCCTGGCGTCGATGAAATTTTTGTGAAAGGAAAAAGTTGTTCAGAATATTTGTTTCTACGACATATTCAAAAATCATCGAAATCGGTGAGGAAGTAGTTTTTCGACAAGTTCACCAATATTTTTATATTTTATTATTCTTGTGGGGGGGGGGGGGGGCAGTCGCCTCAATTGCCCCTCTCTGGATCCGTCACTGCATGGATCGCGTTATTATTGTAAAGTACAGTGTCAGCAATATTTACCCCGACTCAGCCTCGATGATCGTGTTTACGCAAAGCTTTAACAGCCGCGTCGGGAAACTTTTTTCCCGATTTAGAATTATTACTAGGTCAGCGATCGTCAACGGGAAACGAACTTTTACATGAAACTCGAAGGGGAGAGTTCGTGTTCCGGCCACGTTTTCCAGCGACAAGTGTTGTTCAATACCGATGCAGTCCTATCGGCTCGTCAAGTGCTCGTAACACGCGGCTACGTGACTGTGGAACAAATGAGAGCCGAAGGAATAGAGTCGGAAGCTTGGTTGACACTTTCGACCCTACTGGTAGAATTAATTGGGCGTGACATTTATGAGCACAAGTCGATGTTCGCGTCGTTCCTGCTTTAAAAGAAAAAAAAAAAGAAATATTTCCATCTTATTCTGTAGCTACGACAAGCTTCGAATGAGAAAATCTTCGGTACTTACGCGAGCGTATTCGTTCGAGGTGAATGACTTCATCGCCATACCTAAAAGACGTGTGATTTCTATTTTTTTGTTTTCATATCTAAAAATATTTTCATGAGATGGTAAGGTCAATCGAATCTATTGTTAACCGGTATATGTTGTTTAACGGCCTAGTTAAAGCTAAAAACAAAATTATCGAGTCACTTATATGTACAGTAAAACTTGGATTAGTACCCGAAACGATCTACGGCGGTGCTTACAAAACCCAAATCAAACGCGGAAACAGATGGCTATGGTTTTTTAGACAACTTTTGTCATTTATTGCTGGCAGTTTGCTAAAAAATTGTACACAACTGGTTATCAGACTTATTAATATTGATTAAGTACCACAAATTATATAAACGGGTTATGCCACATTCAATATAATATACATTATGTAGTTAAAATTTGTATTATACTATGTACATACATATATCAGAGTAATGTCCAGACTCGTTTGTTCAATTTGTTCCTTGCCATTCTTACTTATTTGTGCCTAAAAAGTGCTAATATAGAAAAAACAAAATTGCACAGAAATTTATTTTCGATACTATATGTTTTAATATGTTACTAATAATGCATAAATAATATTAAATTTGATTGGAATGTTTATTTTGCTACGTTTTGCAAGTCAGGAGACGCTATAAATGCACAAACGTCTGCTGTCTATATTATAAGCATTAAGCAAGTTCAAAGAGCGCGCCACTCGTTGACGGGCATTATCGATTATTTCAAATTAATCGAACGCGTTCGATGTTCGGTGAAAAAAGCGCGCGCACAGTCGTCGCCGGCATTCGAACGCTTTCGCGGGTATTCGAACATTTTCGTGGAAAAAAGTGTGCGACATTTGACCGAACTTAATCAACCGGGATCAACGAGGGCAAAAATGTGCGGTAAGGTTAATACGCTCGGAATTAAAGCGAATCTCCCTTCGCCCCTCGACTGCTTTCGCGAAACTCGAGAGAAAGAGAGAGAGGCAGAGAGGAACGATCTTTGCCGAATGACACCTAACCTCAATCTCGTAAATTCGCTTGCTACATGCTACATATCTGCCTGGCAGGAAGATGTATATGAACAGGATGCGAAAGCAATGAAATCATCGGTCACTGTTCTGACACCTATGAGTAGCAGGCAGGTGAGATACAGCGAATTCTAAGGAATATTTCACACCCGTGTGAACGCTAACAGTAAATCTCTGAGCTCGGAAAGCCGAAGGAAAATAACGAGAAAGCGTAGAGTAGGCTCGCGTGCAGAGATATTGGTAACGTTAACATTACATTGTTTTTTGTAAGTAATGGTAGTCCTCACTTCAGTTAGAAGGTATTCGAACATACCTGCAGTTAATGCCCCAGGCAACTATGCCGGGCTGTAGCTTTAAAATGATAGAAGATAGGAAATAATTTCATAATTCATTACTAAACTGCGGATTTTTATGCAAAACAATATTTTCTAAAGTAATTTATGAAGACAGGCGGAAATCTAGGAATTTATATTCCTCTTAAGTATGTTATTCGGTTCAGATTAATAAAAGCATAAAATCTGCAGTCTAGTCATCACGGTACAGTAATACTTTTGTTTCGCACACTTTCTTCTACACTGAACAGTTTATTAGTAATTCCTAGTCGAACTTTAGTCATTGTTGTGTACTTTATTCAGCTTTAAAGTGGCCCCCATACGATACGAAACAACACCCTCGTATTGTTTTTAAATCTGCGAACCTACTCACACGTATAGACACATTGTTACTTACCTGTAACTTGTGTCTCGGCTCGCCACGAGCTCGTAGGAAAACCTTTGTCACCCGCACGACACCGTTGGTCAACTACCGGTAACATTTGACGTGTCGCGAACAGGAACGTAATTACTATTACCGAAAGTGAAAGAGGACGGGACACACGACGAATGTCATTGGCGCGGAATGCGTTCGAGAGAAAGAGAGTACAACCAATCACAGTGAAAGGAGTAGGGGATAGAGTAACGGTTTATTATAATTATCGAGTGAACGAGTGAAAGGGACTTGTATCGGTCGTCGAAAGTGGTGGGGCGCGTTTGTGGTGAGCCGGGGTGCCTTTGTGTCGCTTGTAAACTCGTACGCCTCTCGTAGTACACGCTAGTACGAAAAGACGTTTCGTGCCGTGACGTCAGCACGTGGTTTCGGTACGTGGTCGCGCGAGCCGTTGAACGGGACGGAATTTTATTCTGCAGTTACGAGAGTGAACGTGCCCGAATTGCACGCGTGTGTTCGATCGGAGTACCGTCAGTGTCGTGCGTATCCAAGAAATACATTGAAGATCGTAAGTGCAGCGCGTGCAGCAGGTTGTTGGCGTGTCAACCGACCGCCGTCATTGTTGTCAAGATGGCGTCGAAAGGAAAGCTGGCAACCGAGGTCAGTAACATTGTTTGATATTTTTTTTTCCGTTATTGTCCAACGCGTACAACGACGCAGTGTAGTACGAGCATGCGTACCACCGTTAACTTTACGTTCATAGATTGTTTTATCGATCGAACGATCAACGTTTATTTTGTCGCGCGCGCTTTGTACATTTCAAGCCCATGCGCCGCGCGTTCGTTCAGAAGCATGTTGTCAAACCACGCCCTTTGGTTCCGTTTCGTTCCGGTGACACTTTATCGACTTTCCTTATCGATCTGATTCTTCGTATTGCCAGATTTAAATAAAGTAAATATTTGGGAACATAGTATTCAAATTGGAATATCGGTTGCGTTGCTTGCCGGTTATTTTTATTTTAAATAACCGTGGGTATCGATTGAAAGAATCGACCAATTAAAACGATCGTTTCTTGACCACGACCGAGTAAGAAACGCGAATTAGATTGCTAGGAGGAATGTGTCATAAAGGAGACGTCAGACGTGTAATTGCATTTTTAACGGATGATTCTCTCTTCGCGGAACGAGAAACGCTACCTAACCATGGATTCAAATATTCTATAAATGAACTAGTCCAAAAAATAATGTGGCATTGCGTATGCAAACCACGATCGTTTTCCTACAAAGGATATAGTTGGTGCGCGTTAAGCGGTCTACCGACGGTGAATATTTCTTCCATGTAAATACGATTACGCGTGACTAATCTGTTTTTTATCGTATCGTATTACGTTCTCTGAAGGAGTATCAGTGTTATTTGCTGTAGATTTTTTTTCCGAATAGTGCACAGAGCCTTTCCATTAATACAACGAAGTGTATAACATTTGTCGTGATATTACCGGTTGATTTTTTCAACTTGAACTACAAAAAAATTAAATATATTGCCAACTAAAGAAACGAAAATATGAAAGATGACCTATTTGTTGATACAGTTGCGACTCATTGACAAGAATTCAATCACACGTGCTTTCTTTATCGACGTCTACGTGTAATTTACGACTTCCTAACTAAATTCTCGAATAAACACGTTGTTTCATCGCTGTTTCTATCTTGAAACATTCGAAGTATAAAGTTGACCCGTAAATACGAATGGGCGTGCCAGAAAGGATATAAAAGGATATTAAATTCTCGAAATCCAGCAGCAGTCTCCGAAGACCATCGATATGTGTCCTATAAAAACAGATATAAAGAAAGATTCTAACGAAGAGAGATACAAGGATTTTGGAGACAGTCTGAGGGAGTCCTTAGAACTGAACGTTTCTGTTTCTGAAATTAGCTTTTATAATTTTTTTTAGTTAGTAAACGTCATTGAACTTGTGTTGTCAAAACGAACTGACTGGGAGTAGATTAGATATTCAGTATAATTGTATTGAATGGTCTGGCACCTTACTTAACGACATAAATATTATCGCTCATGTTTATTTTACTAGAGTCGAGGCTAATATTATTTTGAACTGCAATCGATTCACTAGTATCACCATACAGAATGATACTAATTAGCTTTACTAATAAAATACTTCATAATTGTTATTTTTTTCATACATGTCGATTCCGTTTAAGTCTCTTTATTGCTACTACGATATTCGAATTTGTCGTTAAATTATCCATCGTAAAATTGATCACGAGACAAGCTAACCGATTTGTTCAACGTTACATTATTGATAATGCAAAAATATCTCGGTGGATTCCTCTCGAGAAACAGGTCAATAAGTTTATTTTCCATAATTTCATTTGATATATCTTGTTCAAGAACGGAATTTCGTGAAACATCTGTGATAAGCGTACCGAAATAGCTTGACAAATCTTATTGCCTGGGATCTGTGTCAAGATCTGACTGGTGGTCGTTATCCCACGGGACACAGGCATTAGTGACTGACACTAGAATCCCCTAGAAAATCCCACGCGGCGGTTTACTTTCCACTGCCTCTCTACCGAAACTTCATGACCAATGGCCGGTACAGTGTATGCGGCAACGATTGCGGAAGCGGTCTGACAAGTCAATAACTCATATCTAGATTATAAAAGCGTAAAATCATTAAATTTTTATTACCGTTCAACCCTCGTGCTTTTATTACCGGATCACCGGCGAACATGTCGCTGAATGTAATCGCAATAATTCTTTTATAACAGTTGCGAAGCGAACTTTGTGTCTTTCTCATTTTTCCGTCAGCCGTGTCCGTTATAAATGTATAAAATCCATAATCGAATTATTCGATCGAAGTTGGTAATGATATGAACATTTTATTAACTCTTTCATTCCCCAATTATTTAAAAATTATAAAAGAAATATTTTGTTGTATTTTTGTGTATATTACATGACACATGAATGAGTCACAAGAAGCAATTTTTCTTATATTCGATTAATCCAGTTAGCCAAACTTGCACAGTTAGATTTTGTTCAATGCCTGTTATAAGTTTTTGTAACCAGAATGGCTACGGTTTTGATTCAGGATCTACTATAAATACTTTGCGCGCAGAATAGCGGCAGATTGACGACAGATCCTATGTCATAGTCTGTTAAACAACCTAAGTTGACCAGAGTTGTGTTGCAGGATCTGTCGTCAATCTGCTGTCAATATGCTTTACGATTCTGTCAGCAGGCTCTGGCTGTAAAACTCAAGTCAAATATGGAAACTGATGACTATTTTACCATAGTATTTAAACATACATAATAATTCTTTTTTTTTTTTACGCAAGATTGATTTGGGGGAGGGTCTTCCGAGTTACGGTCTTTGCTCGAAGAACCGTTTCGTGTGGTGACCGCAAGATGGCAGAAGGTGGGCAATACAAGTGGTCCAATGGGGAGTTAAATTCCGGCGCGCGCCGCCGCGGCTGGCCGGGGTTATATCGTATGCATACGTATATATCTTTTCTCCTTTTTTCTCGCTCCTCGAGCGGTCCCTTCTCTGTCATTCCCGTCTCACCTTCGACGCTAATTTGAACGATACGGTTCGCGCTTATTATCGCTAAATTAGCCATTATGTCGTTATTTTAACGAGTCGATGTGTGTCAGGGGGCCGTGAACACGCTTCCATTACGTTCCACCGTATGTATTTCCTCGTCCGATTTCTCTTGGGCTTGATTTGGCACTCGTGGCCGCGAGAATCGTCACCTCTCGTAGTACCGTCTTGTTCCGACGTTTTCGTTTTACTTCTTACGGTTTCTTACGGTTCTTTACTTCTTACGGTGTGAGTTCAATAATAATTTACCTTTAGACACTTAACCCAGATAGCACGTGACGACTTAAAGACGCCTATTTTACGGCTATTTTAGGTCTAAGTCCTCTTTAAGCCGTCTTATCGTTTACAAAGATTCGGTATTTAACCCAGTTATATTCAGACAGTGAATTTGATTTACTTGTGTGTCACTTCTGAGTTTTTTGCGAGGCTGAAACTGGAGCTAATTCGAAGGGGAGGGGGTAGGACTTTTAAGGTTCTGAGATTTGTAACAGAGGGTGTATAGGACAGGGTTTAGGGAAGTTTCGGGGAAATAACGGTGGAAACCAGGACGACGGTGTAAGGGGCTCGTAGAATATGGATAACACGGGTGTTTACAGGTGCAGATGACGCGGGCTGGGTTACTTCAGCAACAGTAGCGGATTCAGGGAAAGCATGTATAAAACATTAGAGATTAGGGATGAATTATTCAAACATATGAATTGGTGGACAGTATTTGTCCCCCCTCCTCGGATATAGGTTTCTTCTCTTCGATTTAACTCGTGTACGCATATTGTTCAGCTCGCATTGACCCGAACCGCAACCGAATTTAAATCATATTTTTATTATCGAAATTCATAAGTTATAAGTAAAAATAACGAATAAAAGATGAACTAAATATTTCGTCATTTTTACTTTATTGAACGTGGTAAATCCAATTTTTATCATAAAATAATATTTCTTCTCGAACGAGTAGACACTTCGCAAACAGTATGCGTTTGACAGGTTTTATGGCTTCCCCGCTCCCCCAGTGGTGTGAATGACGCTTGGACAGTAATCGTGTAGAACAAGCCAGACGATAATCAAGAGGAGTCTGTACAATGATCTAGTTACAGTACAATTTAGTCCACAGTGTATTAATTTAATTATTACTCGAATGGTGCACAAGGCGAGGGGAGGGTGTGCAAGGACGATCGTGCAACCCTGTTCCCGTTCCGTGACATCCAAAGGAATAAGGAGCTTTCGAAATCGATCACGATCCCCGCGGTTCAGACGCCGTGGAAATTGCATCGTGCAGATAAAATATAAATTCCTCCACATTACACCGAGGCCGCGCGTGATTTTCCAAGCGTGTTCGCCTCCGGGTGGGCACTGTCGATGAACATGGCGGTTTCCGGCGGCGGTGCAGCTATCTCTCGATGGCACTTCTTCTCCTTGACACTTTCTGCCCGATTTAATTCCAATTATCTGTCAACAGAATTTACGATACAAATGAAAATCAACGGAATATCTGCCCATTGGGTTGTTTAATATTTATTTTAGGACGTGTTAAATACATCGAAATTTATCTTTTGTTTCTCGATGTAATATTGCTGATGGCATACTGTCGTTAACCTTTGGAGGACGGGGTAGGTTTCATCGTGACTGTGTTTGTATTTGCGAGTTAGAACTTTGATATACAGAGTGAACCACGAATCGTGATCAGTAGAGATTACTCTATTATTAGCAGTCCGATCGAAAATGTTTTTATCAGGTATAACATGGTTTCAAGAGAGCTTTAACGTGATTATAGCAAATTTTTTGTCAACTCTTTTTTTTTTCCTGATTTTTCGAGGTCACCTTCAATTTTTTGCAAATGCACAAATTAGATTACCCCGCGATCTAATCGTAAGTTGCCATTCTTCCAAGAGATATTCTCGAGGGTCCCTTGGATCGAGGGAGAGAGGATGCCGTCGATATTGGGGAATCAAAGTGGCTCCACGGGGGATGATCCAAGGGGAGCGAGAGAGATAGAGGGAGAGAAAGTGGTGGTAGTCGTCGGCGGTGAATCATATTAGAGGAATATTTACCAGTTTGCATTACCTACAGCTGCCGCGGCTTCCAGAATTCATATTACGATCGCTGTTGTTCTCGCGGCTTCCCAGGGGCACCATCTGCACCCCCGCTAGAAACGGCCCTGCCTACATTAAACGAATGTCTACTGTATCCCGTGGATTCCGAGGTCAGACCCGTGGCAGTGAAGCGTGTGTCGTCGTCGGCTAAGATTTGTCGTCGTCGTCTCGCGAGATCTGGCTCGATCCAGCTGTTTTAATGGCGGACTTCCGCGAGACGATCACATTGTATGTGTGTTGGGGTCAGCCCACGCGGCCAGGGATCATAATTCCTGGGAAGGAAACCGACGCGCGCGGCCCTGCACACATTGGCCCTTTTAAACATCTTTAACGTATAATTCGTTGTCGCATCCGCACACGCGTGTGCTCCTTCTTCTTGATTATTTAAATGCTGTCCCCGTGGTTTGTTTTTTTTTTTTGTTCCCTCCTATCGATTGTGGTTGTCGATGGATCCTTCCTTTTCGACTTTTCTTTTTCTGGATTGCAAAATATCCAGCTGGTTCGCGAAAGGAAACATCGGAAATGAGTATTTTTGTGGATTGAGTCTTGGTAATGAGTAGGGAGATCAGATCATTTAATTGAGGGGGTTCTGTGCGAGGGGGTGCAATGGCAGAAAGTATTGAAAAATGGGATTTTCTATTAACATATTCAGTATAGGTCGTAATTGTTTTTTTAATCTCTTGGGAATGAATTTTTCTTTGTGTCATGTTTTCAGTAATGTTTCATTATAATTATTCTAAAAGACAGATCTATCAAATGCCACTGGAACCGTTCATGACTGCTAAAAAAAAACAATTTGGACCCGAAAATGGAAATTGTCATTTGTGGTAATTGCATGTTTTCTACACGCGCCAGGCGATCGAATATTTATCTTGCCTCTCTCGTATTATCCGTGGCGGGACCCGCGGAACAATATTCAAATTCGATACGGTTCTCCAGAGATAACGGCTTATCCACCACCGATAAAATTACGCAACAACGACACGATAGCGTGCGCGCGCACACGCGCATGGTAATGGGTTTAACTATAATTAAGAGCCCCTCGAAAATTGCGCGGCGACCTCCGTTGGGTCGAATCCTCCACCGCCTTCGAGGTTTAATTTTGCAAAAATTTTAAGGACTCGCAGCCTGTGGATGTTTCGGGCCGTGTTGACAGGCTCTACGGAATTGAAACAGGAAGATGCATTATTGAAAGAAATAATGCAATTTTTTTTTATCACCTTGTACATCTGTAGAAAAGCCTGAGTTCCGTTTCAGATGAAAGGTCAACTGGTCAGGATTAGCAACGGATGCACCGTGCCGAATTTAGCGAACCCGATAGATAACCGTCCCGTTTTACGAATAATTCCGTCCGCGGTCAAGTGTCAGCAATTTCCTGCGATATAAATTCTTCCAAAGGGCCGTAATATTCCCGTGTGGTGTCCCCGGTCGCGTGAATCGTGAAAATTCAGGGATCATGTGTAGGGGGGCAAAAATATTAACACATCAAATGCCACAGTGAAAAAGGTCGTACCTAGCCAGACACACTTTATTTTGTTTTTAAAGTCATAAATTGTTGGAAATGTATGCGTTTTGTTTATAGAGGCTGTTGGTCGTGTTTCAAATTATACTGAAATATTAAATATTACGCAAAAATGTGTTGTAACTCTGGGAAGGGTGGGGAGGGGGAAAAATCCAATTTTTTTCTTCTAGAGTGGGGCAAAAATATAACACATCGACTGCCACAGTGAAAAAGGTCGTACGTAGCCAGACGAAACTTATTTTATATTTTGTAATATACAGGTATCACCGTAGAACGTTTTTCTGAAGTGTAGCGTCGGATTAATAATAAACGCTTCCACAGCGCAGAATTTTGTTTACCGTTACACAACGAACAAAATGAAAAATTTCTCCAATTGGATCACGAATTTTTACGTTATTTTTATCACCGTTAAGATGTAAATTCAAATCTGGGAGGTGGAGGTTTCTTATTGATCGTTTCCCCAGATGCCGTCGCGAGTTTTCTTATCCCCAGCGACGCGAATTTCACTGGTTTTTCTAGTTTTTAATATTCTTCGTTACACGCGCGAGGTTTTTACGATAAGTACGTACCCTCTCGGAATTGCGATCGAAATACATAGCCAGGTCCGAGGAGGTTCCTGGCACAAAGAGCCGATTTCGAAGTATACTTTAATATAAGAATCTTCTCGTTTTGTCCGTTGTCGTAAAGAAACGAAATTTCCGAGGAAATTTCGGGCGATATGAAACCTCTCTCGAGTAGGCGTAGCAATTTATCGAGATTTCATCGAGGGCTTATCATTGGAATTGGGGTGAATAATCTTACGGGTGTGTAAAATTTCGTTTCTCGAGTTTGAATTCGCTTTCCCTCACTCCCCCTCCGTTTTTTTTCTTTTCTTCGAATACCGTGTCATCCCCTCGATCGACAAGGGTGAACGAATCTGGGAGACGGCACCGTGAATATCTTGGTTGTTTAAAATTACTCGAACGAGAACGAAAGCTAGAATGACGAAGGGCTGAACCTGGGGTACAAATGAGAGGTCTGTGGGCAGAGGTGGGGAGGGGGTGGAATGAAAACGGAGAGAAAAACTGTACAGTGTAGACTGTACAGTGATAGTTGCTGTCGACACGAAATAATTCTTTGGACTCACGAACAAAATGATGTTACTTGTTAGTATATTACAGACATCTAAATATGTTTAAATCATGATCAAATACTTTATGAATGAATCGACATTTGTCGAACAATTATTTAATCTCATTAATTGTTTAGAGCTCAAACACATTTAGATACTGCTGGTTTTGCACTGTGTATTATTCGAATAAAATTCTGTCCAACTCTGCTCTTGGGTAGGTCTAATGAACATTTTGTACAAATATTGTATTAAAATCGGTGTTTATCAGTCACCGTGGTACCTTTGTCAGTGATTTTCTGACAAACTAATGCCTCGAACGAACAAATTTTCTTTTTTCTTTCATTTTTTACTCGATTTATTATTACATGTAGAATCACCATCACCTGCCACGGTTCTACCACCCTTTGTATATCTGGTGGTCTTCGATGCGTGGAGCACGTGGTGCTTGTGTGTACAGTATCGTGCGCAAACACGTTGCTCCTGGCGAACCATGGCTTGCCATACACCATCCCCCACCCCCTCGTCTTCTAATTATGCACGAGGGGGCCCCTCTTCGGCGCGCAGTTTGCCGTTGCTACTTTGACGGGCTGCTGTCACGTCATCGCTGCAAAGAGCCATATACACGCGAGAGACACGCTTTGCATCGCGATCGAGTGGCCCCTGACATACACCACTATGTGCGGCGTCACTGTGGTCAATTCTTCTCAAAAATGGGAGAAAAATAAAGAAAAAATAATTATTCCATAAATTGAAAGTTGCTGTGTAAATTGATTTATCAGTGTCTAATACGTATAATTGACAATTTTGTTTTCTATTGGACCTTATTACTAACTGCATAATACTGAAATAATTGGAAATTTGTTCTAAATTGTTTTAAAAAATTGAAAGTCTGCCTTTAAAGTATGACGGTAATCAATTTATATCTTATCGTAAATTTTATAATATATTTTTAAAACTTTTTGAATGCGTTGGAATGAATTGTTTCTAGTTGCATATAGTGGAATTGTCTTTGTCTGTTGTAAAGTATTCTGTAAATACCCAAGGCTGGGTGTACACAGAGGACACGTGTAGAAGTCGGGTGAAAAACTTATAAAATTTCCAGTTACGTTAGCGGCAGGCACGCTTTTACGGTGGTGTTGAGAATATTCGTTAAGCGAATCAAGCGTGTTAGAGGACTCTTTGGTCTACACGACGATTAAAGTCAACCTCCCAAGAGGGACCTAGAGAGAGAGACAGAGAGAGAGAGAGAGAAAGGTAGAGGGAGCTTTCCATCAGGAACTTTTTCGAAGTTCCTGGAAAATTTTAATTAAGGGATGGGGAAAAAGGCTTTCGTGCCTCGATGTAATTACAACCGAATTAACAATGAATTCATAATTATCCCTTGTCCCCTAATTGCAGATTTTGTGCATTTGTAGCCTATACGGCTCTGTGAAATGTACACTAAAAGCAATTCGAATACTTGCATATTCAAATTGCAGTAGAATGCGAATTTAATATTCGAAGTATTTGAATTTTGGATTGTACTGAATAGGAATCTGAACATAATATATTTCTTTACATATTAACGTGAAACTCTTTTCTCATTGACCTTTACAATTATTTATTTTTCAAATTACTATTCGGTACAGTCCAAAATTCGATCGCTTCTATTATTCGAATATTCCAATAATCCGAATACTTCATACTATTTGAATATTCAAATATCCGAGTACTCCGTACTATTTTAATTATTCGAATACTTCGTACTATTGGAATACCTCGTACGATTCGAATACTTCGAATCACTCGAATTATTCGAATAGTTCGAATATCCGAATACTTGCAGCTCTAATCGGAATTCCTGGTGGAGTCCATTGCGCGGAAATTCACCGTTCGAATCCACATCGGATTTTCATTTCGTACTGTTTATCGTTCGTCGAGTCTCCGCTGTGTTTCCCTTGGAAATTTTTCACTACAATAGCAGTGGTGATTGGACTCGTGACTGTGGAAAAAACTGTGGGGGGTATCGTGGAAAAATTCCGGGGCCGATTTTATTGTTCCGCGAGACACGGTGAATATAACGATCCACGTATTGTTCTATCAGACGACGGTTGCCGAATCACAATGCCCCCGTCGGAATGATAAATAAATCGATGGCCATTAACCGATGGGGTGGGGGGTCTGCAATCGTAACTCTTCCAGCGAGAGCACCGCGAAATTTCCGTGATCGTTATCGGGGAACAATAGCACCGGAACCCCTGCTCCTTCTCCATGCGGTAATTGTATGTTATTTCGTCAGTAAAATCATCGTCTCCAGTTTCCGCGATCGGAGCAACAATTATGGCCATCGGGACACGCGTGGTATAGTAGGGATCTGTAAACATGGAATAACGATCGTAAACAACGGTGTTCAGAGTCCGAAAATCCTGGCCGACACTAGTTGGTAATATTTGATATTGCTAAGTTGTATTGCCCTATATTTTAAAAATTCCTTATATAGGGTGGTTCACTAGATATTACCATTTCGATTTATGTGACTGTTATTAGTCGTAGGATAAAATGGTTCACGTAGAGTTGAATGGTTTCGGGAGGGGCACATTCTGACGTTAGTAGTTTTTTTAGACCCTCCTGAAATAATTCGACTCTACGGGAACCATTTTATGGTACGGATAATAACAGTCACGTAAATTGAAATGGTGATATCTGGTGAACCAGCCTGTATATACGATACAGATACGTAAGACACATTATGTATCGCATTGTATATTTGTAATTACTGGACTACTCATGTAAATAATTGATAGTCTTAGTCGTTAATGACCCTTAGTTTATGCGGCAATAAATAAAGAAATTAAGAACAGAATATTTGATATTCTATTCGAACTAGTTGGAAAAGTAGGTACCGAAAGATATTTGAAGAGCGATTGAAGTTTCTGCGAATTCGATTTATACAAGGGTATTTCGAGCAGAGAGTGGGCGTGCAGACGTGATCGTGTTTGTTCAAGTGTGCTTTATTATTCCACAACTATCAGAGTTTTATATAAAATGCATATATGTGTATAGGGTGTCCTCATTTGAACCTTTACACGAAATTGTCTTCTGAACTATTCGTTATTCCAAAACAACGTAGAATCTGAATTGAACGGGCGAAATACGAGAGAATGTGAATTTTCTTCCGGTGTTCGACGCTTAGTGTAACAGTGGTCAACGAAGCCGTATTATTTCGCAGCGTGCATGTTTACTATGCGTACGCATTCTCTACCGTGAATCGATTTGCACCGGCAGCTGGCTGGGTTAATTTAATTGAAGTTGAACGCGCGTTGAAACGCCGTGATTTTTATGTCGTACACTCGTTTTGCTTGAATTTCGATGATTTTACTTGGAATTAGATTGTCGTAATTAATTATTATTATATGGACGAACACGAATATTCATTTATTCAAATATTCATATATTCATATATTCCAATATTCAAATATTCAAATATTCAAATATTCAAATATTCAATGATTCAACGATTCAACGATTCAAAGATTCAAGGATTCAAAAATTCAAAGATTCAGAGATTAATGATAATAAATTCAAGCTTTCACCGTAGGGAACTTCAGAACCGAAATCCCGATTATACATGTAAGATTCGTCATTAATGTCCAAGCTAGTGTGCAATCCAGATCGAAAACATTCATTTTTCAATCACCGTGTTAAATCCATCGGCCTGTCACTAATATTATAAAATGCACTCTACTTTCTTTCCATTCGCGGTTCCACTGGTGGAACAATTTAGCAATGTTTCATAACATCGATTATAAATAGCAATAACGAGAACGATTCAAAATAAACGCAATCAAACTTTCTGGACGGGGACGAGCGTTTTATTTAAAAACCAGCAACAAGTTTTGCGTGTATACACGAGCTCAGCGAATTGGGAATGATTTCACAGTGCGGGGAAATTGGATTTTAATTGTCAATAAAACGACAAATGTCGCTGCGAATGCTGGTGTCACAATTCACATTATTTATGGGACTGGTCGAAATGACAGAAGAAGCGAAATTCGAGACAGCTGCTCGAAGATGTTCGGAGAAGTTTGTAAGATACTGCATCGTCGATTCACTTTGTTCCTTCCATAAGGGCACAGGTCCGTTGAGAATGAAAAAAAAAGAAACTTGGAACATAGTTAGATCAGAAGGAACACTCACGGAATTCGCTGCTTATAATTTGTTTCCCCTTTGCTCGCCCCTCGATGATATCGACCAAGTTATTAAAGTCGAATCCGTAGGATCAAGGGGTGGGATGGACGGGAATCAAACTTTTTAAAGTGGACGCCATCCCTCGAACGTTTAACTATGGAAACCTGGATTCACGTACACGGCACACTTCGAAACTAATTATCCTCCCCCGAGATGGCAACCATTTAAGAATCTTCTTCTATATTATATCTAGGCGACTTGTTCAATATTCTCGAAAAATTTTATTAAACAATACAGCACTGATATCTTCATCCCAGAAAATTCAGATTCAACGATCTTGTATAGGTGTACTTGAAGGAACAGATATTTTTGAAAGAAAGAAAACCATCAGTCAAAAAATGCAAGTGTCTAAGGTTAATAACTCGGAAATCGATGCCTCGAATGTAATTTCGTCTTAGTTTGGCACGTAGAGTCCACCCTCTGAAATTGTTCCACATTTCTATTAACACCTTATATATAAACAAACAAGATGATAATCCAATTATCGTTGTTGTTGTGCACCTCAGAAACATCATGAAACTTGCTATTCATGCGCTTAATACGCCTTTAAGAGGCACGATTCTCGTATTTATACCGGCTGAAATTTTCATCCGGATTCAACGGAAGAATAGATGCGCGAGTGTTTGTTTAGTAATTTATTTCCCCTGACGATGGTGGGAATGGGGAAATGGAACTGGCCGTCAAGGAATTAAATATTCATCTCACTCGCGCGGAATTTCATTGGACAGGGAGTTAACCCGACAGGTAGACAAGCTTCACCGTAACGCATAACAAATCGCCCGGGGTTTTGCTGATTAGGTGTGAAACATCGGACAAAGTTTACGCGGGGACGTAATCATTTATTAATAAACGTTTAATCTCTCCTCGTGCTTGGTGGTGGTCTTCTGGTTCCGGTTAATTTCCTCGAGCAGACTATCGGCAGAACATTATAATTAGACCGCCGAAATTTATGTATACGTCACTGGTATCTGTGGATTTTTTCATAGATGACGGATATATACGTCACTGATATCTGTGAGCCTTTTCATAGATGACGGATATATACGTCACTGGTATCTGTGAGGCTTTTCATAGATGACGGATATATACGTCACTGGTATCTGTGAGCCTTTTCATAGATGACGGATATATACGTCACTGGTATCTGTAAGCCTTTTCATTGATGACGGATATATACGTCACTGGTATCTGTGGGTCTTTTCATAGATGACGGATATATACGTCACTGGTATCTTTTAGGCCTTTATGCGGGTGACGGATATATACGTCACTAGGGGCGAAACGTTCAAGAACGTATATACACATCTCGTTCGTTAGATTCCGTCGAAAATGTCGAAGCGATTTTAATTGAAATAGCAGTCTGGTTCACGAGCGTGCGCTGGGAGGGCTGGTCAGCAATTACCCGTGATAATCGAACGTTCGCCGGTGTGGACAGGGAAAAGTGAAGAGATCGTGAAAAACTAACGCAAATAGACACGCCAGTGTCCACCGTTGCTAAACGTTGAAAACAAAGGCGGGGAACAGGTGGGGCATAATTGGGGAGAACAAGGTTCGATTGATGTTCAACGATTCTTCTCGAGGCTACTCTCCATCAAAGATAACGTGGGCACCGTTTGTACAGGTGTAATTTTCGTTCAACACGGTTGGCGCCACCCACAATTCGCCACGTTGCATGAATATTGAAGTAAACAATTTTTTTACTCCCTTGAATGTATAATAAATAAAGGCCAAGAAAGTTATTTTTGATCATATCTTCTTTGAATTCTTACAAAAAAAATTTCTAAATATCCTTATTTTATTTTTGGGCCGCGCAATAGGAAAAGGGCTTCAATATCAGGCGTTCGATTGGTAATTCCACAAATCGTGATGCAATAATTTTTATCGAACGTTGCTCACGGAGACCTACGAGATTTACGTACCTATCCGAGATCAACTGTTACACGTATACACGGTGTAGCATAAATTCCGAAAAAAGCAAAGAGGAAGAAAAAAACGAAACTAGTTCAATTGTCACGTAGAAAAAAACAGAGCTCTCTCGGGAGAGGTGGAGATTTTCCATCGGGTAACGGATTGATTTTCCGGCTCGGTTTCCCTCGGCAACGGAAGTTAATTCTAATGTGAAATTGTGTGCGCTTGCCGTGGGCAGCCAGAATTCCAACGAATGTTCGTTGCCCCGAAGGCGAATTTTTCTTCGTTGCTCGGTCGTTTACCATCGCACGACGGTTTTCGTTCGTTCCGATACACACCCCGTTCCGTTGCTCGCGATGAAGAATCATCATCCGGGGAATATTTCACAAAACGGGTGCAGGAAAAAGGAATGCATCCGCGACGGTTGAGCTAATATTTGTGCCACGGCGACGACGGTGGTTTAAGACGACAGGATCCTATCCTTACCCCCCCCCCCCCCCCCTCCACCCGTTGCCGAGGCATCTTTCAATCCCTTTGACACTAAAACCAACCACACGCTGGTTTCTGTAATAAATCCAATCCAGGAATATACGAGATCCTGTGAGCAGAGCATCTGAATCGCGTGCAAGGTATAAAATACAGTATGTCATCGATGAGTGCTCGAAGGTGCTTCTGTACTGACAAAGGAAGGACCCCAACTATCCGACTTCGATTTTAGCGGGGTTTTGTAAGATGATGGTATATACATGTTTCTAATGATATACATGAAATATTAGGTGTAGGCATTAGATAATTTTGAAGATATAAAGAATTAAAGTTTGCCTTTAAGATGTAACTATGAATACAAGTCAAAGTCGTTTAAGTATTATCTCTCGGAGTACGGTCATTTTAAATGTTCGTGGGAACAGTGGTGTTTAGATCCGTTTGAAATCCCATACTTCCTTCTTTTCAGACATACTTTTAAAAGAGATCTTTAAATAAACATCTGCTTTTTTAGACGACTAAATGTGAATAACTCCTAGCTGAAGTTATATTTAAACATTGATGAATTAAATATGGCTTTTCAAAACTCGGGTCCAAATGTACTCGTAAATCGGAGGTCTTGGGATCGAGTCCCGTTCACCGAAATATTTCTTGTTTTACTTTGCCAACGCAAAAGTAGTATTAGTGTGCCGGAACGTTTTAACCGCATATTGCAAAAAAGGATATTCCCCCGTCCGAATTAAATTAAATGGTGAATTTGTTATTCTTCAGACCAATATGATGCACGTAGATTAATTAACTAAATATTTTTTCTTAAATATAATTAGACCAGTTAAGAACTCAGGCGACAAAATGTCGCGGCGAACGACGAAAGCAACAATGATGCGCAACGGAAGATCGTCTCTCTCGCGTCAACCCTTTGAACGCGAGTTTATCATCGAAAGGGGCACGCGGGGTTGCGTGTCCTACCGTTCGATTTTCATTCCCTCCACTTTCCCGAATCGAGTGTCCTTCACTGCGAGCAGCCCTCGACGTAACAAGCCCCTTCGTCGTCAACGTGGATCACCCGGTGCACAGCCCGCTCTGTTGGCCCCCGCGCGCGTGCATCGTCCGCGCCGGGAAGGACTTCGATCGGGCCACGGTTGCAGGTGTGGGGGGTGCGAAGGGTGGGGGATGGGGTGGAGGGTGGATAGGGGGATGGAAACTCGAATTACACGGGCACGGAAATCGGAATCGAGGGTGCGAAAAATCACTTTTCTCCTGATCCGGTTCCCCGGGACCAGGATTCTGAGGGTCGAAACAGGGGTGGGGGTGGGTTAGTGACCGGTCGGCTGGGGGAAGAAACCGCGAGAAAGTTGCAGTAGTTTCTTCTTGAAAGGTGGGGGGCTAGGGGGTGGCGATGAAAGGTTTAGTGGTCCACTAACACTACTTTTGTATTAGGGTATGTGTCCCAATTATGGATCCTCTTCCAATTATGGAGCCTCTGTATTAAAATCATCATGAAAATACATGTATAAATAAATATATAGAAATTTTTTTATTAAATTCGATCATTAACAAATAAGATTCAAAATGAGAAATGATGATTTTAATATGTATTCTTCGATATTCAAACACTTCTCTCGCGTTATAAAATCATTGCAATGAAAACAAGTGGAGGATTAAATATTTTAACACGAGATAACCACCTTTTTAGTGACGTACAGCGTAATTCGGACCCCATTGTATATATAAATTTTGCTTTAGCATTCAAAAATTAGCACATAACGATGACATTGTCGGGATATTTAACCATTTAACTCCTTCGGTGTTGCACCGGTGCAACGCTCATTTTAACAATGCGTCAAAGTTAGTCGGTTAATATCTAATTTTTGATGCATCAATTTTTATCAAATATTCACAAATTTTGATCAACTTTTATGAAGTAAACATCAACATTTACGATTGGGAAATTCAAGTATTCCCTCCAGAAATGAATAAAAAAAATTTCCAAATAGCTCGATTTACAATCGATACATTCTACTTCCAAATAACAAGATACAACCTATCACACCTATCTGTCTCATAATTTCGGAAAAAAATGAAATACTTAGCGTTAACTATACAAAATTTCGTACAATTCTCCCTCAGATGTAATACACACCTTTTTTCCCTGCACAAGCTAGTACGAAATGCAATTGCTGGGTGATCAAACTGACAGCACGGTTATTCCGATTTAAGTAAACGGTGCGGTCCAGAGTTTCTGCTCCGAGTGTACGCAATCTAGGGGTACCAGAGGGTGGTGGTAGATCGAGATAAGAATATCTCTAATTGGACCTACCTTGGGGGAGGGGGTGGGGGTGTGAAAAGTCGAAGAAGAATTCAGACTGGAGGAAAAGGGACGAAAAAACGACCGAAAAGACGATCGGTGAGAGTGAGATGGAACGAGGAAGGGTGTCAGAGAAGACCGTCCAGGAGGGGCAAGGGTGTAAGTTAAGGGCCAGAGGGGGTATTGGAGGAGGAGTGGGGGGTGGAGGATATATTCCTCCAGCAGTAGTCTGTGACGGTGGTGGAACGGTCGCGTGAGAGGGGATAAAGCCCCGCAGTGCGGCGCGGTCGATACAACTCCCATCCCCGCGCACGGAGGTTGCCAATCCTCCCCTTCTCCCCCCATCCTGTCCCCCGACCCGTTTTCCGATCTCTCTTCACCGATCCTCGCGCCTCGTCCGTTTCTTCCTTCCGTTCTTCCCCCTTTTCCTACGACTCTGTTCGTCATCTTTTCGCTGTCCAGAGGGGTTTGGGCTGGCGAGGGGTGCCCCCTCCCCTGTTCTTCGAGCCTGTCGTCATTCTTTCTCCTCGTTCGCCCCACTACAGGGTTGGTTGGTTGCGGACTGATTAGTGTGAGCGCCATCTACGGCGGTTTCGTGCTCTCGTCCGCTGGCGGTGGCCGTTGCACCGAGCCCCTAACGGAAAAGAAGGTCGAACACGACTGGGAGTGACGAGAGTCCCTGTGACCGACAAAAGCACGAATGCAGCAGCCTGACTTGCCTGGTGGCCACCCCCGCCGGTTCCACTATCTGCTATTCTTTCCCCTACTTTCAATTCTTTTTTTTTTTCTTCTTGTTCTGTGTCCTTCTTGCACGTGTGTACGCTGCACACTTATATGGACCAGATGTAGACTTCCATTGATAAATATTAGGACTGTTATTGAATACAGTAAGGTTTCGATGAGTGCGACGAACCCGTGACCAAGTGGTAGAAAGGCCTTTCCCTATGCCACCATTTTCCTTACCGGAAGATGAGTTTGCTCGTGGAATGCAAGGTGATAAATGTGACCCAAAATATAGATACAATATAAGTATAGATTACAATTTGAAAAATGGAGAAAAATGTGATTAATTAAAGTAGAAAGAAAAAATACAGAATTCACCAGTGAATGAACAATATTAAGTAAATTAACATTTCTATGCAGTGTCGCAAAAATTGTTTGAATATGAAACAAGGAATTGAAAAAAAAATCAATACTTAAACATTTTCCTAATACTTAATTTAATGTTCGTTCACTGGTACGTATTCATTTCCTGATGTATCCACCCTATATAATTTCTTATGAAACACAGATTTTTCTTCCATACAGATTAGGTGTCTTAAAATTTATGAACGGCAGTGTACCTTCATCTAACCCCCTGCAACCCTCTGTGTTCGTTCGTCGAGCAATTGCACAGCTTAATGCCGCGGCGACGCTGAAAGGGGAGGGGGGTGGGGCTGCGGGTAGAGGATGAATCGTCCAGGGAGGGGTGGGTACGACTCAACGAACGAGCAGTTTATTCTCTCGCCAGGTATCGATATATTCCTGGACCGATCGACGGCTATTAACGACCCTCGACAGAGAGGACAGACGAGGGAGAGAAACGCGCAGCCGTTTGCGATTATTTGAATAAATTGATCTCGTTCGACCGGTGGTGGGTGACCCGGATATGTGGCTGGTCGGTCGGACCGAATTTTCAACACGCGTTGCGCCCACGAAAAGGGATTTAACTGCATGTTCACAGCCAACGAATTTACTATTCGGAGAGGTGTTTCTTGCGAGGATGTTCAATTCACTTCAAAGAATCGATTCTGTAAAAAAATCGACACCAAAGAATCGATCTAAAAAATTGTAAAAAATCATATATATGTATATACCTATATGTATATACAGGGTGTAACAAAAATGTTTGAGGTCCCTGAAATGGGTCACTCGTAAGGCGAGTTGGAATAAGTTTTTCCTTAGCAAAAATGTTATCCGAGGCTTTGTTAACGAGATATTAAAGAAAAACCCCGACCAATAAGAGCGCGAGTTTGCCGGCTGAGTGGTCGGGGCTATTAGCCGTAGAATATAGCGATTAGTTTATGAAATATTTAACGTTCAGTGCCCGAGGAATTTCGGACACTCATCAAGGATTTACTGTATATTCCCATCAGGAACAAGGTCTTCGAAGGATACTGCTGTCCCTAATTCCCCCTGTCTCGTGCATCGCGTCACTTCCAAAGAACATCGATCCTTCCACGGAATCTTTCATGGAATCAAGAAACCATGAGAAGCAGCAGTTTTGCTTGGCGTCGCACGAAAATTAATCGCGAGAATTTACTGGGAAACGTTACTCCACCTTAATTAGCGGCTTAAAGTAGCTGCAGAGAGCTGGGATAATTAAGGAGCAAAGCTGCGCCGGAAGAAAGAATGATAAACGAGAACGTGGCGATGGGAGGGGGGAGGGTGAGGCACTTCGTTTATCAGTCTCGTGATTATGATACCAGCTAAACGACGCATGCCAGAGACCAGAAAGATTCATGGGACGGTCCTACAATATTTCGCGTTTCAGGTGTCGAATCCTGCTTTTTTTGTTTTTCCGGTAGAAATTCGAAAATCAGAACCCTGCACAGTGGTCTGGAGAGCGGTTTTTTCGTGACCGAAAATTGAATCATGAAATATCCTGGAAAATTTGGCACTCTGTAGGGTACCATTCTGCACTGAACCTATTGAAAAAGAAAAAAAAACCATATGTTTATGGAGTCTATAAAACTATTTTTTTTTGTTGTTAAAATAGGAGTTTTTACAGACTCTTTTACAGATACTTTCTCACCCTGTATGTACATATATACTGTCCAAACAAATTTTGTTTACAGTTTATAGTATTAACAAACATTACCCAAAAGCACTAGTCACAATTTGCATTCATTCCCTTGTAAGTACTTCCTAAAAGTATGTTTTCTTTTTTCATTTGGACCAACCGTCCGAATGGGAGTGATTGTTTCTGATTTAATTCTTACCGAACAAAGTGTTTTCCAATATTACATGTTTTTTGCACACCTCTGATTCGCTATCGTGCCTCTAACATTCGAAAAATCTGTGACTTGAATGTACTCTGAGTTCCAGGACATAATCTTCAGCCGGCCACGTCCATTAACCGTTAAATAGAGAATAAGGGTGCAAGGGAGTCGAACGGTTAGGTCCATGGACATAAATAACGAAAGAGGGAACCCTACTGAAAAATCCAAGAAACTATTGGCTGATGCAACCGCGTGTGTTTAACCGTCCGGGTCCGGACGATATCGTCGAAATGAGTTTCGTACAGGTTTCGTATAAATTCTTGAAGAAGATCGCCGAGATTTCGAAACTACCCACCCTCCCGTCACCATTTCCACTCAACAGAGCTCGACCGTCGGTCGGTGGACAAGCAACGTGCACCAACGCCCGCTGAGAATTCACCGAGATATTCGAGGCGACGAATCCGCGCGATGTGATCGATCAGGAATGAGACATTCACCCGCGACGATAGGTATTTTAACGACGTGCAGACGAAACACACTATGCGCCGTATGATTTGCGATATACAGTAAATCACCGATTATTGGCTTCTCGGCACTGACATGGGATGGACTCCAATTGTACCATCGTCGATTTTATCGATATTTTGTGGAATGATAGAATACATCTTTTTAATGATATGTGTGAATTATTAGCCGTAGTTACTTGGTTGTTTCGAAGGTATTATTATTTGTTTGCATACCTAGTTGTATATGTATACTATAAATCTAGGTGTCTGATTCGTGAAATCAGCGATGGTGAAATGAATTGTTGCGTGGCTTGTAAGTCTAGATGCCATGAAATAAATTTTTTGTTTCATTTTTTTTTTTACATATATCATTAGAAATTTGTATTCTATTATCTTACGAAAGATTGATAAAATCGAAGTGGAGAGGTGGGGTCCTTCCCTTGTGATTGTTCAGACGTCATCTCCCCCACTGGGCACTCGATTGGTTCCACGGAGGACTTTAGTCTCCTAATTTTTGAAAATTTGTCAAATAGGACTGTAACTTCAATTTTTTTTTCAAATTTTTCTATCGTGCCTCGCGATTATAACATTACATTTCTTTAAAACAATTGCGAAATAAATGGTTAAAAATATATTTCTTTTCACATAGATAATTTTTATTAGGTTCTCTTATGTCTCCACTATAAGCACCCACAAAGCTCATTTTGATCAGTTTCTTAATTCAGCAGTTATGATTTATTGAAAAAAGGTTGACATTATCTTTCAAACAGTTGTAGAATCAACAATTTTAAAAATTGTCAAAAATCCTTCGAGATGTGTTTGTATATATCACTAAAGACTACAACATATCCAAGTATCAACAAAATACGAAATGTTACTCCGAAAAGTGTCCAATTTCGCGTGGAATGCCCCGTATATAACATGACAATCCGGCGATGTAGCTATTATAAAGTTCCCTAACGAGTACACGTGGCTGCTGTTGCTGGGACGCTTTGAGAAGCACAGATGCGTTACGCGTGTCTCGCCTCCTAATTAAACTTCCAACGTGATCTAGAAGTAGACGAGCCTCGCGCAACACAACAGCACGCCATTCCGAAGTATGACTCGATTAGTATGTTAGAAATATGTAGATTTCCAATATATAGTATTTTAAATGTAATAATTTTATTCTACTAAACTTTTGTACCTACACGAAATTTTACAAGCTTTTAAAGCACCTGGACCATAGGGGGGTTTTTTTAAAACCGTTATATTATTGCGATTTTTCTGTTTATTTGGATCTCAGGATCTTGAGACGTAAGTAAATGAACTAATTCTCAGCGGATTCCTAACACTTTGCTAACAAGAGGGTTTTATGTTTGCAAATATACATCGTCAGGTGTTCAGGTTCAGTGACAAGGTTTTAATTTGCTTTCCTCTAAAGTTCGAAAACTGTGACTTTAAAACATTGGAGGACCCGGAAATGGGAGACTCGTGAGGTGATTTGAAACACCTTTTTCCTTAGCAAAAATGTTATCGGAGGCTTTGTTAACGAGATATTAACGAAAAACCCCGACCAATCAGAGCGCCAGTCTGCCGGCCGAGTTCCTGCGGTAACGTTGGTTACGCGCTGCGATTGGTAGCCAACCTTACCGCGAGAACTCGGCTAGCAGACTCGCCCTTTGATTGGTCAGAGGTTTTTGTTAATATCTCGTTAACTGTGCTAAGGAGAAACTTGTTTCAAATCACCTCACGAGTCTCCCATTTCCGGGTCCTACAAAATTTTTGTTACACCCTGTATATTGGACAGTATGGGGTGAGTCACACTCTGTTCAGCGCGCGTGAGCGCATTTTTCTTTCTTTAGGATCACCAGAGATCACGAGCTTGCGCGCGAAACGCGAAGCAGCAGCGCGCTAGCAGGAGTCGAGGCGGAGCGGAGGTAGATTGAGCGTAATGTGCCTCTTCCTCCGACGCAGATATACAGTCACGGTCACCACACGCGCCTGCACGCATGCACACACACGTACACGTTACGACGGCCACAATGTGTGTGTACATGCGTCACTGTTGGAAAGAAGACGCGTTGGTACAAACGCATCAGGCTGCTGTTGACGAATCGACGACGGGGACAGATAGATAGATAGAAAGAGAGAGGGAGAGTGATAGTTAAGAGTTCTTGGATAGAACATGTTCCATGAGTTAGGAGGTCTTGAAGTATATTCCACGGGTTAGGAGTTCTTGGATACCGCTTATAGGATTCTTCTGAAGCCACAAGGTAAGTCCGTTCATGTCTGCTCGGATTCCTATGAAAGTTTTGAAAGGGGGGGGGGAGGTTGTTCAGCGGCAGCTGGAATCGTCAGGTAGTGGGTGTACAGTTTCGACACTGGACTAACCAGTTAAGTACTTCAACCAGTTCGCCAGCGATGGTGTGTGTATGACACGACGTGTTAGAGGGAACATTAGGCGAACGTTGAGGCGACGTTATAGTGATACGCGAGAGAGTGGTACCAAGCCCGACCGAGGAGCGGTATTATACCTGGCGCTATTATGCGCCATTAAAGCACGTTAAACGACGTTTCCAGCGCGTTTAAGGTCAGCAGGTGTACGGAGGGAACGGGGGAAGAAGCTTTTTATTTCACGATTACACGAAGAATACCCAATGCGTTCCCGTTAAAGATCGGAGTCACCGAGTAGTTACGACAAATCCATGAATATTATGGCTACAAATCGAAAGTGTAGAATAAAATGTTCTAGTTTAAGTAAATATAGTATTAAATATAGAACGCCAGCGTCGGAGTCTGGCCAATTTCGACCTTTTCCACTTTCGAAATGTATCCAAGAATGGTTCAATATCATAAGAAAATTTAAAAATGGATAGGAATACAAAAAAATTTATATATAGAGAAATTATAGAAAATTTAATGCTCTTTTAATGTTATTTGAACAAACATTTCGATAGGACTTACCATTTTTGAGAAATTCTTTATAAACTCCTAACACATCGATAAAAAAGATTGATCGGCACTCTTTCTTGTTGTCAGATTGTAATGAGCTTTTTCAGGGATTATTTTTTTTTATAAGATTGAACCATACTAGGGTGTGAGATCAAAAGATAGGAACCACCCCAGCGTTGGCTACGGAAACTATTAAATCGCCGTCTGACCCATTGCTGGCTGGGACTACTTGCCTGCCTCGGCGCCGTCTGACCATTCACGCGGCAGCTCTACTTGAACCGGTCAGGCCGGAGAGAACCGGCCTTTCGTTCCTTCCGCCGCGCCCTTTACTACACCTCCACCGGCCGAGTTAAATAATTAAAGCGGGGCTCGCGTACCAATGAAAGAACGCCGGGAATTCCAGCTAACTTTCATTACTCACGAAGAATATCCCACTTTGGGCTCGGGATACCTTCCTGAATTAGTTCGTTTTTTCTCTTCTTCTTTCATTTATTTAATTCCGGCTCGCTGCCCACCGCGTTTCCTTTTCACACCGTCGAACGAGTGTCTCGCGATTTGTTCTATCTGACGCAGTGCAACAGTCTTGAAACTGTAATAATTCGAGAAGTTGAACAAAGTCGGAAACGATTCTTGCATATTTACGTAGAGGAAGGTACGCTGAAGACGTTCCGACTGCTTCGAATCTGGGACTGGGATTTAAAAGACATCCTTTATCTTTATCCCCGATTGTAAAGAATTTCGAGAATTTTCCTCGTTTCATTCGGCATTACTTTTTTAATTTATTCTGTACAATCATTATTAATGCAAGGTATGAGTTTGTATCGCGAAAGAACGCTGTTTATACAACACTAGAACTACCAAACCTGTCAAAATGATGGATTACAAATTTATTATTTTACCATTACTGAAAGTGTAGTGGTGTTTCCAAGGCCACGGAGGCGACTTCCGTGCGAATTCACACGGTGCTACGAAAACGTGGGTCCGGAACAGATCGATGATGGTCCGAGAAGAGACGGCGTGGCGCAGGGGCGAGGCTTCATCAGAGGAAACCGATTCCCAGAGAATGGAATCCGCTGATTTGGAAAACCAATGACCTTAATCGCCTGTACCGATACAAGCTAGACAGGGTCCTCGATAGAAGCCTGGAGCCGCCAATCCTTTGGAAATGTCAAGGGAGAGAACGATGGAAGTCCTGGCTCGGCCGAAAGCCTGCTTCTTTGCGCGAACTAGAAGGGGGTGGGGGTGAAATCTTCGCTAGGGATCATGATCGATCCCCCTAGACGCGATATATAGCGATTGGGATTTACTCATTTATGTCGTGCAATCTGGTGGCGAAAATGAAAGCAAGGAAAATCGGGTTAACTATCCCATGTAACATACGGTGTCAATAGCGTTTTCTTTTTGGTCATCCGAAGTACAATTCTTTGTCTTAAAGTACGCTCGATACACGCTAAATATTTATTTTAAAAAAATGGGAGATACATTGGAAGTTTGGTTTCCATGAAAACAAACCAAAAGCAAGATGCACGGTTATGCAAGCTTGTTATCGACACTGCGGCTGCGGTTCCGAAAAGGTTCACCTTTCGACTTCGATGAAACTTGGTAAAATTGTCGCGACGGAAGGGAATAAAGGTACATGTTTACATGACAGTAAATCGTGACTTTTACACGGTCACGTGAAGACGCACCTTTACAGAAACGTGTGCGTGGCGAGACACGTGAATCCGCGCGAGTGCATCGTGTGCGTTTAAACGAGCTCAATCGTACGCGACCCCATTTAAATAACGACGAATTGGATCCCGGTGTGTGTCCTCCCCGCCCCTCCCTGCTCCGCTCCGCCCCTCCCCTGCCCCGCCCCGCCCTCCCGGGGCCTAGCCGCAATCTTTGCTCGGTCGCAACGTTTCCAGCGTGTCTCGATTCGCGCGAGACCGTTCCGCCTCGGCTTCCTTCGAAGATGTTCCGTCTCCGGACCGATCCAGTTACCGCTGGTTTCCTCAGGTATACAGGGTGAGGAACCTAAAACAGGGGACCCTAATAGTTTGGCTGTTACTGGCGATGGAAAAATATGTGCCAGATCAAACTTGCATGGTATCGATGAGCACAAAATTTGATGTGAATTGTTTTTTGTGACAAGTGGATGCGTAGAGGACATATGAAGGTCAATTTCGCTTTTTTTTTTTAATGGAATGACATGTTGTTTATGTACTATGTATTATATACTACGACTCATTTATGAAGGTATGTAAAAAAACGTGCCTTTTCATTTAAGGAAACGAAGTTGACCTTCATATGACCTCTACGCGTCCACCTATCGAAAATCTATTCACCTGAAATTGTGTGCTCCGAGATAGCTTGCAAGATTGGTCTGACATATTTTTTTCTACTAGCCAAGGAACCATGAGCAGGAGTGTATGTACAGTGAATACTCGATGAGTGTCCGAAGGCTCTTCAGCACTGACAAGGATAGGTGTCGCCAGGTGTAATGCTGACGTTTTTAATGAGGATTAGCACAGTGACAGAGCTTGGAATTTTGAAGACAATATTTGTTTCAATTGCATATGGCCCTTAGTTTATTAAATATTTAATGTTCAATGCCCCGAGAAGCCTTCGAACACTCATCGAGAATTTCCTATACACAGTCCCTACATCTCTCCTCAGAAGTGTCCACAGTTCTAAAAAGTCTTTTCTGACACCAAGACCCAAAACCCACGAATAATCTCTTGGACAGAGACGATGAGACGCGAAAAGTAAACTTTCGCAGGTGCTAAGTATCGAAGCCCCTTCCGTCTATACTTGGGGTCCGCTTATCGTGGGAAAACAAGGTATTAGGTCGATCAACCTGCGATCGTCTGGGGGGTGCCGCGTCATCAAGAAGTTACGCGAACCTACGGTATATATTGAAACAACGAGGAGGGAGATACGTGAAAGAGAAGGAGACCTTGTTCGATAACTGGAGTATCCAATAACTGGCCCGACGTTATCGCCAGTCGCACCAGACCGCCAGTCGCCGGTTTTCCGGTTCGAACTAGATGGGAAACGTCGGGGGACGCCGGTTCATTGTTCCACGTGCCATGGCTGGGCGTGGAAACACGGAACTTTGGCTTCCGCGAGTTTTCGTATCCCGCATTGTGTCACCACGTGGACCCAGTCAGTGGTCCAGAATCGAAACTAAAGCAATCGAATTAATTCGTGGAATAAAAAAATTTCGAAGTTTGTAACATTATTTAAGTGGACGCATCCTTAGTATCTTCCTTAGTATCTTCATGAAAGTGTGAATTACTAGGGAACTTTTCTTTCTACTTTTCAGTGACTTCGATGAAAGGATCTGGATGAGAACAATAACGTCATATGTTGAATCTTCTATAGTTCGATGATTATAAACTGATGAGTGTGTTGGGAAATAAGAGAAATTTATATTTTCCCACCGCTTGAGCTGCGAAATTATGTTTCTGGACCACTGTGCTGGAACACTCCCGGAAATTATGCACACGCGGCCGGGGATCACAGAGTTCACGGTACGAGTTTCACCTGTTTCTCGGTTCTCTTCGCACTGTTGGGTCGTTGAGATGTCCGTAGAGGCGAATCCGCGAGTCATTTGTCTCTATTATCTTTGTTCGGACAGTTCGTAAGACATTGTCGAGTGGGTTTGTTACCAACTATATAGAGAGATGGACGAACAGTATTCGTACAGATATAACGATCTCTGGCATATTATTGTACGATTATTTCGTCCATGAAATTATGACAACAGCTCGACAATCACTCGATGAAAATTTAGCGATCCTTTAATTTTTGCTACCGAGTGTATTATACGTATAATGAATCCCATCGTCGAGGTAATCGGTTTATTACTCTTATAACACCGCACGGTGACGTCCTTGGCTTGCAGTTTTGGTAGTCGGCCAGCCATGACGAGGTATGTCCTATTATTGTTACCATGCTGACGTAAAGGCTTTGCATACGTTGCCTTGCACTCGAAATTTCAGTATTATTTCACGTAGCGAACCTCCAGCCTTGTAACTTCAACCAACCAACCTTCCAACAGTCACTTCTAGCGCCATTTTTCGGTATCGTTTTTAGTGCCATTTTTAGGTACCATTTTTAGGTACCTTTTTTTGGGTATCATTTTTAGATGCCTTTTGTTGGTGTCGTTTTTGGGACCATTCGTGTATAGCAAACGAGAGTGGACACAGTCAGCTACCAATCTCAACGAATTCCTTATTGTCCGTACAGCCACGAGATGCGGCGGTGAAGATAGGAGCCACCGCGCTCTATCTTCGTTCTGCAATAGGTACCGTTTATCTAGAAAGCCAGCGATTTCCGGCACTCTGGGGGACATTAACGACGGACACACACCCGGTCGAGGATAATATCCGAGGGCAATAGATGTTGCCCGCCAGCCACTGGCCCTCCTCCCCTCCCCCAGGTTTTCGGTGCAGCGGCCACGAAAATTCGTACTGTGAAAATTAATCCCTGATGAAAAGAGAATGAAATTTATATCCGGTATATACGCCACCCCTCCCTTCACTATACGTATACGTTTCGAAAAACATTGTATCGTATGACGATAACGTTATAATTTCTCACGGCTTGGATTTTATCCACGGGAACATATAAATCTTCTTTATTCGAGGAGAAAATTAAGGTTCGTTTTTACCGTATTTACCTAACCCTGACTATTTTTGAAAGAGTTGTCTACGCTGCTTATTATACTATATATATACATATATGAAAAAGAGATCGAGAAATATTCATATACAAAGAAAGTGTTGTGGAAGGTATTCGAAAATTCATTGATGTACTAGAAAAAGGAAGATATAACCACCAAAATTGCGCCAAAAAAAAAAACGTTGCTTTATGTGCCCAATTAAAGGAGGTAGAAAATGTGATAGAGTTTGTGTCAACTATAAAAATCCGAGCATACAATTTATATGTGTAAAAAATGTAGTTGGTAAGTTTGCATACTAATATTATCTGTACTTTTATAATAGTACTGATTTATGAATAAAAAAAAAAATTGTTTTATACTGTGTAAGCGGGTGTATTTATCACTGGCGATATGTAAATCTGATGAACGCCAGATTTATGCATCGTGGGGTTCAGCCCGTAGACATGAGACAGAGTTTCCCGCGTAATGGGGCTAGGGAAAGCAGATCGTCTATGGTCAGTCGGTGCATCGAGAGACCGATGCAACATACGCTATAATGGGATAAGGGGAAAGGGATCGTTTATGGTCAGACACACTACTCGTGCCACTAATATCACGTCCTATCGGATACGAACGAAATCTCGTTATGTGTAACAACAGAAGGAAATAACCACATTGGCATTGGTTGGTTTAATATAAAAATATGATAAAAATATAAGATATGAAATATGTTCTTCGGTTCGTTTGTAACACGATAGGCAAATGTAACAACCGTTTTTGAATCTGATGTTATTTCGCGTCCATCTGTACAGTTCTTACATTTTACGAACAAATTTAATTAATGTGGCTCCAATGGACTTCCATCAGAAAAAAATATTCTAAATTTATAATTGTTCAATATTATGAACTCGTAGAGAATATTGTTGTCAAATGTTAATTGTCCCTTATACTTACTTCACTACGCCTTGTTTCTTCCTTTTCAAGATTTTTCTCGTATGATTAAAATTTAGAAATAATTACTTCTTTAGTTGGTTGGAACAAACAATAATTATTATTTTTAATGTCTTCTGTAATAATTATTTTCTTTCCCTCTGGTCATAGGCTTCGGTCAAAAACCATATTTACGAGGGACATAAAACCTTTCCATCATACCACGAATACTCCGAAGCCGTCCCGAGTACGTCGCACTCATCGAGACATTACTATATCTTTATTTCTATACCACATCAAATTCCAAATAATACCAAAAATTCAAAGCTAATCATCTACATATTTTACCGACCATTCACCGATTACAAAAACACATCTCTAAAAATTAATGTCTCACCGTGTCGACCGTCCACGTTCCTCAGCATAGTCGCCATATTGTCAGCCCCCCAGTAGAACGATAATCCTCTCTCTCTCTCTCTCTGTCCAACGATCCATTTTCTCTCCCCCATTGGCACTCGTATCCACGTGATCCACGACGCAGCGCCCCTCAAAATGATCACCGTACACCACCCCCAGATCCACCATCACCACCACTACCGTCACTTGTCAGTAGCTTCTTCCATCGAGTCGATCGCGAAACAACACACGCGTCTGTGAAAACCGAGCGGAACACCGGCAGAGGAGGAATCGGCTCTCGATTGAGGAAGTTCGAATAAAGGAACGATCCTCATCGTCGGCCGGCCGGGTATTCAATAATTGTTCGGCGCTAATCGAGCCCGAGTCGCCTGCGCGCGGGTGTTAGGGGGGGCACACGCACCGGTTCGAACCGGTCGACCAAGCCAGAGCCAGTCAACGATTCGGTGAATGGCTGCTCCGAACCGGAAAGAACCGGCGGAAGCGTCATTCACGGGGAGCAAAGACCGACACGACGCACGCCGTTCGCCGTTGCCGCCGCGCCGGCTCGTTGTAAGGATACTTTTAGACGCGCGTGCTGCATACTCTCCCGGCCTTGGTTTCTTCTTCGTCACGAAGCCGACGATGGTTCGCGCGCAGACATCGCAGTAGTAGGCTATTCAATCGAACGTGACGCGTAGAGGGTAATTAAAAAAACATAAGCAAAAAGTTGCATTTGTTTATTTAAGAAAGCAATTTGTTTATTTTAATTTTTAATTTTAATTTATTGCCGTTAACGGGAAGACCCATTTTATACAAAAGTTTAAGAAAGAAGCATCGTATAACACTATTGGAGCAATTACTATGTCGACTTTGAATATTGCTGTTATTTGTAATAATATGAAAACATGTTATATACAAAACTTACACGGTATAGGGGGGGGGGGGCCAATTTGTTACACTGAACTCACTGTAAACTAAAAGTTTCGTATGAACAAATTCTACTTTCACAATCTCGATTTGTTGGGCCTATACGCAACAAAAAAAATTATAACATCGAAATATTATGTTTACCTTTTTCCAATTGTTAAACTCTTATCGGAAACATGTTTTTCTTAATATCGTAAATATTTAACGATCATTTAGAAACATTACCGATGTTGATCGTCCCGGAGTCACGATAGCAACAAAGATATTAAGAAAAAGTCCACGAAGATGATAACGTATCAGCGTGAGACGACCGTGGCGGCTTAAAAGGTGATCAAGTAATTGTTGCAAGATTCACCTTCCTCGAGATCGCAATTGTCGAATTCGTTCCTCGAAGCTTTTAACAATTCCCCTGGCGCCAGACCGACGTTCTCGATGTTCCCGTTCTCTTTCCCAAGAATTTTCGTCGATCCTTCGACACTGGCAATTAAACGACTGACGCAAACATCACCTTCGTGCAACATCTAAGAGATTCGAGGAACAGCATTCTGCTATCGGACAGACAACTGTACCACGTACACAATACAGCATAATAGAACAGTTCCTTTATTCCTATTACGATCAGACTGTGTTCCTGTGTCTCAATTCCTGTTTCTACAAACTCGGCGAAACTCGATCACTAACCCTTGTACAGACAACCAGGTATCCAGGTAACGATTTCTAAATTTCCTTTCACAATTTTTTATGTTCTTATCTGAAACAGCATTTGGGGTATTCAGAGCGAGTCACCTAACAATTTCACCTAAAATATCTCCGTTGTTTTTAATCGTACGAAAAAATGTGTCAGGAAGAAAATATTTGTTCCTACAGAAAATTTCCTCAGAAAGTGTAATGGTAATTCCAAAAGCGAGAAATAATTTTTTTTTAAATTTGGAACCATTATACTAGGTCAGATAAAATGTTACACAGATGAAACAATGTTTCGCTGGTGCGAATTCGCCCTAGTGTTGTGGCTGAGGGTTCAGAACGAAAATCAAGAATAATTGCGTTCGAGGTCTCGTTTTGTCGAGTAATAACTGTTGAAAATTACAGGCGAAATACGAGCAAAATACACCTGGCCAGCTCTATCTCTCTCTCTCTCTCTCTGTTTCCGTGTTCTCGGAGTTTCGAGTCGCAGCATCCATAAATCTTCTTTAGCGTCTAACGCGTTTCGAGATAGGTCTGATCCAGTTTGGCAGGTGAGCAGCAGACGGGCGCCGCGCAGAGTGTTCTTTTCTGTCCGGGGGCTGCCTCGAATTAGCCCCCGATGCGCCCTTTAATCTCGTTTTCAGACGTGAGCTCTCTACCTCCAATGTTAACCTGAGGAACTTTGCATCGCTTCAGCTACTTCTTTCGTCGGACACATGTCAGCTGTCAACGTATTTTAACTGAACTAGACAGTCGTTTTTCGAGGAAAAAAAACGTTTTTTTTTCTTCATTTATTTGTAAGAAAAAGTAAAAATAAGTGGTCCGTCTATAACTGCTCGAAAGTAACAAATCCAATGCACAAACACCAAGTTTAACGACACGAGGGAGGACACCAGGGTCCAGGAAATTCCTAAACCATTTTCTCCGACAGATCCACGTTGATTCTTCCTCGGGTATGATCCGACAATAAAATTCAAGAAGACTAAAACATCACGGAAAAATAGGCTAGTCGCCAGGAAATAGGAACGAAAAGGAGGGAACGAACTAGGAAGATATCGAGCCAAAATTCGGTAAATCGAATTAGAAACAAAACGAATGGTTGGTGGGGAGAATTACTGGACTCGGTTCCAGAGAAAGGCAATCATTCTGGACGGATAATAACGAGGCAATGGGGCTCCAGAGGTCTTTCCTCTCTCGCCACCACGCTCCTTCCCCTCGTCTGGAATTTATTTCGCCGTTTCGTTCCTTTTTTCTCTCTCTCTCTCCCCGTTTCGACGGTCGAAAATCGTCACGGGGAATGTATTCGCGAATCGAGACACGAAAGATCGGGTGCCAAGAATATTCGAGGGACGAAAAGGGGTTGTTCGTTTCGCGTCGGTCACCCTCCATCTTACTTGGGAACGATTTGATTAGGGTGAACCAACCAACCAGTGAATGACCGAATTGTTGAATTTCTTGGACGTTTCTGATTAAGGGGGGAGCCTTATCTAAACGGGCTAAGAGTGAATAAATTTTTCGGAATTTCTTGTGAAGAAAGTATTAAACCAATCTCTTTGAAACTTTGAGAATACTTTATTGTACAATTAAATTGAATAGAAAAAGTTTTTTACACGACGAACCATACTTTTTAGCATTTTTTTATTCTGCAAAAACGATTTATAAATTGCAAAACGTGTAAAAGCCCAGTAAATGACTATATTTCTGGAATATTTTTAATAAGAATTGTACTTATTACTATTTGCTGAATACGCTGAGCTAAAAATATGGGACATTAAAATTGTAACTACACTCCGTTTTAAAACATTTAATAATTTTCTATTCATAATTTACATTTCTTTGCCCAATAGTCATTCACTGGTATGCACTCAGTTACTGGTTGGTTTATCCTGTCTCGTACGGCCGGAGCAGCGTTTAATTCGAGGACTCGTTTAAATGCATAACGCCTTTCGTGTCGCGACTTCTCGAGAGGTCGTTCTGTTGTGTCCTTTTTCTTTCTTTTTCTTTCCTTTTTTGCTTTCTTTCTGGCTGCTTGTTTACTTGAAACCACCCCAACAAGGCTGGCGGGGTGGTGGTGAAATGGCACTTGGAAATGGCCTGTCCGCGGGGTTGATCGGTGACCAAGGAATGGCTGCTGTGGAACGACGCCATTGTGAATCTGATAAAAGTGTTCGCATTGATGTTATATATAGATAGTACAACAGAGATGGGCATAAAAAAAAATTCATTATCTAGATAAAGGAGTTTCAAATAACGGGAAAAGGAATGAAACTGTTACATCGCGGCCAATTTAATCGATCAACCCTTTCGACACGTTGACTGCCAACTTAAATGCGTTCCATTTAAATCGACCCACTCGAATGTCTCCGAAACTGTTGGTGACATTAAGAATGGTTTGAGACAAAAGTTAAATGGTATTAGGGGGCCCACTTTCCGATGTGAGTAGATTTTTATGAAGGTCACCGTTTTTTTTTTAATGGAATCGTATATTTTTTAACGTATCTCAATTACTGAATGTAATTTGAATTAATAGCCGAATTGAAATCGTGGCAAGGTCTGCAGAAGCTCGAAAATTTTATTCATAATTTATACAGTATACAAGGTTTTATTTCATTTTTCAGTAGAACATATGTTAAATTGTTCTTTTTAATAAAGAATATTTCTGCAGCATGAGTCTTATATTTGTTCCAGCTCGCTTTTCTGTCACGATCGAAACGACGTTTCGCGTATTCCGGTAACACGTCTCCTTTTGAAACGGCGAAACAAGCCAAAGAAATGATATTGCGAACGGCGATTCGAAGTTTCGAGACGACACCCATTGTCCCGCGACTCCTGAATGGATCGAATGTAGGCGACGTAATTAAACCTTCTGTCGACGAAGAATAGTCTGGGAAACCGGAGATTGACTACCATTCGAACAGTTAACCCTTTAACTGTTTCACTTCATTTCGAAAACGTGCAGTTGCGTGCTTATTTATTTTCAACCAAATTCAAAATCACGAATATGTTTTGTTGTTTTACCTAAATATTACTTTAAATAGCAAATGCAAATTTCTTTTTGCAAAAAATGCCATGTTTTCATGATGAATATACTCGATATAAACATCGACATAAACATTCCAGCCTCCACCCAATGGTGGGAGTGACGCGTGAGCATTTAACACAGAGGATTTCGCGCGCAGTTAACGCGACTTTACTATATAAGGAGCGGCGAACGTTATTCTGCGATCGTTTCAACGACTTTCTTCCTCACCACTGACTCCTTGCTGTCTTTCTAACTCCCCATTGGTCGGGCTGTAATAGGATCCGCCCCCACTGTCAGCTGGACTCACAATACAACGGACATGACAAATACAAGGTGTTAAATCACGTTTCTAAAGAAAGAGGGGAGACTGTATTAGGGGCAAATAACGCAGAGCTTCCAATTTCCAGAGTATTGTATTCGATTTTACCGAATGTCACTAGCGGCGCACGGGAACGGAATATAGATACGAAATTTTCAGTCACGTCCGTTGGGACGGAATTAACGATTCTACTGTCCGGTGATGCTCGAACCTCCCTGACTGTCGATAATTGCTTAACGGGGTTAATAATTAACCCTTTGATTCCCGTGAGTTTCCATGATATATTGTTCGGCTGTGCTGTTTACGTCACTATACCACGACTAAACACATCGTAGAGGGGAGACGTAATTTCCGTGGAGAATCGAGGAACCTCGGCCGAACGAGTCGGCTGGAGAGCGTTACCTTCGGAATCGATAAACTTAGGGAATTAATTTGGGTTCCTTTCAGATTGGAAGTTCTAGAATTAGGATAGCCCTGTGGCCTCGGCCACTTCGTTTGAAAGCTATTAATTGTTCTTCGTATTGCGTGTAGTCAACAAGATTAAACTCTAATATTGAATTTCCATTGCCTTCGAATACCGACACGCTTTCGGCACATTTTGCACCAGTCTCTCTATCGTACTTACTTTATTATTTAAATCTACCCATATTTTCTTTTACATACCAAGGTGACCTTCACTTTTTTTCAAGGTCAGTGCATCTTCTTTTAATACCATCAGGCTATAAGTCGTTGAAATCGTCCTACTGGCAACAACGTGGCATTAAAAAAAAGATACATTGACCTTGAAAAAATTCAAGGTCACCTTGATATCTAAAAAAAAAAACTAAGACATAAAAAAATCAAATTTTATCCATCCGATGCGTCCCTTCAGATGCTACATAATTCATTAAAACGTTTTTTCATACAACCAATAGATAACGAGTTCTTTCATGTAATAGTGCTTATTGACTCACCCTGTGTATACACGACGTCCGAACGCGCGTCGACGACGATAGGATGCACCAACCACACGTTCGACGAGCGACGGCACGCACGCGGTAGCGTGACGGAGCACACCACGCGGTTTCGTAATCTGTCGCGCGCTCGCGCGCTCGTGACACACGCAGAAACGTGGCCGTGTTTTCCTCTGACGTTTCCTCCCATCCCCCCCCCCCCGAACACCCGCGCCCTCATCTCTGTCTCTGTCGTTCTCTGTCGGTCTGTCCCTTTTCACGGGACGAGTTCGAGAGCGATACGCGAGATTGGCGCAAGGCCAGTCGTCGGCGATTGCGTAACCCCCCGCGTCACTGCGAATCGCTCGAGACCGCTCGATGAATGCCCGCCGCCGCGCCATGGTATTGCTCCTCCGGATCTCTCCCCACCCCGGAAGAAACAGGAGCAGAAACGGTGCACCTGTTTCACTCTGTCTGGACAATCATCAGAATCACCCATCCCCCGTTTCTCCTGGTGTCTCGTACTATTGTTGATCGTGCGTTTCACTTCCGGAGATGTCTGGAATCGATCGAGTATCTTTATAGGAATCTTATTTATTTGGAACTCGAGTTGTATCATCCCTTTTTTTTTCGGGTCGATAGTGGATGAGCTCGTCTGGGGATGGATTGGAACTGGAGTATTCAGATATTTGAAATACTCGAAGAATTCGAATAGCACGGAGTATTGGAATAGTACATAGTATTCCGAATATTTCGAATTCTTCGAATAATTCTAATAATATTCGAATAATTCGAATTTCACTGCTATTCTAATATTCCTCGCCAAAGAAACGGGGAAACGCGTGATAAGGTCGAAATAGACTCACAACGATCATCGTAGGAGGGATTTGAAGGAAGTGAATTAAATGAACGCTGTGTCAATAGCGGTTGAAATCATTGTTAATCCAGTCTCACCATTCTCTGTAATTAAACTTACGTATTCATTAATTGCACAGCTATCGTCGAGTTCTATGGCTCTGGAATAATTTGTATGCGAGTGTACCAGTTTAAAATGGTGCCTGTAATGCATTCCTCGAGTTCGAGATCGTTGATATCCGCGCACGTGACAGCGAACGAGAGAGAGAGATGAGAGAGAGAGAGAGAGAGAGAGAGAGAGAGAGAGAGAGAGGGAGAGAGTGTTAAACTTAAGATGAAAGGAATGTACACGCTTAGGCATCGCATGCCCTTGGCGATTCAGGCACTTTGCGGTTGGTACTCCAGTAGCTTTTTTCTTTTTTATTATACTATGAAGAAGAAAACTAGAAGAAATAGAATATCGCTTCTCCTGGAATAGTCAGTTTTTAGACCACCAATACATAGGTTCATTCTCGACAACCAGACCTTTGGTAAAATACCATTTCAAATAATAGGTATTTTATTTGAAGGATACTCAAAATAGTGAAGCTTTTATTTGAAATACTTTACTTAAGATAAATTGTATAACATCACTTTAAATGAATTTTAGATTTATTTTTACACACAAAATAATAGTTAACACAATATAATATTTTTCTCCTTTGGGGGTGGGGGGCAAAATTTGATTTTTTCCCTCCAGGGCAGGACAAAGGATACATTTCTTCTTTTTACTCCTCCCTCCCTCCGACTACGTCCATGTATAGATCATTGGTCTAACCGCGTGGATAAGAGTTGCAGCACTAAAAATTTCTCCAAGCTCTTCCCGATAGCGCTAAAATTCTCACGGTATAAAACTCGCGTGTGTATCGGTTCCACAGAGGAATGGTTCGCTCCCGGCCGTTCTTATCGTCGCTTTACGGTTCGAGAAGCTCGCCCGCGAACGGAGATCGCACGTTTCACACACCACCAGAAGTGAGAAACACGTGTATACAGGGTGATAAAAAAAAAGTGTTTATACCGTCTAGGTAAAATAGTTCCTACAGCCGAGAAAGTGTCATTTATTTTTCCGAAAAAAAAAGGGTAGTTTATAGCTTCGAAAATATTAATTTTTCGACCTATGTTTATTCTAGTAGTTACGAGCCTTTTTTCTTGACCACCCTATACACAGAGTGTTCCATTTAAATCGAGCCACTCGAAAGTCTCCGAAACTATCGACGATATTAAAAAATGTTTCGGGGCAAAAGGTAAAAGGCATATATTAAAAAATCTACGATTCCATTTAAAAAAACAAAGTTGACCTTCATTTGATCTCTACGCACATAGAACAAAAGTACACCACAAAGTGTGTCAACCTGATACAATTTACCTTTAGTCTGAAACATTTTTTAATATCGTCGATAGTTTCGGAGATATTCGAGTGGGTCGTATTCAAATGGGACACCCTGTATACGATGTTTGTTGTAAAATCGTCAGACTAGGACGATCGTCGTGAACAGAAAACCGGGGACTTGACGCGATCTTTTGATTATTTCACCAGGTTCTCGGCTGGCAAAAACTCGCACCTCCTGTCAAATGTGTTAGTTTATCGTCGATCATAGACCGAGGTGAACGGAGTTGAATGGCTGCGTGTTCGATACAAGAGGAAATGAAACCGCGGCGGACACGATCGGAATCGCCGATTAAAAACGAGAAACGCGCGCGAATCGCTTTTGTAATAAAACAAGACGGCGCACAAGGCGACCGAAAAGGACAAAAGTAAAAAAGAAATCATTGTTTAACCCTTTGCCTTACAACATCGAGTCAGACACGTCATAACGATTTCGAACTGAATTTAGTAAATATGTATATTATTCGTTTTCTTTGAGTCGTCGTGAAATACCGTTTCACTGCTATTAACATTTAAGATTTAGCCTGAATTTCGAAAAGGGGGTGGGAGAGACGGACATGATTCTTTTACAAAAATTCTTAAAAAGTCGTTTCTTTTTTACAACGATTACACCAAATGGTAGCCTTAATTTCGAAGAAGGGGTGCTTGACGGACATGAATACAGGATCGTGTATTCGTTCTATCGTGTCCAAAGCGTTAAATAAATCATGGCCAATGTATATCTGCGACTGATTGACTGTCTGTAGAGAGAAAGCGAGCTGCTTTGGCTTTAGTCCGATCGACCGGTTGGCCGCGCAGATACGGACAGTCGAATCGATATCCGAATCCCCATTTAATCGGTAATCGAGTGATGTTATCGGGGGAGGGTGAACGAAGTATTGACTTGGCAAAGGCAGCCACCCGCTGTCTTCGTTTTTTTCCCCCTTTCCTCTTCCCTCGATGTTCTCCACGTCCCTATCAATTCTCTGGCGACGCAGATGGCCGATTCGCCGACAATTCTACGTTCTTCTCGTCCTATTCTGCCCTCCCCCCCTCCCCTCCCAATAGAATTAAACGTGACCCCTCTCCCGTTCCCCGATGCTTACCTACTACGAAACGAAACTATTGCATCCACAGCGAAATTATCAGCGGATTGTACTCGTGAGGTAGACGAAGGGCATCCTACCATTTAGTTTTGAGAGTTACTGAAATTAATGCCAAATTAATATTCGGTTTAACACTTATTCCCGTACTTGAAATAAATTTAGTAAGTGGTAGACGACTTTTCTTCTACGCCACTTTTTCCTCTAGGGGAAAAAGAAATGTAGGGGTAGGACCTCGTATATATTCTCATTTTTACACAAAACTGTTTTGTTAATAATAAGTATTTGAGAAAAAAAAATAAGAAGTGCGGTGAGATTTGAACCCAGGTAAAAAAGATGGCAGTCCAAGATGGTACTTACCAGATTAGACAATTTTTCCAAACTTTGACTTGGAATTTCTCTAAAGTTTATGGCCGTTGACGGCTGATATTTTACAAACGTTTTTCATATATGTATACGTAACGATCCTGTGCAGTTTCATTCAAATCGGCGAGGGCCTCTGTCGACGCAGCCTTTGTCAGTTGCGCACAAAGCGTCCATGATATCATTGGACCTAGTGTATACTCTGTCTTAGATTGGACAGTGACTGATCATCTTGCTGGAGTCTGACCAGTATTACTGCTCGCTATCCTATCGCTAGGATTACTGACCACGTAGTCTATGAACATAATCACTGGAATTGTTCACACAGAGACAAAGGAAATATCGTTTGATCCAAGCGGCCAGTATTGACCGTCGTTTACTCTCAGGTGGGAACCATTGAATGGATTCGGCCAGGTGTGCAACAAGCCCTATAAAAATCTAATCTCAGAAATGATCCAAATTCACCTCGAAAAATCAGAATTCTAGTCGAGGAATAATAAAACTGGTGTAATTCAAATCTTTATTAACCCTTTCAGGCCTGGTGGTCACGTATGTAATGAAATTTTGTACAATTTCAGAGAAAGCCTTAGGTAGTGGCAGATTCATATTTTTCTTCTAAATTTGAATTTATTTATATTCTGAATGGTTTTAGTAGGTCTAGTGAACTCAGAATTAAATATCATAACTATGAAGCTATGGGTCATGTAAATATTTGTTTTAAATAAAATATTCGACGAAGACACGATCAGTTCAGAAGAAAATTGGATGTCACCAGAGATTCACCCGTTGCGTCCCACTGTGCGTGTCGTGACGTTTCCTGCTCGATCCGACTTAATTCGCAAGCGACGAAAGCAAAGAGCAAACAACGACGGCGGACACCGTTCCCGATTTAATGGAGATTTATCAGCGGGACGTGGCCACTTTGTCGGGGGCTTACGTCTTACGGCCGGTACTTCTTCCGTAGTCGTTTCAGGCCTTCTTGGTTCCCGCCTGAAAAGTCTGGAGATCTTCTCCCGCCGCTGTCCGTTAAAATGGTTGTTTGCTGATCGCCAATAGGCCGTCAGAAAATAAACTTCAATAGGATTTCACATGGCCGATATTCAGAGTGAGCGCTCGTATCGGGTTAATGAATCTTTCACCTGGAGACTGGGGAATTGGATGGTCGTAATAATGTATGGTTAATGCTACATATCCACTTGGGAGTTGGTTTTCCGAGTGTCTCTATTACGCTCGTGTGTGATCACTTGGGAACAGAGTCCACTGTGAATTATACTGTGTCCAAGGTGGAAGCTGTGGTTATTGTGCGAACTAAAAGCTACGTGTCCACTTGAGAACATAGAAGCTACACTGATCGATCGCTAAAGCCACGTATCCACTTGGAAATAAAAACTACCGAATATTGCATCCTAAAGCTACGTGAGCACTTGAAAGTGTGAAAAGTAGTAGCTATTGTGAAAATTTTACATGTCCATTTGAAACTCTCCCCTCCAAGCGTGGGCCCATTAAAGGTTTTCATTTCTTATTTCTTAATCGAAGTTTTCATTGTATAGTATCGATTTCTGAATGTGTAACAGAGATATGTATTTTGTTGAATTTCGAGGATCATCCAGCTTAAAACGGATCCACGGAAGTTGGGATCCTACGATGCGCCTTGGCTACGCAGCGTGAAGCCGACACCGGCGGTAACGATTCGAATAACAACAAGGGATGTAATAAAAGCGTGGGTGGTGTTTTCTCGAACGGGCGGAGCTCGTTGGAGGAATTGCTCGAGACACCTCGCCGGTTACCACCGGGGGGTGACTGTGCTCGGTTGTATCGCCGGTAAACGCGGAGATACGACCACCTGCCCTCCTTTTCCTCCTTCGTTTTATGGGATTAAATAACGAAATACAGCAGCCGGAGCGAAATTCGCTTGGCAATAATTGGCCTCTGCCGGCGCATCTCAAAAACGCTTTTTCTGCCTTTACCCGAGCGAAACTGGCGTCTCTTTTTCACGGGTAATTCGAAGGACTAAATCGTCGGGATTAGTTAAATCCCTCCTCTGATAGGGGAATGGGTCGGCAGAGGACGTGTAACAGAGAACGCATCGATTACACGGTAAATATTGATTCTAACTAGCATTCATTCGGACAGATATCGCAGACTGGATCAACGTATAGGAAGTAACTGGGTCACCCGGTTGTGCTATTCGAATTCATTCCGGTATCTATAATTCACTAAATTTGTGCCACTTACATTCGCAAACGGAGCCGCTAAGGTTTCCAGAGGAGAGACCAAATGGACTGCATAAGCTTAGGTTTGAACTGCTTTTCCGTATATTTCCGGGTTACTATCTAATCTCTTAAATACAGAACTCGATCCCATTTCTTGAAAATCTTCTCGTGGAAAACATTCTAATACGGGTTGCAATTCTACGGTATGAATGTACGGTTCTAGACCGATTTTTGTCCACCTTAACCGCTCAACATCTAATATAAATCTCTTTTTGTAAATTTTATTTATAAGGATAAATAATTGAATTTGGGAGCATATACATATTTATTTATTTAGAAGCGAATCCACTGAGGTACACTTTTATCGCTCGAGGTGTATCCGACTTATTAAAGTTACAAACCCCTAAGCTAATAATCCTATTGGCTCCCCATAGTTTAATTGTAGATTCATCCACGAGTTCTAAGTTCCTTGTCGCTCCCCACAGTAGAACTGTGGGTTCATCCAAGACGTCTAAAGTCCCTAGTGACTTCCCCCAGTAAATCTGTGGGTTCCTTCACAAGAACCATGCCTCTGATGGTCCACATTCACGAACTGGAAACCAAAACCATCGTTCCTCAGCTTCGCAGCGGTTAAGAGCTGACTCGTGTGTAACGCTCGAAAGCCCCGGTGCTTATTAAACCTCCGTGAGTCATTAGATGCCAGTCGTACACGGCGTCTCTAGTCCCGTGGTTGACACATAAAACCGCCTCACGAATTTGATTCGCAGGAAATGAATCATATTCAACGGGGACCACCCCCCTCCCCCTTTCCTTGCTTCCCTACGGCCCTACGGCTTTTGTAATTGTAACAATTCTCCACGGGGGCTTTCCTTTTATTAGCACGGTGCAATCTATGTGGGTCAAAAGAAAGAACGGTACGTTCGAAAATTCTATTAGTCTCCGTTTTTTTTTATTACGAAATTTTTTATTTACGAATTAAACAAAACTGCTGTTCGAAATTTCGTTGGCCCCCTTTTTATTCGATTTCGTTTGCGGGTCACCACATAATTTCAGTAACTATTATTACAATTTTATAATTGTTAATAATTTACACGTTAATTAAATTTTATTTAAAATTTTTAATACATTTACTTTAATGATTGAAATGAAAAATAATGTAAGGGCACAGTACCTGGGGTCTTCATAACTTCTAGGGTAGATAGTACTCGTCAAATGATGAAAAACAGTTCTAATAGATATAGGTTGAAAAAATAATATTTTCGAAGTTATAAACACCTTTTTTTTCGGTTAAAGCGACTGACTATCTCGCTTTGGCAGCTATCGTACCGTATGGAAACAACGGATTACCTTATCATTTCTTCTTTTTCCTAATACAGAAGGTTTTCTACAGTTTTTATTAATTCTTCTCTTTTTACAATTTTCTTCATTCTGTGTTTCTACACAATTAAGTAAAATGCAATAAAGTGGTCGTAGTATGAGGGATGCTGGCAGTAATTCGGACATTTGTCCTGTATCTCGAACCTCGTGAACACCGAGAACGAACCGATTCTACGACTGCTTGCGTTCGTAAGACTCTGGACATTGGTGGGCGCCTGCATTACGTGACTCACAGACGAATAAATTCGATAAAGAGGAAGATTCTCCGACCGAACAAGGTGTGTCCGGAGTTTGAGAAATGGTCGTCTTAATATCTCACGTCGGCGGTTTCAAGCTCTAGCTAGTGGGCAACCGGTCTAATCGGCGGAGTGGCGCTTATGCAAATTTAATTTGCACGGGGGAACAGGAAATGATCGCGACCAATGTGACGGGGGAAGGGAGGGATAAGTGTGTCAAGGCTAGCCGGCCAGTTTTCCAGGATCGTTTCAAGTTCAGGCTCGTGACGAGTCGTCATTCAATTGAATCTGTCACCACTTTTGACGATATTCGATTATTGACAGAAACAATGGCGCATTTCCTTTAACCCTTATATTATCTTATAAGTAGGCTGCGGATTTTATACATTTATACCCAATAGGGCTTTGTGTAATACCAACGAGAAAAAAACGTTCGTTAAATGCAATGTATTTTTTATTACATTCTGAACCCAATAAGATATTTAAGAGAAGAAATAATTTCTTACCTTTGCTGTTGTCAAAAATTAATTTAGAAAATGTTATTTTGCATAAAAATCCGCAGTCTACTTATAAGTTCTCCGGGGGACAAAGTTCCTTGGAAATATGGGATTTTTCAGGTATCCGTTGAAATTAACATATTTCTTCTAAAAATGAAGATATTTTAACGTTCTTTTTTTAATTTTATTAAAAAGTTGTTTCAAATCACCCCAGGAATATTTTTTGGACACCCTGCATAAAAAAAGGAGTTGATAACATACATTCTTCCCCAATTTATAAATCGAAACGAGATCTTTCAGCGAATAAGAGACCAAGACCCAAAACCAGGACGACCCGGTTGTCGCGGGTGCTCCGTCGACCGAAAATATTCCCACGAGTTACATAAGTTCCACCCTCGGGATACTCGACTTTCTCCGTCCAGATTTTGCGAAAAAACTTCCCTCGTGTCGGCCAACGACGAGCATCGTCCCGTGTCCCGGTAATGACGTCTCCACCCCCCCCCCTCCCCCACCCTCTGACGTTCACTCTCCAAAAATACAAGGTGGAATGTAGAATTTCGTAAATTCAAGAAGAGCAGAGCAGCGAATTTTATCAGTTGAAATGTCGTAAATAAAGGGCGATTTATTTCACGTAGAAATTTGCCATTTTCATGGGAAAAAATTTACCATTTTCACGTGGAAAAAAATCGACGAATAATCCCGTTTGGCCCCGCAATAAGGAACCGCATTGTCGGGGCGACGCGCTGCCGGAAGTTATGTAACGAGTTGTTTCAGGGACTTTAGCCTAGCCCAGTTCCGCGGAAGTGTTTCCACCACCACCCACATCCACCTCCGCCTCCTTCTCCCCTCGCGGAGGATCGATCCCGCTGTGTGTGACGCCTTTGATGATCGTGTCGCGTCGGCTTCGCCTCAACCCCCGTTTTGCTCTTTTGATATACCTTGGGGGTGGGGGGAGGGCACGCTTCTGTGACGCTCGAGACGGTTTTCCACCGATTATAAGGTTGGTTTATTATTGTCTCTTATCGGGCACGGAACGGTTACGGAACGGTTACGGAACTGTCACGGAACGGTAACGGGACAGTCACGGGACGGTTTGGTAATCGCACAAAAATTCTTTAACGAGTTGTAATAACGAGTATACTCGTCACGAAGAAATGGCACTTTTTTTATGTATTGACGAGTATATTCGTCACGAAGAAATGGCATTTTTCTTTTATGTAATGTCACGTATGTAAAATTTTTTGTAAAATTTTATGTCACGCGAGAAAGGAATAACCATTTGTCATTTAAAGTAAAATTTTTCCGAAAACTAAAACATATTTGTAAATTTTATACACTTCAGAACATTTTATGGCAACGTATAAGATACACACTTTTAAAAAGTAGCACCACATAGTATCCCAATCTGTTTTGGCTCACCGTCCCCTTCGCGAAGTCCTTTTTCTATGCATCGTCCCATTCGGGTAAACTTTGTCTACTATCAAAATTTCCAAGTATAGTTGTGCATGTAATCTTTAAATCTCAAGAAGTCCGATTGAAAATAAAAAAAAAATAAAATAAATATGACGCCCCCACACCAAAAAAAAAAATCTCAGGTATTAGGTGGGCTGGCAAATCCCGTAAGGTGATAGGTCTACACCTTATACCTGGTCGGTGCCTGAACGTCCTTCATGAATTCCATACCTCGGGTCGCATCAGTTCGCGCCAACCGTCATCGATGCCTAACGGTAAAACGGACCATAACGTCCCATAAAGGATTTAGGGGAAAACAGTCGTCCCTCTGGCATCATCCTAGTGGGTTACCAAGTTGCTGCAACGACAGTCCGGGAACAATGCTCGATCACCATATCCTGCTGGCTAGTATCATCAGAGACGAATAGGATCACCGTACACAGAATGTCCTCCGCCCCCCTGACTAGACACACACGGAAGAAGTCAAGACAGGGTAGAGAGAGCGCTTCCGTCTTCATAACCGTGTTCAAGACGGAATATTTGCATGGTGAAGCAAGGGAAGCAGCCAGGGGATCGTATAGATAGGGTCTAAGCAACGACGAAAGATGGGAAAGGGTTTGGGGGAGGGGTCGGTGAGGAATAATGGGCGAGAAGGCAAGAGAGAAAAAGAGAGAGAGGGAAGAATCGCGAGTAGAGTCGGTCGGTCGGCCAAAGCGCCGTGTGTCGCGTAGCCCAGTAGCACAGATCGCGTTTCAGTGGTTCTCATATCCACGGTTCTCCTATACGTATCACTCCCGTTTTACACGAACGAATAAATTCCCTTACCTTCGATTGATCCTTATATGGTTACATACGTAGTTGGTCCCCTTTAAACCAAAACCATTCCATAAATCACGTTTATTGTTAATCATTCATGAACAATTACAGCTGAAAAGGAACATGTAATATTTTAGAAAAATATTATTCTTATCAAGGTAGAAATGAACGTTAAATAATTCATGATAATCAGACTTCGGAACAGTGGAAAATCAAGATTCATTCAGCACAATCTGGACACATGTTGACAACATTTTCTCCGAAGAATCACGATTTGGGGGGTGGTAATTTGCACGCTAGCTTTGTGATCCAGGTTTAACGAACACACACGATTCTTGATCCCTCGGAGTCTCTTCAACCCTCTTGTCGCCCAACCTCTCAATTCATCCACATTCGAGACACTCGGTGTGCGAGAATTCATTTAAGGAAGGGGGACTGGAGCAGCAGCATACACCACCCGGTCGTGTCGTCCCAGATCCTCGAGACTCGCCCACGGGACGACCCCATCCCGAATAACCAACCCCGGAACCGTGTCATCGTTACATCCCATGACACCGTGGTGGTCCCCCGTCTCTTCCTCTCCATCGACCTCCAGCACACGCACGATCGACCCAACGAAACCGTCCCCCATATAGCTTGCCAAACAAGTATTCCCTTGCCCTTTCCAATTAACCCTCTCCGTCATGGCACACTTCTCGCCGAAAAATTTCCCCAGGGAGGGAGATAGAGAGAAAGAATATATCCTGGTGGGACGAAGGGTGTGTTGTGGATATGGAATCCTTGAGACCCTGGCGCTTCCGGTGTCTTCTTGTTGGATAGGACGTCTTACGTTGAGAACCGCTGACGGAGCACGGCTGCTGAGCGTGCGCCGTTCTGTTTGGGGGCGCGGACCGTTGCTGCTGCTGCTGCCGCCGCCGGTGGAAACAGGATCCTCTAGGCTAGGGGTTTCGAACCGTGTCGCGTGGAGGGGCGGCCGGTTATGTTGCTGGAGGGAGGGGTGCGTTACGGGGGGCTGGGGGTTGCTGGTAGCGATGGGCAATCATTGTCCTACCCTTGCGAGTTCTTGAGCAATTTCACTCAGGGAGGAAATTTAACCCTTCCAAAATAGACTCATGTAAATTATTTTTTATTTTTCGTAATTTCACGATTCAAAGGTGGTATCAGACCCTCGTTTTCTTCCCGAAACTCGAGCCTCGGCAACAAAGTATACTTTTACAGGTTCCACACTACCCTTATTGGTGGGCATAATTCCTGGACAATAATCGCGTAGTACAAGCCAGACAATAATCGAGAGATTGCTGTATATCCTTTCTGCGATGAATTGGTACAATTTCGTGCAGTAATTTTTCTGAAATAGCAATTGTATAATGCTTCAAAGCAACGTTGTACATATATACCGCCACTACACCGCCGTTTATAAAAATTTTGCCTAAAAAATGGCGTTCACCGACCTAACCTAGACATGATTTCGTGACTCTGATTAAAGGATCTTTGTTCCCAGTGATCTATCTCTCTGCTCCATGCCTCTCGGGGCCATCGCTACTCTTTACCACCGTACACCACCAGTCGCGTCGGTTCGACGGTTGGTGGCGCTCGAGGTAGAACGGAGACGGGCACGGTCGAGACACATGGTGGGGATGGATCGAGATCGCCGGCCAAGCTTCGTGCAGGGGCGAGGGGAGGGGATACACACAGCCAGTATGCCTGCACGTCGCGTAACGGTCGAGTGAGAGAGAGTGAGATATTGGTGAGTGGGGATAGATATGGTTCGGGTGGGGGGAACGTGACGCTGCGCGGTTGGTGGGGGACGGACGGGTCGATGATGCCGGCGGTCCTCGACGACTCGAAACGCCAGTCAGTCTCTGGTCCACCCGAAGCCGCGCTGTTTAACCTTCTATCTCATCGAACACCGCTCTCGCCGCAGCCATGGGTGACAAGGTTTGTGATCGCTTAGACAGCCCATCTCTCCTGCACACACGCACATACACACCCACACAATCATATTCAAAAACCGTCGTGTCTAGTAACAATCCTGTAGAAGGACAGAGACAACCGTATTAAATACAGGACAAACATACATATACACACCAATCCGCTTTTTGCTTGGCCCCAACCGTATAGCAAGCTAGAAAGAGAGAGAGAGAGAGTGCGTGTTTCAGAGTTGTGTATATTCGGTTCGAAAGATAGCTAGAGAGAGAAAGAGAGTGCGTGCGTGCTGTGCGAGAGACAGAGAATTCAAAGTGACGAACGGCGTGTGGAGGAGAAAAGGGGGTAACACGGGACAGGGAAGAGTAGACGAGTGTGACAGGCGTGTGAATGGGTGGCAGAGGCCGGAGGGAACGGTTTGTGTTTGACGAGGAAACAAAGTATGTGAAACCTAGTCGTCGTGTGGTATACGATCTCGATAAAATGGAGTTTCTTTCACTTTTCTGTGACCACCAGGTGCCCCTGCCCTCCCGGGGGATATATACGTACACTATGTATATATATATATATATATATATATATATACATATATATATATATATATGTGGAATCGTGGGTGTACCGTGTCGTCGATCATCGTGTGCAGATATAACGATCGGATGAACGCGCACGAGCCGAATGTTGAAACCTCCCAACCCCCCCCCTGAATTCGATATATGTACATATAGTATATTCGTTTGGAAAATTAGACGGACGCCCAGGGGTCAGGAAATGACAGGAGAGAGAAAAAGGAACGGTGAGAGTCAGAGAAAGAGAGAAAGAGAGGCTAGTCTGTGGTGTAACCACTGCTAAAGAGGAGCTTCGATCGAGGAAAGGAGGTGGAGGGATGGGAGAGAGAGCGAGAGGGAAAGACGAAGAGAGACAAGGAAGGAAGGGCAGTACCTCTGGAAGGTTTTTTTTTACTCTTTCTCTGTCCCTATTTCCTCCCTCTGTCTCTCTTCCCTATATCTGCGTCTACCTTTTTCACTACATTTCCCTTGCTTGCTTCTCTTTCCGGCGTCTCGAGAAATCTGCGTGTTCTTCCGCGATGCTGTTTCGTTCAGGTGTGTCCTCGATGCTTTCCAGGAAACAGAGTAATTTCCTCATCCTTCACGGAATGGGCTTGTCTCCTCCCCCCTTCAACCGTCCTCATGTTTCTTATTCCTTCGTCTTCGATCCCTGGTCGTTGATCTTCTCCGTCTAAATCGAGGGGCACATGGTAAAGAGAGTTTGATTTTTCTAGAAGCCAGAGGCCCCTATTGCCCACCTTGATTCAGGACCCACCACCCGTACCTCCAGGGAGGACCGTGTCATGTTTTCTCTTGAAGGGTCGCCCATCCTAACTTCTGGTGTTCTCGTTTCCCGTGGACAGAAAGTCTTCTCTCATCCGTTTATTGTTTCTAGATACCTATCTACCTTCTCGAAATGTACGGTACCTAACCAACACCCATTCCAGAGGCGGGAGAGTACATTCGTATAACCGATTCGTTCGACGACCACCAATGCTGGGGGAACCGGAAATGAGAGAACTCGATGTATAGGAATATAGAGGAGACATATAAGTGCGGAAATTCGGTTTTGGAACCTCCGACCGAACGTTTTCACGCGTGTTAGTGTGTGCGTTTGTGTGTGTAGACCACGTGAAAAAGGGCTAGGAAACCCGTTGTCGCCTGGTTTCGCTCTGTAAGCCAGGGGAAGAGCTGTGTGGAAGCAAGTCCGACTAGAAGGGGCGGTGTAGGGTGGTGGTTGCTTGTGTGTGCGAGGGTGGTTGCAGATCGAGGCCCAGGCGCACGCGCGACCCACCAGCTGCGGACTTTCCACGAAGACACACACGTCATCCGCGATGATTTTTCCCCTGTGAATTTCGTCCCGAAATCAGGGAGGGGGGGAGGGAACGATTCAAGAATCAACGGAAATCTGAAAACGTAAATTTCGTTCAAAATTAGGTGGGGAATCTAAGGGGGGTGGAGAGGGAACGATTCAGGAATTAACGGAAATCTGAAAACGTAAATTTCGTTCAAAATTAGGTGGGAAATCTAAGGGGGGTGGGAAGGGAAAGGTTCAGGAATCAACGAAAATCTGAAAACATAAATTTCGTGCGAAATCAGGTGGGGGACTTAAGGGGGAGGGATTCGAACGAATCAAGAATCAAGGAAAATCGAACCAGCGGCAAACACCAATTTTGCTGGTACCCTGGCTACCGATGACGTCACCAGGCTCTCCCCCTAAGAACCGTCAATCCAGAGACCGTGTGGGGATATTCGAACGAGCGACAGAGAGAGCAAGACATGCGTGTGTGCGTCGTTAAAATGACCCACAGACGATACGATATACAGTAAATCGTCGTTGAGTGTTCGAATGCTTCTCCTCAATGAACATTAAATATTTCATACCTCAGAATTCTAAGCTTTATCACTGTGATAAACAGCATTAAAAAATCAGCGTCACACCTGGGGACTTCTCTTTGTCAGTGCTGGGGAGCCTTCGAACACTCGTCGAGGATTTACTGTATCGTGCAGCCAATTGTATGTACAAGTTGCTGCGACCGTTCGAAAGACATTTGCAACGTGTTTGTGGGGCGATTGTACGAAAGTATGCTAAACAATCTGTCGAAATCTCTGTCCTTTCAAACTGTCCCGTGCAAATTGTCGTGCATACATTGAGGTGGGCGTAACTATAAAACCACCCTAGAATTCTTAAATCATTATCGTATTGTAGTTAAAATGAAAAACGAACCACCTTCTTTTCCGATGAAACATTATTTCTCAACATGATTTCACACGTGGTCTATACTTGGTTCGTATTTCATTTTAATTAGAATCCAATAAGTAGAATGCGGATTCTATGCTCTCATATGCTACAGGGTTCCGTGAAATACAGTAGAAGACAAGATTTTCTATTAGATACAATAAGTTTTCGATTTTATTTTTGACCGAATAGCATACTTAAGGGAATAAAGAAATCCTATTTCTTTATGGTCTACTTTGTCAAATATAATTTTGCATACAAAATCCACAGTGTACTAATATAAATCGAAGATTTTCGGGTGGTTTTATTTAGCGTGTTCGATAAATCGTGTCGTCTACGGGCTGTTCTAACGACGCAGGCAGATAGGATCGTCCAAGGTTCTCCAAAATTCTCTCTCCCTCTCTCTCTCTCTCTCTCTCGGTGTGTGAAACTCGGACTAGTGATTTTCCGGGGAGCGATTCTGCGCAGAGGACCAGGTCGGTCGGTTGCCTACGATCGTCGCGGCGAACCTGGTCTCTCGATCCATACGAGTTCTTTCTTTCTCTCTGTCTCTCCTCGTTTCTTCTAGCGAGCGCCCTTAATTCGATCGATCAAGGGGGGGTTTTTTTCCTCCCCCCGCCAGGCAGAAAATAACCAGTCGTATGGAGGACTTGGTATTTTTAGCCAAGCTATTAAAGTTGTTCCACCTTTTCTGCCACCAGGCTGGCTTGTGGCGCAAGCTCTCTCGGTGGTAAGGATACATATCGGACGGTTTGATAACGGGGGATGAATTATAGAGAAATCAAAAAGAAAAACGAAAAAAAATCTACGCGTTCTCGCGTCCACTGACTCATTCCTGAAGGATTAGGTTATAGTGTCTCTATGAGCTGCAGGAAATCCTCGATTAGTGTTCGAAGATTCTAGAGAGATTTTCCAGGTGCAACGCTGACTTTTTAATTAGGTTCAGCACAGTGATAGACCTTGGAATTCTGAAGAGAATAATATTTGCTTTAACCGTGTATGGCTGTTAGTTTATGAAATATTTATTGTTCAGTGCCTGAGGAGCCTTCGAACACCCAACGAGGATTTACTGTATTGCTTTTACTACCGCCCACCGACGGGCATTGAGGAGATCTGAGCTAGCATCGTAGTTATTTCATTTTCTTTAATTTCAATTTAACTTTTCAAGATTCAAAGGTTACGTGAACAACTACACTTGGAAATTTTTCTAATATAGAGATAATTTACTCGATGGGGGGATTGAACAAAAAAAAACTTTCATAAGGGGGTGCCAAAAAAGATTGGGAAACTATGCCCTAGAGGAAACCGAGTTTGCTTCGTCAGTGTACGTGTCAATGCTTCTTTCGGCTATTACCGATTCAGTAAAATTACCGATTCAGTAGAATTACCGAGTCGGTCCAAAAACTCCGTATCGTCTGAAATGGCTGTTACGGGTGAACAGAGTTAGAAATTATACCGTCTGGTTCTGGAGGAAATCTTCGGTCTCTGTTTCGTATAAGCTTAGGGTCTTTCCAGAAGATAAACAACCCATTTTTCCTTCTTTTGGCGCATCGTCACGAACAATGGAATCCTCTGAAATTGCCTCTAGTTCCGATCTGGTTCCAGGGATTATTCGTTCGGATAAAAGAAAATCTTGGGGAATTGACATTAGGGGGTTGATCGTATAATTTGATCGTGTTTCCTGGACGAAGTTGGAGCAGTTTACTAGACAAGAATCGTCATCTTTGCCCACGCACGAAACATGTGCCACGAGGTGTGGTCCAAGGACGGGAAACGAATCAATTGAAAAGGTCGAACGTTTTAAGTGGCTCTTACCCGCGGTGGTTTTTCATTCATTGAAATTTCTTCGGGGGCTACTTCCGTCAGTCGATTATCGAGACGTGCGCGCGCGTAGAGCCGCTGTGACCCCCTGGCTTTCTAGGAATTTAGGTTGCTGCAGAGGTTTAAGGTGGCTCATGCAAATTTTTTAATAATTATCCATTTTTTCACATTCTTAGAAGCTTCGACTTTTGATTGCTAATAATTTATTTTTTAACACGAACCTTCTTGAACTATAGTTGATACCAACAAGTTAATCACTCCTTATTTAGTTACAAACAAAATGACATTTTCGTAAGAAATTATCTCTATTATCTCTGCTATGAGCGTCAACGTGTTTTGTTTTCCTTTGGTTTGTTCGCCGAACTTTCTAATATATTTCTTAAAAATTTTAAAAAACTCTGCATTTCTTATGTATATTCGTCGTAGCTTAAAAATAATTAAGCATACAACGTGCACGTTCTCAAGATGAAATAAAACATTTAAGGGGGTAATAGCTACAAAATCCCTCAAGTGTTCGTTCATTAGTGTGCGCGTTTACCCGGTACAGGGTAGTTGTCCCAATTACTGCCACCTTAAGATTGCATCGTAACTTCATTTAATCATTTCACGTGTTGTTTGACCCAAAAACCGTCTCAGTTTCGAACATAATATAGTTCAAACATCTCTTTCATTAAAAACATAGTTTAAATACAAAGAACTAATCAATGATTAATAAAAATTTTCAAGCAGTCCCATAGTCTCTATAACTGTCCTCTAAAGTTACAGTAATTCTTGTATACTTTAACAAATCATCTTGTACAATAGATAGTGTTTGAGTACTAAAATTACGGCTCCTTCTACAGTATAACTTTGACTTTTGACGTTCAAATTGTACTTTTATGTTTCAACATTACTTTTTAAATACCAGGTACATACAAGTACATATATTTCCGTGTTTTTATGTAAATCAGATTCCCCATTTAATAATAAAACTTTTTGTGTAGAACTCTTCGTTTACGTTTTTATTACGTAAAATAAATAAGTGGCAGTAGTGGGGACACTGGCAGTAATTGGGACACTTACCCTATCCGTGAATATTCGACTCGAAACTGCTCCCCCATGATCACGTAATCCCCTTCCACCGTTGACGATTTCAACCTATGACCTTCGGCCACGGTCCTCGACGGGCCTGCGCCCTTCGTGAACCGCAGACAATCCGGCTCTGCTCGGTTGCATAACGTCTGTCACGTGTGTTCGGTGTTCATTCAAAGACCGGTCTGTCCCGGCTATCGGTGGATCGATTACGCGATACAATAAACGGAAAGAATGAAATCCTCCGTTCGACGGGAACACGAGCGTCATGGCCGACCTTTTTGCCCGACCTTTGTCAGAGCATAGCGCCGATCGTCTGGACGAGGGCAAACCTCGATGCACCCAGATCCAGTTACAATCTGTCCCACAAGAACGTCGGCACGATATCTGGAAAAATAATTGATATTTTTCGAAAATTCAAAACAGAGGTTTATAACAGAGTCGGGCATTATTCAACTAAATTTTCATTCGTCTTCAAATAAAAATTTCGTCGACTCAGACGAATAAAGTGGTCACGTGATTTCTACGAGGTATGGTGACAGGTAACACTTAAGATTTAGGAAATTACTGGAACTTTACATTTCCATACATTACGTTTCCATGACATCAAGCAAACTCGGTCATTTTTAACTTGCATGATAGATCTTTCGATATATGTCGGGAGTCGCGTTTATTCGTCTTTCAATCAGGTCGAATAACGAATAAGATCGTATTCGAATAAATCCGGTATAAAACAGGGCATTTGTTGTTTCAATGTTTTCTACTTTATTTCCAACCCAACAAGATATTCAAGAAAAGAAAGAAATTCCCATGTTTGCTTGTCTTCAAAAATTATTTAAAAAAATGTCATTTTGCATAAAAATCCAGTCTAGTTATGATTCATTCATAAAAAGTTGACCCTAAATTTCAAACAGTTGTAAAATAAGAGATACGTTTATATTTCGCTAAATACTACAACATATGAAAATTTCCACAAAATCAAAAATGGCGCTCCAAAAAGTGTCTGTTTTCGCGTGGAATGGCCTAATAGTCGATCTTCTCGCGATTCACCAAGGACCTAGGGCAGCCCCGCGATGCTGTGGACGTTCCGTGGAAATTCCAACGTGGCGCCAGGCGGCGTGAAATTGTCCCTCCTACTCCCTCCACCAACTCCCACCACCTCCACGTTAGCATCATCACACGGTACTTAACCGTTTCTCGTTCGGCCTGCTTCGGACCACAAAACGGTCATTTCCGTCAGAAGTGCTTCCAAACGAGCACACGCGCGACAGGGACACACCGCCTAGGCGGCTGAACAGGTTCTTAAGTCGACAGAGAAAGATGATCGCTGAAGGTCCAGCTTCCTTATGAACACCATCCCCTAGGAAAGGGGGGAGGAAAGTCTTGTTCTTGACGCGTGAACGTGCCTAAGAGCAAAAGCCCAACTTCCTTGCGTTCCCCGGAACACTGTAGCGACCAATCAACGCGTCTGCCCCTGTCAGCTAGCGCACGACTTCAGAAGTCTAACGAGCCTAATGCTGCGCGTGCCAAGAAACGCTGAAACTAAACAATTGAATCTTTATTTTGGGGGGGAGGTTCTGAATATCGGGGAGAGTTGCCTATTTTGAATCACTTTTTTATTTTTCTCTCTTACACAAACATCGCAGGATGCAAAGAGAAACATAAAAAACTGATATACGGAGGGTAAATAACGTATCCGTACACTCTTTAGAACAAAACAATTTAAAAGAACTGACAAGGGAAGGCACGTGTCCCCCTCCGATTTTGATGAAATTTCGTCAGTCAAAAATCAGGGATACGTATTTTTTTTTATCGGCTGAGACGCGACTTTAAGGGATGATACCACCCCTTGAAGTTTCGACTTCTTTAATTCGAATTTTTTAATTCTTAGATAGCGAACGGTTTCGATGACGTAGGTCCGTTGTTCTTTCTCGTATGCCAAAGGCCCATCGAAGTCTTTAAATCGTTGAGAAACTTGTCAGAGAATGCATTGAACGCCGTCCATTAATAGGGGTCGGGGCGAAGACAAGTCGGGGGGTTGTTGTAGGTGGAAGGGCCGCAGACTAGATGGCGCCCAGGCCAGCCTTCTGGGCTGTCTATCGATCCTAACCTATTTATAATTCCTCTGGCATTTCGATTCGTATGATAACGTCGGCGAATTCTACCGCAAGGTGTGTCTCCCCTCAGCTCTTATCGTTGAACGTCGTGGATCGCGTTTCCATTTCAATTCTCCGTTTCTGAGACGTATAAACAATATACATATATCTGAACACCAGAGCCAGGTGGTATTGAGTCCACTTTTTTTTTTTTAAATAACATTTCATATGTTTTCTGTATCAAATATTTCACTATTTCCGTTGGTAAAAATGATTTCGTTCTAAGTTGCCTGGTTTTTAATATAATTAACTGTTTTGCCTCTGCTTAGCCTCTATTCACTCTGTTTTGAATGGTTCCAAAAAAGGCTCCCGTAGTGATGGGAATAACGCCATTGCTCATGTCGCACTCATCGAGGGCCCACTGTAACTCTTATTTTCCTTCTGACATCGTTAATATAAAATACACAGGTTACATGACATATGCAAAGAACTATTGTTCTGTTATCCACTGATCAGAAACGTTCACAAAAAATCACGGATCACTTCGAAGAATCAGTGATTTTGAACGAACATGATCGAATCACATTCAGAAGCAGCAGTTCACACGGTCTCGAAGTGATGACTAATGGATTACCTACGAAATCCCCCATAAAACCTATACAAAGTAGAATACAAGCTGTATGTTTTCTCACCAAAAAATAGCATTGATCGTCTAAAAATAATAACACAATTTTAAAGATAGAAATTTCTCGTTCTCAACGTGGACGATCTAGTATCAGTTTCACGAATTCTTTGATACTTTGCCTTTTCCAGGACCCTTTCACCACCTATCCCCTCAGCTTGGTAATCTCGACGGTGTATTTAGAAGACCTCACTTCCGAGACGACTTTCCTCCTCGAAAGACTTTTACCCCCGTTGAGAGCGAAATGTGTTGCAACGGTTAGTCCCTTTGTGGTTTCCCCGGCGAGAACGAAGGGGTTCATCCTTTTGCGTTTTCCCCCAAGCTCGCCCCCCCCCCTCCCCCTACCGTCCGAACAGTTCGTTCGGATCGTCCCCGACCCGATGGAAATACTTGCCGCGCTATCGATCGGTGTCATTCACGTGCACATCAGGCAGGTACTTTTTGTCGCTTTCGTTTCGTGTGTGTAACTACAGCATGCAATTTGATATCCACTGAATGATTCGATAACATCAACGTCTGACATTCTTAACATGGGAACTTCGATAACTCGCAAATTCCGATTTTCGACAATTTTTTTTATTTAAACTCCGCTGGTTCTTGTAGGGGAATTCGGGAAATTTTTTTATTTCGCTAATATTCGATTTCTTCAGGGTGGTAAAACATCCCTTAAAGGTTCATGTGTCTTTTCTTATTTTCCTGTATATCTCCAAAATTATAGTTAGGCGGCTAATGTGGTTAACGATGGTTTATAAATTTTAAAAAACTAAATGAGTTGTGTCTGACTACGTACGGTATTTTTCACTGTGCCAGTCAACGTGTTGTATGTATCAATACGAAATATCGAAATATCCATACTGTATCATAACTAGATTGCGGATTTTTATGCAAAATAAAAGTTTCTGAAGTGATTTATAAAGACAGAAGCAATCGTAGAAATTTATTTTCCCTCTTAAGTATCTTATTGGGTTCAGAATACAATAGAGAACTCGTTTGATCCGATGATAGTTTTGTTTTTAGTATATTTCACAGAGCCCTATAGGCTATAAATGCAGAAAATCCGCAAGTCAAATCATAACCCATCACCAGTTATCTTCTCGATAAGGATCAAATATTGGGGAGGGATTTTAGGCTGTTCTACTAGTTTACTTTCGAAATTCTCTCTGGCCACGCACGAATCGTGTTTATCCATGCATGTACGCAACGAAGAGACTGAATTATTCAGAAAAAACTCACCATCACACTGCTTGAGATCTTTGGAAGATCGATCACACGCTGCCGATCGCCACACGAGCATCGTTTTGCTTTTCTGTTGTAATTAACGTCCGATTGTTGCATGAAATATCACCACGCACGAGATATCGAATAATGACGTGCCCATGATAATTGTAATGGAACATGCTTAGACGGACAGTTTTAACATTCGATTGGCAGCTGCATTGATTTCTTGTTTGTTTCTGAAGTTTTATATCGATCTTTTAGATATGTGTATTGGATCGATATGGTAGATCTACAAAGTATTGTAGTTGGACATGAATAGTTCTAGACAGGAAACCTTAGAGCGTAGTTTTAGCTATATGAAATTTGTACACAACTTTGCTCTGAAACCAAAACCACCGATATGGGGTCAACATTGACCCACAGACGAATTTTTCTGTATCTAGGCAACAGAGGTCTGTTGTTCGAACTATATATTAAACGGTATTTTGTCTATCTACGGATATTAATCTACTAATTCTGTTATTTCGGGCAACAAAGCTTTCGTTCCAGAAATGTTGTGATATCCAATTTTTAATCGTGACCGTCCAATGATCCATTCCGTCGGATGTTAGGTCAATCCTTATTCGTTTAATAACGACATGTGGACTCCATTTCTATGAATCATTTTTCTTCAATTTTCATTCCAACGCAATTTCCTTCGTACATTTCGGAAATTTCTTGACTATCCCTCAAGTGTTTCTATTCGTCAACGCCCAAGATCCATTAGATAAGGATCACTCCCGTCTGTTTGCAACAAATTCATGACGTTCCTTTGGTCGGAGCCAGGGGAGGGTAGGGTGGGGATACGAAAAACGCGATGGGGAAGGTTGCAAAATCCCCGTGGAAATCCGGAATGTCGCTCGTAATAGCCCCTTCAAAGACTTCTGCTTAGAGCGTTTGCAGGTCTTCTCCAAATTTTTCCTCCCCCCCCCCCCCCCCCCCCATCCCCCTCTCACGTTAACGAAGTAAGTCGACGGTCGTTGGCCCGCAAAGGGATTTTGCCCTTTCTCCTCCCACCCCTGTTTTGAACGTCGTTAGAACGGCACGCGATACCATACGAATTCGGAGAAACGTGCTGTGACTACAGTAAATTCTCGATGAGTGCTCGAAGACTTCTCGGTATTGGCAATGATAGGTCTCCAGGTGTAGCACTGACTTTTTAATAAGCTTTATCACAGTGGTAGAGCTTGGAATTATGAAATATTTAATCTTCAGTGCCAGAGGAGTCGTCGAGCACTCGTCGAGGATTTACTGTATTTCGTTGTGATCCACGATTCCAGGTGTTCCCGTTTTGTTGGTTTCTTTCTTTTGCATCGAAATGATTTCAATCGACTGTTAACGGTCGAGCTTATTAATAGCCGCGGTAAATGGCCGTTCAGTCGCTAAGGAACGTCGACGAGTGTTTGTCGAGGTCGTTAGAACGCTAATGGTAAAAGCCACTGTTTCGCGAGTACAGTTTCAACTGGGGATGTTTGAGAAGCGTTTTGCCTGGAAATTTGTGGTTCTGCAGTTGGAATATCTAGTGAAAACTGAATCAATCGAATTTCGAATAGAAAAATTATCTTTTGCCATCGAATAAATTCACTTCGAGAAATTTATTTGTCCGTTCTGTTTCGAATAAAAGTAAGTTATACGAAGCTTCGAATAACGGATAAAGATAAATTGTTTTTTGTTTGAATCGTTATATATTTAAATAATATTTAATAAATAAACATTATATATTTATATAATATTTTATCTAGATAATAGACATTTTCTGCTCGGATCTATTTATAGCATACACACTGACGATTATTTGTCGATCGAACAGCTAACAATAAAATAATCTAAGACGATCACGTTTCGTGGTCCACCCTGTATATAGATCCGTGATTTCTACGGGAACGAAGACGAATCTTGTAAAAGTTGTTACCCTCGCGCCCCGGGGTGTATCCGTTATTGTCCGTTTACGAAAATTCCGACGAATCTGCGATGCTCCGAGAACGTGACGGACGAAACAGCCCGCAGCAGTGAATCACCTGAACAATAGGGTTACTTTTAACAGAGTATAACAAGCTTGACGAACTTTGATTAAACGGTCTGGAGCCCTTGGCCAGATTTTTTTTAACTGGCGAAATTGTCTGAACTGTCCTCGATGCTTTCGAAATATTTCGCAAAATAACAAAGCAACTAACTTCGAAAATTTCCGTTCTATCGCAGATTGTTTTTTTTTTTATCGAAATCTAGTAGACTCAGTTTTCAGAATGTCATGGTTCACGGTAATTTCGTTATACAGTTCTTGAATATCTGGTTAACAAAACATGAAAATCTGCTTTTTCTTTCGATCGAATACATCGATTCACGATCACGTCATACGTCTCGGACGAACTAAGTTGTTCGGCAATCGAAGAACTACCGAAAACCGAATTGATCCGGTCACTTGTTAATTTTTTCGGGGAAAAATTTCACTTGAAAAACATTCCATATAGGAACATTGAACCGTCATAATTATTAATACTATCGAAACTGTTGGTAGGTGATTTTTTTTTTTCGTTTCTTTAATTCATTGATAATAATTTAGGAAAAGAAAAGCACTTTTATTACTCGTACGAAAGGAATATTGAGAAGGTGACGCGAATGTTAATTCAAGGATTTTAACTTGCTTAATTAGAGGTTCGAAGTTGGTACATGCTAATGGTACCGCAAGGACGGTGAGCGACCTTCTTTCTTCAAGTATACTCTATTCATTGATTCTAGTGTGTCAACGATCTTACGGATCTGTGTTATCCGTCGTAAGCGTAACGAACAATTTTATCGATCGACACATAATACACGATGATTTTCTTTCACGATTAATCATTAGAATCGTCGAAAGAATAAACGATGATATACCCAAAAATATTTCTTCTGCGATTAATCATTTTTTTTTATCCATTACGCCTAGCCAAACATTGAAACAGAAACTCTAGGAGTATGTATATTATTTATTTTCAATTGAAATATATAAAATTAAGTGATTCGAATTGAATTTTAGTGAATTCAGAATGTTTGGAGCCTATTAACGAAATAATACTAATGTTTATTTAAAAACGGGTTATGAACCCTTTAGTACAATATATAAGTATATGGAAGTCTAGGGGACAAATGGAAAGTGTAGATATAAAATAATTCGTAAGGTACACCAGAATTTACAAAAATTCATAGTAAATGTACAGAAAGTTTAACAAAATTTAACCAAAATTCTACGGGACTGTATGAAGAATTACATAAATAAACAACAAAAAAAGAAACGTTACAAAATTAAATAATTACTCGGCGAATTTTTCGTCATTTCGATGGTTGGGGTAGGTTTCTGCATAACTTTGCTCAATTTTACGCGTTCGTCCAACGCAAGACAAGCATTTTTTTCTCTTTAATATCTATCTCCGCAGTTTCAGAGACCTATCATCTATTCCGTGTAAACACATAGAATCCACGATCTCTAATCGTAAGGCGAATTATCAGTGACATTGAATTTCGAGTCCGTCTCTAGCTGAATAAATATATTTAACCTTCCGTCAACGAAGGCTCCTTCTAGATACGATTATCACCCGCGAAGAATGCCTGTTTCAGCGTTCCCAGTCGCGTTTACAAACACTATAGATTAGCGTAACGTAACTCCTGCGTTTCCTGATAAATCGTATCGAAAAAGCGTGATGTCCATTCACAGAAACGGACGATAATCGAGAATACATAATAAATAATATATAACAAATCGGAAAAATACATAATAAATTTTCTGTTTTTTTTTTTTTTTTTTCGAGAAATCAGAAACACTACCTATACTAGAGACTTCAGGATATTAACCGTAAGACATGAATAGCATCGAACTTCATTAACATTAGAACTACCGACGATAAAACGCATGTTTGCTTCGATCGGTGAATAAACTTGAAAAACTTGAAAATTTAGAAATTGACTAATTTCTTCACTTTCATATCGTAATAAAAGGTGCAAAAGATCTGAGAAACTGTATTGTTACATCATTTTAATTGTCATTGTAAGAGTGTATGGACAAGTCATTTTGACTTGCTTGTTAGTTCTAGTGTTAAAATCTTTGTTTTCCAAGCTTTGCAAATCAGGAGATGCAACGAAATGTAGGAGAAACAAAAAGTATCGAGAAATCATGAACACTACACGCGCACCAACACAAAGTGTAGACGGTGGTGGTGGCTCGGCATGGAACGGTAGTCGTTAATTCGTCGAACGTTTCACTTTATCCGGCGTGCGGGCCCTTTTGTGCATCGATTTATTATGCAATTGCCTGCCTGCCTGGCTGACTGACATAGCTGTGTAGCCCCTTTTTCGTCGATGTTCTCGGGGGAACCAAGGGAAGACCGTGAACTAGCTACGGTACTGTTACTCTGGGGGTCTCCTGCCCATGGGCATAACCATTTTATCAATCGGGGAGGGGGAGGGAGCAAAATGGATCTCAATGTAAACTTTGTAATATGACTTCAAATGAATTTTAAATCTATTCTGGCCTGTAGAAATGAATTCTTTTTTTGTTATACAGGGTGTAAGAAAAGTGTTCGTCCCTCAAATGGGTCACTTGTGAGGTGATTTGGAACAAGTTTCTCCTTAGCAAAAATGTTCTCCGAGGCTTCGTTAACGAGATATTAACGAAAAACTCCGACCAATCATAGGGCGAGTCTTATCGGCCGATCTCCCGCGATAGAGTTGCCTACCGCAGGAGCTCAGCCGGCAGATTCGCGCTCTGATTAGTCGGGGTTTTTCGTTAATATCTCGTTAACGAAGCCTCGGAGAAATTTTTCGCTAAGGAAAAAGTTGTTTCGAATCACCTCAGGAATCACCCCTTTATAAGGACTTACAACTATTTTCGGACATCCTGTATTATAGAAAATCCCTAGTAAATAGGGAAGGGAATTACATATAGACTATACAAGGTGGTCCACCTAAAGGTAGTCATTTGAATATCTCCTTCAGTTGTAATTATATGAAAAATATGTAGATTCACTTGTCTGGCTATTTACAAGGCGTATAATCTCCCTCTACAACGCACCCCTAAAGGCGCAGACATTTTTTTTTTAGAGATTGGCCCCTGTTGGAAATTACAGTTCCAGAAACTACTATTCCATATCGAATTTCTACATCATTGATATAATAAATAATATCTTTGTGATTGAAGTTTGATCGATTGGAAAAGCATAGTCCGGTCGAGGAAACGGATCGACGATTTTCTAGGAAGGGTTCACGGGCGCGAGTATTGTCGTTCGTAATCGTGTTCTATGCTTGGTGAACGACTGTATTTCGAGGTTAAGGCTCATTGGATTAATTCGTTCGATGGTATAATTGGTCTAATTCGAGGCTAGAGCGATGTGTCTCGCGCCGATCTAATTGATCGCCACCGCGACTAGAGACAACAAATCGGATGCTGTGTGTGGGCCTGGCCCATTGGCGTAACTAACATTTTTGTCTGGACAGAGCCCCTGACTTTCGCCCATAACACTCCCCACATACGTTCCCCTGCACAAAATAACAAAGTTACACATTTACAATATTCCACATTACATATTTTACAATAATTATTTACGTGTTTATTTAACACTAAATGTAAGAATAGAAAAACATAATTCTTAAAAATACAAGAAAAGCAGAAGAAAATAAAATTTGAGATTGGTTAAAAGGAAGAGCATACCATCCGAATTTTTTTCTCGTTCTTCTACTCGGCACATTTGTTTCGATCGCAAACTTGACTCAAAATCGATCTCCTTTTCACGTGGAAAATGCAATTCCGTCGGCAGTTTTTTTTATTCGGTGTGTACAACGTAAGAATGTCAAGGTGAAACAGAAAAGCTGCATCGGCATGCAATATTCCGGCAACGAACGCGTCACTGGCAGAATTGTTTCTCGCCTTTGATAATAACCGATCGACCGAAACGTTGACTCCGCAAGACTTGCAGACTCGATGACTTTGCGCCGGGACCACGCGTGGCCGTGATTCCAAATCGCTCAAGGGACATTTTGCGATCATCTGTTTACACCGCGCAGTCTGGTATTTTCCCATTCTAACTAAATTTAATTTTTACAAAGTCGATATATAATACATATATCATATAAATACATCATAGGTATATTTGCATATTTTTGTTTGTTATACAAAATCTCAAAGAGTGCGGAATTATAAAAATTAACTTTTATATAGACATAAAAGTAAAATTTTCTCTAATCTTCTATTTTATACTTCACAATTCTTAATAAGTCCAATATTTTAATAATGTTTAAATGTTCATAATGTTATAACAACATACACCATTTTATTCGAGAGAGTTTATAGAATAAATTAACGCAACAATCAACCGAATAACTATTACTGTTTGAACACAGAAAATGTTCCATTTTTCTTAAAAATCGAATTTCTCGAAAACTGAGGGTGCTGGCTAAAAATCGTTTAAAGATTCGTATTCAGGACACAAAATATCTGTAAGAAATGTCTATTGAATGTTAGAAGTCTGAGAAAAAGTTAAAATTTGTTGTTTGTGTAATTCATGCGCCGTTGTAGATTCGTCAACGCCGCGTATATAATTAATACCGTGCGGCTGGTGATCGATACACAGCCTGGTTTCGTAATGAAAATCAATCGCTCGCCGCGTAATTGAATTCCGCGCGAGGGTTACTGATTGCGGTCGCCGCGACGATCGCGGAACTGAATCCTCGTTGTGCATAGTAAACGACGTCGTTGTTCCATTACAAACAACCTGTAGGAAATGAAAAATTTACTAAATAATCATCGTTGCTGTAGAAACATCACACGTGAGAATTCGGTCCTCCTTTTCGACAAGGAGTATATTTAAAAAAATGTTTCTTTATGATTCATTAAGTATTGTCTAAAGACTTGAAATGCTCTAGAAAAATCACACGTGAGAATTCGGTCCTCCTTTTCAACAAGGAATGTGTGTGTTTCAAAGATTCTTCAATTATTATTCATTGAACTACTTTTTCGTTCTTTGTAGCCAATCCTGGTACCGAGAAATGATTATTTTCCTCCAAGATGATTCCCCTCGCTTTTCACGAAGAATTCTCTCTTTCCCCTTTGACGTGGGACCTTTGAAAACCTGCGATTCCACGGAAGAAACACATCGTCTTACTCTCGAGACAGTCGACGAAACGATGAAAGACCAGGCACCAAGAAGTGGCTGGTCGTGTGTGAATCTGTGTGTTTGTGAGGAAGAGGCGGCCACTAGGTGGTACAAAAATACACTAGATTTTCACGCATGGGCGTAGCCAGGTTATCAGTCAGGGTGGGGGGACAAAAATATCAACACATCGACTGCCACAGTGAAAACGGCCGTACGTAGCCAGACACACTTTATTCTGATTTAAAGTCATAAATCGTTGAAAATGTATCGGTTTGAAATGTATCCGTAGGGTGGGACAAAAGACACTTTTTTCGGTCCAGGCATTTGCCCCTCCCCCCTGCCCATCCCTGGCTACGCCCATGTCTCCACGGAAGACTTTCAGGGTCGGCCCGCCGAGAATAGACGAAAATATGGCAATTTTAATCGCGGAACAACACACACACGTGGTAACCAGCGAGATCACGGATCGATGGAATTCGTCCGTGATGTAATGATTATAGTAAAATTTATCAGTACCTGTCTTCTTACAAACATACTGAAACCCCTAGTACAAGAAAAAAAGTTCTGTTGAAGTTTCTTCGTCATGTATCTGGCATAAAAAATTATAAATTTGCATAAACATTCGCAGTTTAGTGATGGATTGACAGTAGGATTCCGATGTGTACACAGTGTTCTCTGATCCGAAAGTTCGATCGTGTGTTCGTGATAATCGTCACGTGATCAACATTCGATCGTGGCCGATCGGAAATGTGGAAGACCGACTAGTGAAACGCGTGCACGCGAGAAGACCCGTATCGAGACACGCGATCCAATTCCTTCAAGGTAAACGATGATAGTCCTGCGATCAACTGCGGTTTGTTCGTTTCCTTCCGCTGGTTCAGTCAATACAGTAAATCCTCGATGAGTGTTCAACGGCTCCTCGGTACTAAATATTAATATATTTCATAAACTAATGGCCTTATGCGACTGAAACAACTATCATTGGATTTACAATTCCAAACTCTACCACTGTGCTAAAGCTCATTAAAAGTCATCAAATATAAGAAATACAGTAATGTCTCGATGTCTGCGACAAACTCTGGTCCGCTTCGAAGCACTCGTGACAAGACAGAAAGGTTTTCAGGCCCTCGTAAATTTATTTTTTGCACGAAGTTTACTCTATTTTGGTTGATTCTAGAAGGGGAGCGTTCATCGAGGCATTACTGTATGTCTCAACTGGATATCATATCTGACATGTCATTTTAACCTAGGAAACTAGTCGCTTCGTGATATTCGTTATATAACACAACTATTTTCCTTCCATTCTACTAAAATATACCTAAGATGAGCCACGGAACACGCTCGCGCTCTTTCAAGTTAAACGACCAATCTCTCTCTCTTGACCCAATTCGTAAAACGCCCTGTGCAACGCACGCACGTGACGTCACGGGCCTTCTGCGTGAGTGATGCGTGAGGGTGCGTGCAAGGCCAGCTGTATATGCAGTGAGATTCAAAAGTGAGTGTACACTTTGAAAATATGGGATTCATTCATATTTATTTCTCTCAGTTTAGAATCTAACATTTCGCATATATGCTCTATTACATTGATATTGTGGAGGTAGAACTGATTGAAAGTGTTCTTCAACAAACAATGTTTCACCACCATTATACATATTTTGGGTCATGATCTCCTACTAAAAGACCCATGCATGCAGCTGAAATTGATTTTGAAATATTTAAATATCCAAGTCTGCCCATAGTAAACCATAATACAGACTCCTCTCGATTATCGTCCGTCTGGGTCTACACGATTATTGTCCAGGCGTTATCCCAACCACGGGGGGGGGGGCGTGGATCCTGTTACAATTACAATTTCAGTAATCGTAAAATACCAAATCTGCAAGCCGTCATTTTGACGGCGTTTAGCAGTTCCTAGTGTTAACAGCACGGACGTAAAAAAAAAAAAGGAAAAAAAATCCGCGACTGCTCCCCGAACTCGCAGTTTCCAATTACTTCTGTCCGTCGCGTTTCCAGACCGCGGCAAAAGATCCACAATTCACTTTTACATATTTAATGCAGGAAGTAGAAAGAGGAAAGAGGGTGGCCAAGAGGCTGAGAGCACCAGCCGCTTTTGCTTGATGCTCGCGCGATGAATACCACCGGAGGTATACCCGGTAAAAACGTAAAGTTTCGCTAAGTCCTTCCTATTTTTAGCCGCCCGTTTCGCGCTCTATCGAATACTTGTATATCGCGGGTCTAGTCAGAAAATAACCTCGTAATCATTCCGATGGGGTCGTGTACACTCCCATTCGGAAATAGAAAATAACATCTACTACATATTCGATAAGAGTCCTGACGGACACTTATCCTGATTGGAACGGTCTCTCGACAACAAGAGACGAACACATTCAACATTTGCCTCGGTGCAACTCGTCGAAGGTCGTCCTTCTCTTTTTTCATCTACGAGTGACTGACGGCCTTCTTTAAATCATTTGAACCACTGAAAAACTACAGAACGACTCAGACAATCATGTCCGTATGCTTTTTACATGATTCTGTAAGTTTCAATCGCAGTTATTCCACTTTTAAAGCAAAATTGAATTCCGGTTCATTTTAATTAATTGTTTTTTAACCCGTTGCTCCATGGTTGTAATCGTGAGAACGTATAAAATCAAGGAACTTTTAACAGCGTAGTGCTAATGAACAAATGAACATCGGGAAACACGAAAATTGTAGGGCACTAAGAAAGGTCTAAATTATTTAGTATCATCTCAATTTCAGAGGTGAGGCTAATAGTGTATCTGTAAAAAAATCAGTCTGGGAATTTTTTGAACATACCGTGTATAACCCAGAGGAGAGTCCAGGATGTCGTAGGATGTTCCCGTTACGCGTCCACATATGCTCTTGTGCCTACCTGATTCTGCATTCGTGAATCTGTATGCGTGAAACACCGCGGCGGTAACAAACGAGGACGAGAGTGCTCGGTGACCTGGTTGGCTGCGCTTCCAGGCTACCAACCCCTCTCGTCGACACAGAAACGGCAAAAGCCGGCGGCGCAGAAGTCGTTGAAAAACGACGAACAAAAAAAAAAGACGAAGATTCTTCACGAGACACCGGTCGCCACTGCGTTGACGAAATATAGGGGTGGGGGGATGAAACAAACGGAAAATACAGAAGACTAGAAAGATACGGAGATCTCTGTGTGTCGTTAACCCCTTTCGTTTCCACTGTTGCCGTTTGGCTAGATACTAAAAATTAGGAAAGAAAATGAAATATTTCCGAGCGTATATGGAGAGTTAAGAAGTCAATCGATGTAAGTCACAAAGTAACTTAGCACTAGAACTACCGACGATAAACGCATATTTGCTTCGATCGGTGGATAAACGTGAAAAACTTTTGAAAATTTGGAAATTTGGAAATTGACTAATTTTTTCACTTTCATGTAAAAGGTGCAAAAGGTCTGATAAAAGGTATTGGCATAACATTTTAATCGTCGTTGTAAGAGTGTATTGACAATTCATGAATGCTCCGAAGCGAACCGAAGTCGCACTCATCGAGGCATTAGTGTATAGATGACATGGCACAAACATTGAACGAGAATTCAAAAGCTTGTCCGTGAAATAAGACATTATTGGTCCTCAGTCGCTTTCATTCAATGGAATTCGAATGTTATAAAATATTTATTTCTTCAAAAATTGTAAGTTTTTCTCAAATATTCCGAGAATGAGAGTGAGATACACATAAATGGTTTCGGTGGTTAGCAATTACTCCCTTTGCACATCTTACGTTGAACGTTAAATTATAATTCAATTGTATTACTATTTCTGCGCTTTTATTAATACCGCCCCCAAATACACACCCCCACTCCCCTTCCATCGAGAAAAAAAAAATCGTCACTGAGAGAAAAATAATCCACCGCATCGAGAACTAACGAACGTGATCTGAATCGCCTAAAACGAACTCGTGTGTCTGCTTGGTGTAGGGGGGAAGAGATCAAGATCCATTGCACCCCCAACCAGGTCGGCGCCAGAGTGTCCCTCCCCCCACCCTAATGTCTGTATTTGTTCTCTCTCTCACACACGTTTCCCTTCGTGGTGTTCGAGCGAGAGCAAAGAGAGAAAGACATAGTTGGTGGCCTGGTTGGGTATTGATCCGTGATGGGTGTGCAAGGGGGAGGGTGGGGGTTTGGTGTAGGGGATGGCGAGGTCGCATGCGCGTCCACGACGAGACGGCGTCGACGGCTCCGTTCTCATCGACCCGCGACGTCGACTGCAAAAAGGGAGAAACGGAACGCGTCCAGGGGTGGTTCTGTTAGGGAGAGGGGCAAGAGGGGGTGGTTTCTGGATCAGAATGGTACGGTACCACCGTCGATATGCTCACCTCGGGGCTGCAGACACCGGCGCGCCCTCCTTCCCCAAGGCTCGTTTTAAATCAACGGTCTCAGACTTCCATGCAACGTGTGGAATTATATATGCGATCGCGACACGCGACTACCACGTCTATACAGGGTGGTAATTCTAACTCGAGCACCGAAATTATTTCCGATACTATTGAAAGTAATGATTTCCGAGACTGTGTTAAAGGTAAATGATATTTCACTGTAAGGGTTGTGTTGAAAATTATGTTTTTGTAGGAATTACTTTTTCTAGTCACTGGTAGTCAGTGTATTAAACATGATCAGAAGTATACAGGGTGGTAATTTTAACTCGAGCACTGAAAGTATTACCGATACTATTGAAAGTAATGATTTCCGATACTGTATTAAAGGTAAATGATATTTAACTGTAAGGGTTGTGTTGAAAATGATATTTTTGACATTGAAATTGTGTTTATTCAACAATCTTCAAGTGTGTATAAAATACCCACGTTATACAATCTACAGTTGAACAAACGAACCACAAGGATTAATAATTCCACATTAACTTCATCCTAAACTCTTGTGTCTGAAAACATTCAGACTCTGTGCCTCGTACCCTGAACAAGCTACCGCGTAATTTCTCGAGAGGGAAGTTTCCCCACGTTATTTCCAGCGAAATCACACGTACACGCTTCTTAACCAAACTGAAGAGAAACTTAAGACGACACCCCTCGAATACCCCACCCCTAAAAGTCTACGAAATTTCAATGTGACTTGCTCACTAGGAAACTTCACTATATTACCGGCGTAACGCTGTTACCCTCGTGTTTTCAGCGAAATCATAACGATGAAGCTTTTCATCCATCATCATCCCCCTTTCCCCACCTGAAGCTTGCACCCCTACACGTGCAAATGAAGTCGCCGTTCTCGAGGAGGATCGAATTAGGTTAAGCGAAGGGGGAAGGGGGCTGACTTCGTTAGAATTTCGAGTTAACCCGTCGCATCCCTTCCGGGTCTGTCACTCCTATTCCCCTCCCTAGCATCTTCCTACCACCCTCTTTGGGAAAGAGGATGGTCGATCGAGGGTGAAAGGGTTGTTATGCAACTCGGTTAAACTCGGTTTGTCGCGTCTGCCACGACGAAATTCTTGGTTGCGTTTCTGTGTGCCACTCGAGAAACGGGGATCACACTCACCCCACATCCCTATCGTCTTGTCGAGGGTGAGATCGTGGTGGAAGGGGTGAGATTCGACCCGTTTCCCGCCTCGAACAATGGCGATATGGAAACTAATTTCTGGATCGCTGGCCTGGTGAACAATCTATTCCCTCTCGGCGAATTTCGCGGTGTGTTTCGTGCACTAAACCCGAGGGAGGGAAGTTGTTTCTTTTCTTTTTTTTTTTTTTTTTTGGCGATGAACAGTTCAACGGGATTCTTAGCTGGGATAAGTTATACGGATAGTTATCAACCCCCAGTGTTACTGAAATGAAGGTTATATTTAGATGGAAGATTTTAAATTTTAAAGAAAGTGGTTTTATTTCTGTTGGGTGTATTTTATTTCGTGGTGTTGGTTTACAATATTTTTTTAATGGGTTATTCAATATAGCGTAGTAGTGTAATTAATATTACTTTGAATTTTTGCATAGTTAATTTTGTACTTTATTGTTTCATAATGGAAGTTGTAATAAATAATTGGAAATTTGTTATCTTGGAATTTAACAAATAAATTAGATCAATTTACTTTGGATTACTAGACTGTACTATGATTTACTGACGGATTACAGATTTACTATTTTCCATTACAGGAATTATAATAATGCTTTTGACGGAATTTATATTGGCTTTTAATTTAGCACAGATTTTATTTTATAGTATATTATGCTAGATTTTCTTATACGTTCTGTATATATAAGTATTATACAATGCAATTTAGTAAACATTCAAGTAATCGCAGTTTAAAACAGTAAAGAATCGAAGAAAATATACTGAAGATTATCGACCCCATAAATTCGAACTTTGTAAAAAACGACATTTCACGTGGCACCGACCTACTTTTTTCTTGTAGATTTACCTAACTTTCGATAGGAATCTTAATATCATTCGCGTGAAATTGTAGATAAAATCGTTCCATAATACTACGTAAACGACAGAAAAAGAATCGAGAACAATTTTCCTAAATCCGAGGATCGATGTTGGAAGTAAGGTGTACGTCCGACTTCCGGTAAAAGGAATACAGAAATTCGTTCGGACGAGACGAAGAGTAGTAGGTTCACGGACCGGCCGCGATATGGGGATCGTAATCATCGAATTAAGGTCGAGGGTACCAGGGCTTTTATTGAGAAGAAAGCGTGTCTGTAGTGAGGAGGAGGGGGGGGGGATCGAGGGATCGACAACTGACGTTCTTTCGCCGGAAACGAAGGATACGGATTGCTGCTGTCGAGTTGCAATTATTACGATAAGATCTGCTTCCGCAAGATCGACCCAGTCTGATCTCAATTACACGAATCAGACGTTAACGTTGAATTGTTTGCGACGATCTGAGAAAATTTTCTTCGGGTCTTCTGAGATTCACGCTTAACCCTTTCAGGCCTGAATTCTCCTTTAAGAGTAAAACAAAATGTTTGATTACATATTTTAACTGAGTACACTGGATAAATATTTTGTTTAACAAATTTTTTCTATGGTGGAATTATTCTAGAACAGTTCTCATTTAAAAATTAATTTTAAAAATATATTACATAGAACAAGGTAGGATATAGTTGCTCTAAGGTTTATATCCAACTGGAAATCAAAGCACTCAAGTGGAGACGTAGCATCAGCCGTCAGGTATTATACTCTTTGGGGTCTTTATTCACTGAAAAGTGGAACGTTCGATACAACATACAGTCGTAGCCTATCGTGAAATTATTCTAGAGCAATTCTCGTTTAAAAATGAAACTCTAAAGTCGATAGATTTCATATGCTACCATGGAATTTCTGTAACGTTCCACCTAAAGGATCAAAACGCGACGTAAATGCTCGTTTACACGTTCAAATTGAAATTTCCCCGTTTATACATTTAAAAACAACGAAATACTTTTTTTTTTAACTTTTATTCGTTATTCGAAACTTTTTATCTAGATAATGAGTTTGCCCATCTCTAGTTCTATACATATAATACATTTGGATCTGGTTACTATCCACGGAGTCAGACTCGATTAATTCCGTCGCAATAGGTTGGTCCAAACCTCGAGACTGAGGTTCAATCTGCTAAATGAACAGTGGGTCGATCCGTTGGCCGCGTCTCTACTCGGAACGCCGCGGCCTTATCGCGACGTTTTCCTGCCCGACAACCACTTCCGGTCCCGACGCGCGAGTCCGAGGCGCGCTCGCGCGCATACGCACGTTGGGGGAGACCAGGGACAAACGTAACAATTTGCTTTTTTCAGTCTGTATAACTAGAAAATTTTGTAAATTTTTTTTCCAAAAAATTCGAGCACAATGACAAGTCTTGATCATATTGGAGAACATAATCAAACCGTATAAACTTTGACTATATTACATCCACAGTTTCTATGTTATATACTAGAATATTATTCGTAGGTTCGTGTATCAGGAAAATCGCTAATACTTTTGCGTGTTGGCGACAGTTGCGGTGGATGGAAAGATTGTTGGTGAATTTTGGTATTTTTTTTCAATACTTTAAGGCTTAGTTTTCAAGAAAATCGACTTTGAAGATCTGTTAGATTCGGAGGTAATTGAATAGGACTGGTCTAGCGCGTCTGTTCATTGCATTCTGTTTTGTACTTACCACTATGGTGAATTGACGTGTTTCAGATAAAATTTCGAAATCGATTTTCTCGAAACCTAAGCCTTAAGAGAAAATATTTTTCTTTTCGTATAGCAATTGTTACACATTCGTCCCGTGTTTTCAAAATTGTCACCAGTCTTCCCTACGAACCGTGTCACCGTGCCTCTGTCTTTATTTCTCTCTCTGTCTCTGACTCTGTTGACTCGGCGGTGGTTTATGGAAATTTGCATAAGGTCGATCGTATTCATCATGCGGACTTTATCGCGGTCTATATTGGATTAGCCCTGCGCCGTGCGTCGTCAGCCTTGGCTATCGATCAGGATTTTCGTGGATTCCCCACGGTACCGAATCCCACCCCCTCCGACCCTCCTGTCCCGCCGACGTCGCTTCATCGATCGAGACCTGGCGCCCGAGGACGCGATTCCCGCGTCCATAGGGTTGTGTAAGGTGAATGTCCCAATTTCTCCTCATTTCGTATTTTTCTTACTGTTCTAAACGATACGTTTCGTACTATAATTGTAATAAAATAATTCTAATTTACATACACGAAATATTTCTTTGGTAATCTTTAAATAATTTGGGATTGAAGGGATTAAAATCGAAGTCTGAAAGTTGAAGTCCTCCCCTTGTTTTTTCTAGTTATTAACCCCTCCCCCTCGAATGAAGAATGGCACAAGACAGTTTCAATTAAAATATCCTACTGAATCATTTATATGTCATTCACTATACGCAAAATATTTCTTTGGTAATTTTTAAATCATTTGGGAATGAAGGGGTTAAAATCGAAGTCTGAAAGTTGAAGTTCTCCCCTTGCCTAGGTTCCTTCTTTCAACAAAAAGGTGCTTCCGTATTTTTTTATTTTCGTTCTACCCCCCCCCCTCCCCTTATTCCATTGATTGAACGGTATATGTGTGACCAGTCGGCCGAGGTGTGTGTTCGTACGTAACAAAATTGCATAATCGTGCTTCCTCAATGACGAGAGGCCACCGTGTGACGATCAACGAGAGATAATAATGTCTCGCGGAATTGTCGCGTTTACTGGCTAGCGCGCACCGCGCCGCGGCCCAGACATACTCGCCAGTGCACTCTCTCTCTCTCTCTCTCTCTCTCTTTCTGACTCTCCGTGCAACGACATTTTTACGGCTGTGCGTCGATCGTCCTCCCTCCTCCACCTGTTCTCCGTCTCCTCCCTCCACCTCTGCCCTGAAGCATTTTTATCTAATCGTGAACGCATTCCGGCGAACGTTCGCGCACCGACGACCGCGGTTAATTCAAGCCCACCGTGTGTGTCTACATTGGTATATTGAATTACCGCGAATTATTCAGCGAGTTAAACGTGCCAGGGTTAAAGACTATAAACTCCTGGGGATCGCGCTGCCATCGCCGTTGATGGTTTTCCTGGCTGATCGGCGGACGGATCCCGTCGAGACGATCCACCCACGCAAATTTGGACACTTTTTGGGAGTGACATTTCGGAGTTTTTGTGATTCGACGCAGCGCGAATTTCAATTAATTTTCATATGGCCAACTTTGAAGACTTCAGACTTTTGATAATTTGTCCATAAACAGGACAAATAGGACTGTATCCGCATTTTTTTTTTTTTCAAATTTTTAAATAGTGCCCCGCTATTGTAACATGGTTAGAAAATATTTTTGCTTTCAACGGAAATAATTTTTATTATGTACTCTTGTGTCTCACGAATTTTTTCAAATCAAAGATTCAAATGGAACACCCTGTATATACAGATTTTCTCCGAAATATGGACGGTATCACGAATTTTTTCAAATGAAAGATTCAATGGAACACTCTATATACAGATTTCCTCAGAATTATGGATGGTATCACGAATTTGTTCAAATGAAAGATTCAAATGGAACACCCTGTGTATACAGATTTCCTCCGAATTATTGGACATCTAGTCGCGTGTGAAACCGCGTCAGCCGCGAAATTGAAATCCTTACAAGAAACGGGACCGTTAATATATCGGTCACGCGGCGCATCTCCGAGGGCATGACACACACACACGCACACATGCCGGCTCCATATCCGAAGCAATTTATTTCGACGGAACGAGAACTGTCGTCGACACCGCTCGTTAAAATCGTTGACGAACAGCCGCGGGCCGCGTACCTTTGTGTCTGTATTTCATTCGGATCAATAGAAAACCCACTAGAGCTCATCTATCTATCTCTTTACCTCCCTTTTTGTTTCTTTCCACGATACGTCACGCGGCCCTACGTCCGTTCGTTTGATCCTCGAGCGATTTTTCGGGGCCATTCCACGCGGAACGGGACATTTTTTGGAGTTACATTTCAGATTTTGTTGACAGTTGAATATATTGCAGTCTTTGGTGAGATATAAACGTATCTCCAAGGGTTTTCGAATATTTTGAAAATTGTTGATTTTACAGCTGTTTGAAATATAGTGTCAACGTTGTTCTTTAATATATCATAACTGATCAGAATGAGCTTTGTGGGTGCTTATAGTGGAGACATCAGAGTACCTAACAAAAAATGATTACAGATACAAACTAAACAGATGCTCGGCTTCGTGTAAAAAAAAAAAAAAAAAAAAAACAAATTTACCAGGAGCTGAAAAAATTTCCGCCTTGCCACGAATGCTCCCAAGCTAAAAACAGAAACTGTCCGTCGCACTCATCGAGAAATTACTGTATGTAGGAGGGTCGAGTGTGTCAGCCACGTAATAAATATCGTTCAGGAGATTAATTCAATTAAAAAGGGAGTGCTTTATTGTGGTAAAATGTCTCGAGTTCCGGTAGCAGGCAACGCTTGCAGACAGCAGCCTCGAAGTAATTCGTGGGTGGTGAGGGAGGATCGATGAATCGAGCAAGGTATACGTTTTTTTCCTGGGGACCAATCGAGAGGGCTGCTCACCCTCGTGAATTCGTGACTTGTCATCGGCTCTCCATGGTTCGGGGGACCGCCACCCCTCTGAGTAATGCCCTTGGCTTTTTCATCTGTTCGTTCGTTGTCAGAAGCTCGTTTGTATGCGTCAGAGTACTCCATTCGATCTACCCGCATACGGAGAGGAAGATCATCAAGTCTGTAACAGATTTTCGGAAGATTCGTGCCATTTCTTGTATTCTTCGGCAAGTGTACAGGGTGGACCACGAAACGTGATCAGGTTAGATTATTCTACCGCTAGATGTTCGGTCGAAAACTTTTTCCTAAGACATACCCATTGAGTTTTCATAAGCAATCGAAAAAATGTTTCGATTTTTTGAACCCGCAATACCTATGGCACCTACCTGCATTGAATCCGCCGTCACTTTTTATATTGTAACGTCCGTAATTTTCCGAATTTTTCAATGAAATTTTTTTAGTACAATCGAAAAAAAATTTCGATTTTTTTGAACCCGAAATACCTATGGTACCCCTACCTGTATTGGTCCCGCCGTCGCTTCTTATGCTGTAACTTCCGTAATTTTGCGAATTTTTCAATGTAATTTTTTTTTTAATATTCCTAAGACATATATACCTTTTAGGATTTCATAAAAAATTGCATAAAAATGTCGATTATTTTGAACCCGAAAGATCTATGGTAATCCCATAAAAAGAGGAATCTGATCCAGACGCGATCTATGGTGTGCTCTACGTTCAAGGATACCCGGCGACGATCACGGGATACCGCCGTCGAGAGCGATTTCAACGGGCGATATACGGTACGCCTCCATTGAAATGGCACCGGAAACAGTCGTTATCCAAACGCCGAGCCGAGCGGAGTCGGGTACCCAGCGAGGTCGCTCTTGAAAATTAGGCTTCTGACGGCAATCCGCGGTCTCTTTCACGTGTCCGATTGCACACGCTGCCCACGTGTATTTTCGAGGAAGGTCGCCGCGTCGAAACAGCGTTTCCGCGTTTGAAAATTGCACGAGCCGAGGCAAATGAGGCTGTTTAATAAGTGTGACTTGCGGAATTGTTAAATAATTCGAAATTTCGTTGAGAATTTAACAGAACATCGTCAACACTTAGCCAACCGAACGGGGAGATGTTTCCACTTTAACCCTTGTGTGGGCAACAAAAATATTCACGGTTTATTTTGTACTTTTTTTTTTTTTGTCTCTCTGTTCATTCACATGTCTCATGTTTTTTTTTTTGTCATACATTTTTTTTTACAGCATGGCCGCTCAGACTCATACAGGGTCGCGACGTTACCGAAAATTCGCGACGACAACAAAACAGCGGACGGGATGTTCAAGGTATTCCACGGCGGACCTTCCGGTCCCCGCGGCGACTCCACTTTACGACAAACACTTTTCTTGGGGGCTTGCTTCGTTGGTTTATTATCGATCATTCTCTCTTCGTTTCTGCCTCTAACATTCTACTCGATTTCCAATAGGAAATGGCGATTCTTTGGAATACTTTGGGACTAATTCATATATTTCTCTTGCATAAGCTAGAATAAGTGTGTCAATTACTGTGCTCTCGCATTATTTTGATGTACACTGAATTATATAATCGTTAAAATGAATGCATTAAATTTTTTATATCAAATTTAATTAACAATTGGCATAATTGAACTGAACGTATAAATTATTAACACTTAAAATAGTAATAATCATTATCTACATTCCATTCTATTTATATTCTATGGTGTTACTTTTTCTAAAACATGTTCGCCTCGGAGATCAATCTCTTCTGCAAAATCTTTTGTCGGTGATGGTATTTCGAAACTAAATATTCTTGCAAAAATAACCTGTTTCTTCGAAAATATTCTTTGATTCTAAGAGACCTCTAACCAGCTACTCTTTCTCGCTTTCTTTCTTGGAATTATTTATTTAACCTGGTCAATCGTCATGGCATCCTATCCTTGGGATGGTTCTTCGACCCTTTCGATGTTTATGTCGAGTATATTCGTCACGAGAAGATAACATTTTTTTACTCAATGACGATATTTCATTAGTATACTCATCATTAAAATTTACAAATATGTTTTTGTCTTCAGAACAATTTTAATTTAAATAGCGATTGATAATTATTTTTCTCGCTTGACGAGTATACTCGTCGTTACATAAAAAAATGCAGCTATTCACAGCTAAGAGGTTAATCGTTCATATCTGAACGAGCATACCAACTGATTAACACTTTGGAAATACTTTGCGGCTCTGTCAAACCCTCCGTAGAATATTCTCATCTATTCCCTACGCAATCCTAAATCAGCTTTCTTTCTTCGTTCTGAAAGAGGTCATCTCTGTCTCTTCAACATTAGAAAATCTTCTGTTTGGAGCTTCCGGTAGTAGGCACGCTGTGTGTGAGATCTACTATTCATTATCTGTCATATGAATGCCTTCTAACGGTTCTTTCTTCCTTAACTTCCCTTTAACGACCCAGCCCTATCAGCTTCCCTTTATCTTCCTGAAATGGTCTTTCCTGTCGACTTAACGATTCTCGACGCGTCATTTACTAACTAATTACTAACATGCACACATGGTATATACTCTGTTAGACCTAGCATTAACATCTATCGCTTCTATGATCTGGGTCCTAATAATGGGTCCGCTCGTTTAACCTCTATGGGATCTTTGATTTAGATATTTATATTAGATATTTATAGATATATAATATTTATTATTATATATTTATTATAATAATTTAATAATAATATATTATTATAAAGTTATTGTATAAATATATAATATATAATATAATAAATATTAGATATTTATCTAACTATCTTTGCTCTTCCATTTGTCGCTTACTTGCACGATTGCGACGTGCGTTAATCAGGGGATAATTGTTAGTCCAGTCTCTGGTGCGTGTGTGCACGTTTAACGGGGATCCCCTGGCTTAAGTTGCCCCCGACATTTACGGTGGGAATGAACAGTGTGTGTACTTTAATTAATAACGATCTTTCGTAGGATGATCCATAGGTACTGTGTAATTAAACCACGCTGTTGTTAACACACCTTCTCCACTTGTCCTATCCTATTATCCATCATTTCGATGTTTTTAACGATTATATCGTGCACTATGATCGCTGACCTAGAGTTAATCTAAAGTACACCTGTCACAGTAAATTTCACTTGAAACGGACGGACAAAGAATGTTCGGATGTTACTGAAAGATGTCACCGAATTTTGTAAAATTTCATTCCAAAATCCTCGCTGTTCCTTCGATTCTCTGCAGAATATTCAACGGTCTTTCATTCCTCGTATACAAAAAAAAAAAAACATTTCGAAAGCCTGTACACCTCTAAAGTACTTGAAATCTTCAGAAATAGCACAAAACCTTTCCATTCCTAAAAAGCCTAAAACCTTTCTTCCCTCTGACCCGCTTTTCATTAATTTTGAAAACTACAGCTAACATTGTTTCTCTATTTTATTCTGTTCGAACAGTCGCGGCGGAAGAACCCAAAGCGGAGGGCGGACAATTTAGACGACTTGAAGCAGGAGCTGGACATTGACTTCCACAAAATCACACCCGAGGAACTGTACCAGAGATTTCAGACGCACCCCGAGAACGTAAGCGATGCTCGTCCAGAACTCTTCCATTCGTCACGCGTATTGAATAGCTTCCTTTTCCTTTCCCTTGACTAAAAAAAAAAAATCTTTTGTTCCACAGGGCCTCAGCCATGCGAAAGCAAAGGAGAACCTTGAGAGGGACGGACCGAACGCGTTGACCCCGCCGAAACAGACCCCAGAATGGGTGAAATTCTGCAAGAATCTGTTCGGTGGTTTCGCTCTTCTTTTATGGATCGGCGCGATCCTCTGTTTTATCGCGTACTCGATCCAGGCGACGACCAGCGAGGACCCGAACGACGACAATCTCTATCTCGGTATCGTGTTGGCCGCTGTCGTGATAGTCACCGGTATATTCTCTTATTACCAAGAAAGCAAATCCAGCAAGATCATGGAATCGTTCAAGAACATGGTACCCCAGTTCGCGACCGTGATTCGCGAGGGTGAGAAACTGATGCTCAGGGCGGAGGAGCTTGTGCTCGGTGACGTTGTCGAGGTGAAGTTCGGCGATCGTATACCGGCCGACATACGTATCATCGAGTCCCGGGGCTTCAAAGTAGACAACAGCTCGTTGACTGGGGAATCCGAACCGCAGTCGAGGTCTCCGGAGTTCACGAACGAGAACCCGTTGGAAACGAAAAATCTCGCGTTCTTCTCGACGAACGCAGTGGAGGGTACCGCGAAAGGAGTGGTGATCTGCTGTGGTGATCAGACGGTAATGGGACGGATTGCCGGTTTGGCGTCTGGCCTTGACACCGGAGAGACACCGATCGCTAAGGAGATTCACCACTTCATACATTTGATCACCGGCGTTGCAGTATTTCTCGGGGTCACGTTCTTCGTAATCGCATTCATTCTCGGTTATCATTGGCTGGACGCTGTTATATTCTTGATCGGTATTATCGTGGCTAACGTGCCGGAGGGTTTGCTCGCGACCGTTACCGTGTGCTTGACGTTGACCGCGAAACGTATGGCGTCGAAGAATTGTCTGGTCAAGAATCTGGAGGCTGTCGAAACGCTGGGCTCGACGTCGACTATTTGCTCGGACAAGACCGGTACGTTGACGCAGAATCGTATGACGGTGGCGCACATGTGGTTCGACAATCAGATCATCGAGGCGGACACCACCGAGGATCAGTCTGGTCTGCAGTACGATCGCACCAGTCCGGGATTCAAAGCGTTGGCGAAGATCGCTACACTGTGCAATCGTGCGGAGTTCAAGTCTGGCCAGGAGGATCTACCGATCCTAAAGAAAGAGGTGAACGGCGACGCGTCCGAAGCTGCGTTGCTGAAGTGTATGGAACTGGCTCTTGGGGATGTGATGGGCATCAGACGAAGGAACAAGAAGGTCTGCGAGATACCGTTCAACTCTACGAACAAGTACCAGGTCTCGATCCACGAGTCCGATAATTCGGAGGATCCTAGACATTTGCTGGTGATGAAGGGCGCGCCAGAGAGGATCTTGGATCGTTGCGCGACTATCTTTATCGGCGGCAAGGAAAAGGTGCTCGACGAAGAGATGAAAGAGGCGTTCAATAATGCTTACGTAGAGCTGGGTGGTTTGGGCGAACGTGTGCTCGGCTTCTGTGACTTCATACTGCCATCCGACAAGTTTCCGATCGGCTTCAAGTTCAACTGCGACGACCCCAATTTCCCCGTGGACGGGCTACGTTTCGTCGGGCTGATGTCTATGATCGACCCGCCCAGAGCTGCGGTGCCGGACGCGGTCGCCAAGTGTCGTTCAGCCGGTATCAAGGTCATCATGGTAACCGGTGACCATCCGATCACTGCCAAAGCCATTGCCAAATCTGTCGGCATCATTTCCGAAGGTTAATGTTCCATTTGTACTATTATAACCTTTCTTTTTGGCGGTCGCGTAAAGTCGACGGGCACGAATATTGTATCCTCGTGAAAAAATTAGGGTTATTCCTAGCGAAGTGGTCCAATGTCGTTGCTCGATCATTTTTTTTTTTTTGTAAAAAACGTGTTAACTAAGGATTCTAAACTAATTAAGGCTTACGGTGTAACGATGCTTGCCATCAGGTAACGAGACCGTGGAGGACATTGCTCAACGGCTCAACATCCCCGTGGCCGAGGTGAATCCACGCGAGGCCAAGGCCGCCGTAATCCACGGAACCGACCTCAGGGAACTGAACTCCGACCAACTGGACGAGATTCTTAGGTACCACACCGAAATTGTGTTCGCCCGTACCTCGCCCCAGCAGAAGCTCATCATCGTCGAGGGCTGCCAGCGAATGGGCGCTATCGTCGCTGTAACTGGTACGTTGTTGCTTTAATACTCGGAAATTGAAATGCCAAATTCCATCTCGATTCTTATTTTATCCCTTTTTTTGGTGGGTGGGGAAGGGTAAATATTTATAATAAAGAAGCCACCCCCGATTTCGATGATTTTTCAGTATGTTGTTTAGGATCGTCACTCTGAGTAGTATTGTGAAGGTTTGGATTAGGTCTGGGTTAGGTAAAAAAGTTATTATCGAAAGAACTTTAGGTGGATAATTGTTTTCCAAATAGAATCAGTCTCGAGTACACCACTTCAAAAAGTAACTCGACTATTTTTGGAGAGTTATTGTCAGATGTTACATATTTTTTCATTCGGAGTTGGTTAGGGACAGTTAGAAAAAGGTGACCTTGGCAACATATGTCAAGGTCAACGTCAGCGGTCGTTTTACTTATCAGTACTACTAAAGTACGACATTAAACTTTTTTTGATAACATTCTTACACACTGCGACCCTCAACTAAGACCTTCACAATACTTATGCAGGACGATGACTTGGACAACATATTAAAAAATCATCGAAATCAGAGGTAGCTCCCCTATTTTATATAACTACCAAAAATATTTTCTTTAACGAAACTTTACTCTCTTTCAAATAATATGTCAATTCAATCTTAGAACAACGACTATTTAAAAATAGTATTTATTCGAAAGAATTTCTCTCCGAATTTTACCCAGTTCTAATTACATTTGGCTAATGTGATCGTTTAGAGTGCAATGGATGGACCTCAAAGCTGTAACACTTTGATGTCCTGATCGTCGTTACCCATTTTTTTTTATCCTAACGTTGGATATTCTCGATGTACCGCAATAACAACAGTACAAATAATGATTCAGGTGACGGTGTGAACGACTCCCCAGCGCTGAAAAAGGCCGACATCGGCGTAGCCATGGGTATCGCCGGTTCGGACGTCTCCAAGCAAGCCGCGGACATGATTCTGCTCGACGACAATTTCGCCTCGATCGTGACAGGCGTCGAGGAGGGCCGTCTGATCTTCGACAACCTGAAAAAATCCATCGCGTACACCCTGACCTCGAACATCCCCGAAATCTCACCCTTCCTGGCGTTCATCCTTTGTGACATCCCTCTGCCCCTCGGCACCGTCACTATTCTCTGCATCGATCTGGGAACGGACATGGTGAGTGTTACAACCGTATTTTCTCCACAATTTTCGATCGTTTTCAGATGAAAACAATCGATAAAAAAAAAAACAAAAAAAAAAAAAAAAAAAGAAAAAACATTAACGGGGAATATCCATTAAAAGGGGAGGAGCTCAACGACTCTTCGATCCGGGGTTCTACATCCTTTGGATCCCTCTCTCGAAGAATCGTTTAGATCCCCCTTATCCCCGAACTGTAATATTTTCATATCTTTCAGCTGAGAATGTTCTCCTTTTTTGTTGTACCACTATTTCCGTAGACGGAACACGTATAATGGTCATCGTTGTTTTTTTGTTTTTGTTTTTTTTTTGGTATTTCATGTGTGAAATGAATTGATCACCAGGTGCCGGCTATATCGTTGGCGTACGAGCACGCCGAGTCGGACATTATGAAGCGAAAGCCTCGAGATCCGATGTTCGACAACCTCGTCAACGAAAGGTTCTTTTTAATGGAAAGATCCTCCGCCACGATTATCGCTTGTTGTTGTACACTATTTTCCCCTACGAGCCCTTTAGGTCACCTGTTTTGTATCTAGGACGTGCTAGAGCTCCGGTAATCGCAGTAGGCCAGATCGACGCGTAGGAGCGTAACCAAGTAGACGGCCTCTAGAATCTAAAGGTCTAACCTTTTCTTTCTGATTTTCGTTCCTAGGTGGCGTTACAGAGGGGGAAACCAAGCTGCAGAGGAATCGTTGATCTTTTTTTTCTTTAGCTTGTATAATATTAATATGCGAGGATCTTGATTCATCTCGACATGGCCCCGTTTGTAATTCTAATTGACAAGAGTTTATGAAACTTACACAGGTGGTCCCACCTAACTTGAGCATTTTTAATATTTTACTTGTTGTTAAAGATAGAAAGAAAATGCTAGAGAAAAATATTATTTGGTTAGAGGGATAAATATTGTGATAAGCAGAAAAGTTTTCTCAAGGTCGTGAACCTTGATCGGTTTCCGAAATTTTTCAGTATTCAGCCCATTCAATCAAAGAATATTTTTCTCGCACATGTTTTCCTACTATCACAAAACAAGTGCAAAATTTAAGGTGCTCGCATTAGGTGAAACACCCTGTATACCGTAGATCTCCGATGAAACAAGATTCTTGCGCACAAGAATACGAATCGACCGGTTCTTTCAGCCGATTTCCACTGGAGATCGTCGGGAGTGTATCGAATACGAGAGAAAGATTGCAAAAAAAAAAAAGAAAAAACGTACACTCGCGTTAAATCGTCGCGTGGCGATTCATCCCCCAGGGATCCTACAACCCCCACTCCTTACCCCCTTACATTCATCGTTTCGATCGATTTGGTTTTCTCGGTTGATTTTTTTCTTTTTTTTTTCTTTGGCTTACCCTCCTACGTGCTCACCGTACGACACACCCGCAAGAATGCTGATTGTCGAAGAAAATTAATCACCGAAAATCGTTCTGTCTTCTTTCTTTCCTTTCTTTTTTCTTTTTTTTTTTTTTTTTTTTTTTTTTTTTTTGTTCACTTGTAAGGATTTTCGTTTCCCGACACACGATCAGCATCCTTGCGTCCCATCCGTTCCGACCCCAGCCCCCAAAAACGTTTCACCGAACAAAATTACTCTCATCTGATTTTAACCTGTTGGCGCTGTTACTGAGCTTCTGTTGATAATGTGACGTCAGGTGCCAGCCATCTCACTTGCCTACGAGGAGGCAGAGAGCGATATTATGAAGCGACATCCACGAAACCCGTTCACTGACAAGCTAGTTAACGAAAGGTAACACATCATACGAAACATAAAAACCGAGCCTTGAACAAACCACACGAGACTATATATATATATACATATATATTATATACACATATCTCTCTACCTTACGCTCTGAAAGAGTAATCGGTGACATGGTCCATCTGGTCCTTCAAACTGGCCGAAACGATCCCCCCACACCCATCCCAATTTTACAAAAATTACAAAATTACAAAATCCACATTTACAAACAAATGTCAGAGCACACAATTCCGTTGTTGTATATTAAACACTATTCTTGTACGTGTGTAAAGGTTAATTGTTGAATAAGTCTATATAATTCGAAATACAGACTCTTCTCGATTATTGTCCCGAACTCGGGTCCGCGCCGGGACAATAATCACATAAGGAGGAATGCTTCAGACCCTCGTAAATTCTTTTTTTGTCCAAAGCCCGAGCCTCGGCAACAAAGTATACTTTTAACAGGTTCCACCCTGTCCCCAGTGGTGGGGATAACGCCTGGACAATAATCGTGTAGGACAAGCCAGACGATAATCGAAAGGAGTCTGTAATCGATGATCCTATAGGGTAGATTTAATCGTGCCAAAACGAAGATCAATGGGAGGGGGGGAATTAAATTTAGGATTATCCAGATTCAAGGACCAGGTCACATAAGTCGTGTTCGTTGTCTCCTTTACCTGTCTATTGGTCGTGTTACACTTCTTTACTCTTTACTCCTGTGGTTATTGTAGTAGCTAGTTCGTTCTATCTCGTATGACGAATATATTATACATATATGTATATATATATGTATATATATACTCGTTTTCGACTATCGAGATTACACACGAAGATTCCGTGCGCGACACACACATTGTCACCACTTTTTTCCAATATTCCTACATATACAGTTGCCCTCGAACCACCATTGTGCACGGTTTGGGCGACAAAAAACGGTGAATTTTTCACGTTTGATGTGCAAATTAATCCCTTGGCCTGGAATTTTGTCGGGTTCTAACGATATGTTTCTTTGTTTCTGTTCGTTGTGGACGGTGGTGTCCACGTGTTTGTCGTTTTTTACTGTATGATAAGTATTGTAATCTAATCTCGAATGGGAACGACTAACAGAGTTTCATCGTTGCGTCAGTTTTCTTGAAACAACGTCTTCGAAAAGAAACGCTATAGCTTCTTCACTTTGTACAGTTCTCTCTCTTCTTCGTTTTTCTTTTTCTTGTTTTTCTTTTTTACTTGTGTGTTCCTTTGTTCTTTTTCTTGCTTGACAAGCGAGTTTGTTGAACGCTAAAACGGCTGTGGGTTTAATTTGTCCCGAATGCTCTTGATCGAAGGACATACGCCATTGGGGGATCGATGTTAATCTTGGAAGGAATGGTAATATGGTGCACGGTACAACACACTTCCTCGGGGCATTTTGGTGACTGGATTTATACACACATACACACACACACACACACAAACAAACACTGCAGCTTTGTTATCTGACTTTAAAAATGTTTCTGTATCTCTCTCTCTCTCTCTGACCGAGAGCCCGATCGACAGTCGGTGTAAAAGCTCGATTGTGTCTTGATCAGCGAACGCGTTTGCTCGTCCACGGCCATCTTTTCGGTGTGAACAATTATATATTTAATTATGTTGAACACTAAACGAAGTTCCTCGATCGAGGATGTGTTGGAAACGAAACTTTAATAAAAGTGAACATTGTGGTACAGAGAGTATTGCATTGATTATAGCTACTCCTTAACTTGGAAAATTTAATTTAATTTCATTTAATTCTTACGGGCGAAAACACTTTTTTTACAATACACGATTAAATCGTTCCGGCACAAATCAAGATCTCAATAATGTTTTATTTCTATTTATGCATTATTGCTAATGTCGCAAGGACTCTAGTACAGAATTTAACAGCGGATGTTTATTGTAAATATAAATATTTTTCTAGGAAAATTTATGGAAATTGGAAATGAAAATTCTTCACACTGTTAACTTTGTTCTTATCAGAATCCCAAGTAAATGAAAAGCTCATTGAGCTTTATTCAGCAGTGTTGTTATACCGAGTTTCAGACAATTGTAAATATTATAAATGCATAAAATCGACAGTCTAGTGATCAGAGTAATTATCTTGAGAAAATTCAAAAACTTACACTGAAGTGTTCATAAGAATCATCCAATTTTTGCTTCCGTACAGTAATTATTTTTCTCCAATTTTCGGAGACTGTTAAGATACGAATTGATCGCAGGACGAGCAATCGGACAATACTCTCTACTCACTCTACTCTCTCTCTCTCTATCTCCCTTTCTCACGAAGGTTTTTTCATTTCCTCTAAAAAAAAAAATAAAAACGAATTGCCAGTCAAGCGATTGCTTCCATGACGATGATCCTCGCTTCTAATTAGTGTTATTTCCTTAACGCCAAAGGTAAGCCGATCTTTCTTTCTCTCAAGTCTCTATATCTTTCTGTCTCTCTTTCTTACTGTCTCTGCCTATTTCGAACTAATCACCTACCTCTTTCGATTTCTATTCTTTATCTCCACCCTTCGAACCCCACTTTTGACATGCCCCCTCCGCCCCTTTCTCAAATCTGAAAGTCTAGATATTATTCCCGGCCTGTCGATGCGACGTCGATCGACGCAGGACAAGGAAGTTGAGTATCTCAGCGATTTTTAATACGTATTCTCCTACGGCTGTCGCCAGCTGGGCGCAGCTATCTTGTTATATTTTTTATTCACCGCACTCTGCGAGCCTCTTTCGCCCCCCACCCCTCTCCACAATGTTCCAATGCTGATGGCATATCCAGTAAGCTTCAAACGATATATTATATCGACACATTTTTTACACACATTTCATGACTATTTCCTCCGTCCCCTCCGAACACACATCTCTGTCCATTAAAGAACTGCTTGGATACATACACTTCGTTGAAGATCGATAGTGGACACGCCATTTTGTTGGAGTAATCGTCTCCGCCGTGTGGCGCCATCTTGTCACGCTCGCTCAAATGTCACCCTGAAAATTTCTATTCTCGCGTTCTCTCGACATATACATATTGATCATTTTGCTGCAACGATGACGTACTCGAACTTTCCAACTTTTTTTTTTTAGTAATTAATAGTAATACACAGGGTGTTCCGCTTAAAACAGGGCACCTAAATATCTTCTCTATCTATGATCTAGAAACATAAACAATTTTTTATAAGTGTCATGTTTTAATGGTTTTTTCAAGGTCGTCCATGTTTTTTTTCACATAAATGCACATTATTTTTCCTGTTGTATGTTATAGCCAACATTATTATGCATTTATCCATGTATAATAGTATGACCTTGAAATGACTTTGAACTCTAAAAATGTTTCATTTACTTATGAAAAGATTACTCTTAAAATTTTATTCTGAAAAAAATTGTCAGGTCAGTCACAGCATCGGTCCCACACCATTCGCCATTCGTGGGTCAATGTAACATTTGTATAAAATTATACCAATCGAAACATTCAAAATTCGTTTTCCCTAAAACCGTGATTTTTCAATTATATCGTTACTGCAGCAAATGACCGATGTATGTATGTACTTTCAGCTTCATCTTCATTTCCGTCTTTCACCCCATTTTTTCTCTGATTGCTCCACAGTGACTTGGCCATCGCCATATTCAAGGCCAAGTCCTTCACACGGGCGATCTTCTCACACGATCTTTCGTTCCTCTTCCAGTCCACCTTAAAGCGTTCCTTTTATCTGGCTCTCCTGCATCCAGGGAACGCGACTCAAATAATCTCGACAATCATAGTCGTCTATTTTTTGTTGCTTCTTTTTCGTTTCCTTTTCAGCCCCACACCCATTCCCCGTGAAACATGTGGAGTAGTGATATCCGTGTGGACAGTTCTGGTACACCCACGAGCAAACTCAGCTTCCACTAGGAGAAAATGTGAGGTAGGCAAAGGGCTTCCTACCATTTAGTTTTGAGAGTTATTGAAATTTATACCAAATTACTATTCGGTTTAACATTTATTTCCGTACTTGAAATAAATTTAGTAAGGAGACTTTTCTCCTACGCCACTTCTTCCCCTAGCGGAAGCCGAGTTTGCACGTCGGTGTACAAAAGGGCGAACACGCAACTGGTATGTGTGCAGGAGAGCACCAGAGACGAATCGCTCGAAACGATGCTGAACCATGGACATAGAAATAAATTATTATTATTATTCCTATATCCATGTGCTGAACCAACGATCGCAGCGTCGATCATTCGGAAAAGATTTGGGGCACAGCGTCGTTCCGACTGTTCCTCGACACCTTCGAGTTGTCACCGTCTTCTTGGGCCCTGAATCACACAAGCTTAGTTTATGTGGTGGTAGACCGTGAGTTCCGTCGTAGACGCGACCGTAGAATCAGCCTTAACGCGCGCGACGATTAAATAATGTTGTTTGTTATCAAATTAATTATTGTTATTTATTATTCCCGGAGACAGTAGCGTGTAGATACATTGTGAAACGCGTTAAAGTGAACGTTGAATCTGTTTGGAGGTTATGTACCAATTATGGTTGAATCGGAGATGGATGAACCGGATGAGAAATCGATAACGAAAGTGTGATTTAATAATTTTGTTACGTTAACAGATTTAAAGAAGGAGAATTTCATCCATGTCTGATTCACGGTTTCCGTTTTGATAGCACGATTTGATCGGTAGATCGAAAGTGGAGGAATAATATATAAGGTCGTTTCGTCGACGGAACTCGCCTCTATAGTCGAGTCGCGATTCTGTCTGTATTATATATATATACATATACTGTGTACATAGATCGATAGTCGTGTATTTATATATATATATATATATCTATTGGTAACTGTATTGATTATTACTGCTATCATTAGTGTCATCATTGTCATCGGTATTTATCATTATCTATTCGAATATTTATCCGTACCATCGGTAACGATCCTTAACATCCACTCTCCTCTGTAAGGTATCTATCATAAAAATCGCCTTCTCCCCCGCCACAAGAGGTTGTCTTTACAATCCCACATTCTTTGTTCACTGTCACAGACAGGGTGTCCCAAAATAAGTGTAAATCCTTGAACAGGATGATTCCTGGGGTGATTTGAAACAATGACTTCAGGAATCACACCTTTCAAGAACTTACAAGTATTTTGGGACACCCTGTATATACCACCGAGTCACACTTTTATTAAACGTGTTGTGCGATTTCATTACCACCCGATTTCCTTTGAATTTTACCGTATTGTTACCACCGCGTCACGAATCACAAGCCAGCATTTCTATTTATTACAATACCACCTGGTCATTTTTACTACTACCTTCTTCCTTTTTTTTTTCATCATCATTATTATTGTTCTACCGTCACAGCTGCCGCTGCTATACATCTGTATTTTTACTATATTACTATTTACTTACTTACTTACTATTTACTTACTATTTTACTTACTTACTTACCTTTTTTTTTTTTCTTTCTTCATTTCACTTGATCCGCCACGACGTGTTCACCGCAAAAGAAATAAGATAGAATATATGTCGGAAACTTTAGCGAACGTGGAACGATAGCGAAAAGGGGAAAACACCCCCGTGTGTGTGTGTGGCGTAGCCCCGTGCTAGAGAAAGAGCGAAACATTTATCATAAATGGCACAATTTTCTACGATTTTTTACTTTTTTAGGCGTGATGATTCTTCCCTCTTCTTCTTTGCAGTTTTTGTACGATACTTTACAGTCCTCTCACGATTTTTTATAACTGTAATGCGCTGCCTACCGCCCGCTGCCTTCTACCACTTCTGCGACTGGCAACCTTTCTTAACGGGTGCTGAAGCGACCGAGTCTGTGTGTATCTTTTTGTTCTTTCTTAAAGTGAAATTTAATCGAGTTTCGCTAAATACGGGGTAGTTCGATGGGCCACAACCCTATTTTCTCTGGATATTGACACCGGGAGGATTAAGGTTTCTTGTGTGTGTGTGTTTACCACACCCCCTCCATCCCCTCGATGCAAACGAGAAACATCGTTCTCACTTCAACGTCAGGATTTAGTCCATTAACGATGGAACTACCGACCATAAATGTGAATTCAATCGAAAAAAATGAATGGCAAACTTTTCGATAATTTATAAATGATTGCTTCACGTTCGTCAGAGTTGGAACTTCATTCTGAGCTTTAAACGGTTAATGAGATCACATAATTGTTTGCCAAATGTCGACTAATTCAAGGGAAAGTATTATTTCATTAAAGAAATTGGATTGTCCACGTTGAAAACGTAAATAATGAATTTACCCATATCTGACGTTCATATCGTGATAAAAATTTGAAAAAGATCTAAGATAATGAAGATTGTTGGAACAATTTTAGCATCTTAACTGTCACAGTGGAAAAGGCCGTACGTAGCCAGACACGATTTGTTACGTTTTTCAAGTGATATTCGTCGACAGTATACGCATTCGGATAATAGAATATAAGATGCACCAATGAATGAACATTACATATAAAAACAATTAACTCAAGTCACTGATATAAACAAATAATTAAATATTGAATGTTTCAATTCCTTTTCTTCATATTCAAACAGTTTTCACGCCACTGATTAGAAATTCATTTACCACTTAATATTGTTCATTCTCCGATAAAATCTGTGTATTTTTCCTTTTCAATTGAATCGATTACATTTATCCAACTTTTCAACATCAAATCTATACGTTCTAAACAGGTACAGATATTAAACAATCTAACTTCCATGTGACCGATATTTATTAATATTACGATCGTTTAAAATTCAATTTTAATAGTTACAAAATCTCTTAAATGTTCATTCATTGCATTGGCCCCAGTAATAATTTTTATCCAGTAATTTTCGACCACTTCGGAAGTTCTAACGTTAAAAGTTTCATCCTGCCCACAGAAGAATACAATTTAATTCGTACATCGAGTTATTGCAGATTATTTAATTTCCTTATAATCAGATCTGATGTTTCTCGTGTACACGCCAGGGGATGGGACACGTGTTTTAACGATACTAACACGCTTGGAATCGTATTCAGAGTGCACGAAAGAGAGCGGAGCCACCGAACTGCTCGATGACGAGTCCTCGTTCCTATAGGATCGTGAGGAACGATTCCATTCGGAGGATCCTCATCGAGCAACGGATAGAAATAGCGATGCAATCGACGCAAAAGGCGTCTGACAATAGCTGGAAAGCGGTGGCAAGGAGGATCGGTCCTTCGTGCGACCGTTTTTCGAACGTCAGTTAACATATATATACAAACGATCTTCTCTTCCGTCCGAGGTGACCAGTCTTTCCGTACGCTGAACGTAATCTCACGATTTACAAATTTCAATCCATCGATCAGTGTTCGAATTTCTTCCAATACGATATTGGCTACTTTTTTTTCATTTGTAATTTCAATGGAAATTCGAATATCCGAGTATTCAGGATGACGAGTGGACTGCGGATTTTAATGCGAAAATGACATTTTTCTAAAATAATTCATACAGACAAGAGCAAACGTCTGAATTTCTTTTCCTGCCTTAATAAGTATTTTATTGGACTCAGAATACAATGTAAAACTCGTTGCACTTGATGAAAGTTTTGTCTTTGATTTGTATTTTTCAGAGCCCTATAAATGCATAAAATCCGCAGTCCAGTGATGAGAATATTGAATTTACTAGGTAGTTCGAGTTAGAGATACAGCGACTCGTATATTTGTTCGAAAACTACAGAAATAACGATTCGGTATAAAATCTTTTATACAAAATATTTATGTATTTTCAGTGTCGTCTTTTCGTGATATAAATTTTTTTCAAAATTTTCAAGACTAAACTCGTATTTGTTGGTAAATAATTTTACTGAACTGGAAATGACAGTCCTCTGACTAAGACTAAGTCGTATCTACTAAGACGTAAGTCGCTGTGTCCGTTCCTCGTGTTCAGCTTTCCGATTCTCACTGTGACAGTGCTCTGCTCCACGGCGTGAAATGGGACCGAAGTGGGAGGTCAGGTAACGAAGAAAGAGGACGAAGATATTTTTTCGGGGCAATTTCCGTTTTAATATAGTTAATCACAATGAAAGGAACAGTTTGGACCCTCGAGGGTTCACACGGGAGTCGACGTCCGCCATTTTCCTCGGTCCGTTTCCGTTTTCGCGATCGTTTCGTTATCGCGTGCAAATGAAACGTTGGTGACGATATTTTTCATTCGAAAAATAATAAATAGACTGTGGATTATTCTGATTGAATATTTAAACTTTTTGCAGGTTTTGACTTTTTTCCCTTTTTAACAAAGCAGTCTTCACGTGTTCGTCTACTCCACTGTGGTCGATTCTATTACAGTTCTGTCTTGAAAAACCTTGCAAAAGCCTAGTAAATGACTACTACATTTCTAAAAGATTTTTAATAAGAATTGTATACAACTACACTCCATTCAAGAACATTGAATAATTTCTCAATTTATAATTTACATTTCTTTGCCTAATGGTCATTCACTGGTGTGCAGTCAATTAGTGGTTGGTTTACCCTATATATTTATGCAAATAAATAATTCCGTTATTTCACACTCAAAAGTGGAATTCAGACTAGAAGCTTCGGACGGTTTTTTATCATTTTCAAATGCAGTGTAATTATAACGAGTAGTATATTAACGAAAAATTTCACAAGATCGACCTCGAGGGACCACGAAATTTTCGGTTCAAAATCGCAGATGTGACTCTTTCTTCGTCCCTGGCGCTCCATCCCCTCCCCGTGAAGAGCATATCTACGGCCTAACATCGGCCGTGTGTGCGAGGTCTCTCACGACACACGTCCATTTGTCTCTATCGCTATCAACGTGTGTACAAATCATAAAATTTGTACATATATGTAAATATGCAATACATGTATAACGTGTGTATATACATATACATATATGTATGTACATACTTGTACGGTTTACGGGGTGCTTGGGACACATTTCTAATCAATGGTGGATGGCAGGTGCCGGCCATCTCGCTAGCTTACGAGGCACCGGAGTCGGACATTATGAAACGGCAGCCCCGCGATCCTTACAGAGACAATCTTGTCAACCGAAGGTGGGTCACCAAACTACCCACCAGACGAAATCACAGCTCCTATTGTTCCAATGCCGCAACACACACACACACACATCGACACGAAAACATACACACATACATATCACGGGCGGCCAAACGTCTAGAAATTTCATATTTTGTTTTTTTTTACGTGTTTCATTAGTTTAATAGAATTTAGTTTACAGAATTCGTCAATTTTTACGAATCTTTTCGCGAAACTTTTTCCGTACAGTGTTCCGTCGATTATTGTCAATAACTCGGGTCCGCGTCGTGACAAACATCGAACAGGAGGAATGCTTCAGACCCTCGTAAATTTGTTTTTTGCCTAGGCAGATTCACTTTTTTCCCTCTGCCCCTACCTGACCACGCCCCCATGGTTTGTAGCACGATCGTTCGACAATGAAGTCATCCAAAACGTACACGATTGCGTCCAGTGTGGCATTTAATATAAGTATTTGGAAATAGAAAAAAATCGGTGATTTCTAAAAAAGAAAAAAGAAAACAAATCAGTGTTTGGCCTCCCGACAGACACAGAGAGCACACCCAACTCGACCATATGTATGTGTGCACGACGCGCATATATGTATATGCGGACACTGGTTGTGTTTACACTAGCAAAACGTAACAGAGTGTCTACTGATGTCCGATTCGTATCCACGTTTGTTTTACAATTTTACTGGACCATACAGATCTCTCGTTGTTCGTTGGTTATATATAAATATATATATACATACATACCTATATACTCGCTTGATATTTTACTCTTATTCTGTCTTTTTTTTTCTCTTTTTTTTCTTCTCTTCTTCATGCACGCGACAACGAAAGTGTGTTTTTGATCGTATATATATAATGTACGCACTTTCATTCTGCACTTGAAAATATATTTTTCTATTCGAGGCGTGAACGCGATAAAAAAACGCTTACAGAGCGTGTATGTATATATACAGGGTGTCCCATTTAAATCGACCCACTCGAATATCTCCAAAACTGTTGACGATATTACAGAATGTTGCAGACAAAAGTTACATTGTATCAGGGGGCACACTTTCTGATGTAACTTTTTCTATGTGGACGCGTGGAGGTCATATGAAGGTCAACTTTGTTTTCTTTAATGGAATCGGATACTTTTTAATGCATTAATTCGCCTATGGAGGGAATAACAAGTAGCTTCAGCAGTGCATTAAAAAAATACACGATTCCATTTAAAAAAAAAATACAAATTTGTCTTTTAACTTTTGTCTGAAACATTTTTTAACGTCGTCAATAATTTTTTAGACATTCGAGTGGATCGATTTGAATGAGACGTTCTGTATATGTATACACTCCCGTTCATAAGTCACCGGACACTTGTGTGTTTTGAGAAAGAAAATGAAAATCGAAACAGAAATGTAACAATCTTGAAGGAATTTTATATTTATCATTCGTTAACAAACTCCCATTTGATTAACACAGTTAGCTAAGAACTACCTTAAATAGATATTTCAGATTCATCGCAACAGAGAATACAATTTATATTATCTCTCTCCTCGCGATATGCAAAATTAATAATTCTTTTATTTTGAAATTCAAGTGACTTTTCGAGTCTGATTCTTTTCTATTCCATCGTTTAGTATCGTAAGTGTCCGTTGACGTGTGGGACAGGACACAAGAGCTCCATTTAAAATTCGCGACGAAAATCGTAAAAAAATCGGTTGCCCGATGTATTCTCGTGATTTATTATCGGAAAAATATATTCGTTTTTTCTGTTTTATTTTTTTTTTTTTCTGTTCGACGACGACACGCAGCATCTCTCGTCGTTGAAAAAGATTTTTTTATTGTCTGTCCTCGAGATCGGGAAACGTTACACGCGAGTCACGGTTGACACTCTATGCAACGATTTCAGAAAACACGTCCCTAAGAATTACTAACCCCTAGTTGAATGCCGAATGCTTTTTTTAGCCGTACACACATAGAATCTTTCGCGTGCGATCGCTAACGTTGTACAGGACGTCGCCCCGTTTGATTCTTTGGTCGTTCAGAGAGAGTAGACGATTCGAAAGGTACAAAAAAAGTGGGGTGGGGAGAAGAACTGATAAAGCTCTACGTGTCGAAAATCTTAACAAATTCAGGACGGGTCGTAATTTTGTTTTTCCAACCCCATGGAAATGAATTTTTTTTTGTAAAAGAAATTTATAAATATTTTCAAATATACAATTGAGCCATTAGAAAAAACTTTGTGAATTTCACTAATTTTCATTGCTGACAAAACAAGAACTAATGATACTAATTAACTGATACTGAAGTAATAACTGGTGATGCTCAAATAAGAACTAGTGATACTGAAGTAATAACTAGTGATACGAAAGTAATACAAGTATTATTAGAAGTATTACTTTACAAAATCTTACTGCTTATTTTCATAAAAGATACCAGACGACTGTATCCAAATGACAAAATCGAAACCATCATATTGAAATTATTCTACTCATTACCATCAAGTTACTGCATTCTTTGCTTAACTGAGTAACATAGTACCACGATCTCGAATAATAAAAAAATATCAATTGTTTAAATCATACTGTATTAATGATACTGTTGCTTATTGACTTATGCAATTATTCCAACAAAATTCTGGCCTATCTCCCCCATTCTTGTGGCGACCTTCGTCTGGGTTAAATATTCGTTATTGGGTAACCAGATCGTTCATCCGATCCTCTATCTCTCGAGAGCACCAAGAAATCAAGGGAACGTTCCTTTCATCGCCAAGTCTCTCTAACGACATCATCCCGCGAACAAAGCTTGAAAACTAAAAAAAAAAAAAAATAGAAAAATTAACGCGTTATCGTGTTGCATTGATTAACCGTTTGCACCAAGGTATGCGTAATACATACGGAGTAAACGCTGGGCATTAGAGGGTCTCTCGAGTATTCGAATAGCGGAGAACGAGAGCCCAAAATCACGTTGATCTCTCGGTGAAGAAGGACCGCAAGTTCTGCACACACGAGAACCATGCACGGCCTTGTGAGCGAACGTTTCATGCGAATCAATTAATTAATTAACGATCCTCCAAGCCCCCCCCCCCCCTGTAGAGAAACACCAAGCACGAGCTTGGAATAATATCGGTTACTAACCGCTTGTACCAGCGGGCATTGAAACAGTTTCCGAAAGAAACATTTTTCCCTGTACAGCAAGTAACTTACGATCGTAATTTGTGATCCTCGAGTTACCAAAGTGACTCACCCCCGTTTATAGAGGGTGGTTCACCTAACGTGACCACCACAACGATTACTCGTGAATTATTGGTTTGTATGAAATGAATAATTTCGAAGAAAATCGCATGGCATCAAGGGGGACATTGCCAAGAGTTTTCAAACGTTATCCCCACCACTGGGTAGGTCCCCCGTGGAACCAGTGAAGCGTCCAATAGTGGGAATAATGTCTGAACACTGTGTCGAGGAGCCTTCGAACACTCATCGATGATTCACTGTAATATATTTTTTTACTATGTTACATTTTCATCAAGATTACACATTCACCTTCAGTTTGTTTTATTTTTTATGGAATGCCAAAATGCTTCTTCCCGAATTTCGATACAGTCTCAAATACTGCATAAAAAAGGTGTTATATCGATAGGTCTAAAGGAAACCTTTTTCTGAGATTTTATGCAGTATTTGGCACTTTTTCGAAATATTTAGGCATTCCATTTAAAAAACAACATTGAAGGTGACCGTTATATCTTGATAAAAATTGTACGACAGTACAGAAAATATTATTGATTTACATCTCTTCGGTGATACACTCCACGATGTGACTTTCGTTTGAAAATATTTTTTCGGTTCAGTCCACGATAATGCCACGATTAATCGAGGTGGGTAGCACGTTCGGTGAACCCACCCTATATGTCCCGGGGTGTTGCGTGACCAACCTCTATCGCGCGTCTTTCTATCGTCGATCCTCTGACGAGAATCTGTCTTCGCTGCCAATCTGGTTTCATTACGATCTGAACGCCTTTACAAAGCTAATTGGACCGATGACACGCAGCAGCCAGTCGCATGCAAACCGCCGGTCGTGTGGAGCTGATCCCGCGTGGAACTTGTAGATTTCCAGCGTAACTCGATTCCGCGAATCAGGATTTGGTATCTGTATCATAACCAGCAAAAAATCGAATCGTGGAACGGAATTCTTATTGTGTTTCCTGATCTTTTTCGTTCTTTTCTTTCTGTCTCTCGAAGATTCTACGGTCAAGCTGTATAAAAGGAATTCTTGATTGGCTAAACGCCCTCGATATGCGTCCGCCATCTTTGAAAACAGTATTTAACAGTTTGCAGAGCTGCAAAAGCTCGAAAATGATCATATTTTTTTTTAGGATAAAGTTACCCTCAACTTACGGTAATGTAATGGAGGGAAACATTGGGTACTTTACGTGTCAAAAAACTGTTGCTGTTGAAAATAAGAAAAATTAATATACATAAAATACGTGAAAATAATCGGTGAATTTTAAGGCAACTACTTTTGGAATCGAGAAATTCGAAGGCAACACCTTTTGTTGTCGAGAAATATATACAATTCCTGCGTGATCAGCACCCAACTTGACAGTTCACCGTTCACGATGTTTGAAACGACACCTGTGGCCTGCTTTTCTCTGTGTCGGGGCCCGGTATCTCGCCCTGTCTCACGGTTCGACGCGAGCCTGCACGCCCCCTAGGCTCCTGAGACGACACATTAAAGGTGCGTCTTCACGTGACAGTGAATCGTAACACTTTCACGGTGATGACAGTAAACTGTTATGTCTAAACTGCGGCTGTTTATGCACTTATAGCGTACCTTAAGTCGAAAAACGTTTAATAAAGTTAAACACTATTTAAGGTGCGTATCCACTTATTGAGTGTTCTCGGACATCGTATCACCGTTGTGTATCAATGTGGACGGGCAAACGTTGCATTGTTACGCATGAAAGTTTATCGTATGGCGATACGACACGATGATACGCAACAAATGGATACGCACCTTTATGGGTTATTATTATCCTCGTAGCTTCAGCGGTCTAAATACGATATTTCGTCGTCGTGAAAATTAGATGTCGCATTTTCATGGGGCATTAAGTTTACATTGTAACTGTGCAGTGTCACGAGAAAATTCCAATGACTTTGTCACGTGAAGACGTACCTTTATGACCGTACTGTGCACCGTGAGACACGGGCTGTCGCGGCCCAGCGATCTGTGTCTGTCCTTTGTCTGTCTGTCTGTTCTGTGCCTTGCGCTTTAGTGTGAAAGCATGCCTCGTCGTGAAAAGCAACCGATCGTAAACCGCCTGCATTTCGATCCGGTAAGTAATACGCATTATAATCTCGACTACGGCTTACCGTTCTAATAACACACACCACCATTAGGGCTAATTAGGAGCTAATGTTAGTGGCCATACACGAAGCGCTTCTTTTAACCGTCGCGACACCCGAAGAGCCGATCAACATTCCCACGATCGAGAAACAACCGAATTGTGTCTTGGTTGATCGAGATATAGAGCTCTTGCGCGTGTATGTACAGTAAACCTTGGATTAGTGCCCAAAAATTGGGACTGAAGCACGAGCGCTTACGAAGTAGAAGAATCGATTCCAAGTATAGAATGAACGCCGAGCGTAGAAAAGGACACCAAACAAAAACGAAAGAAAGACCGACAAAGTTTACATGCCTGTGTGTCAGTGAAACAACACTCATGCAACAATGACAATGTTTTATTTATTCTTTTTTTACAAAAACTTTTCCTAACGTATTTGTACGATTTTTCTGATTAAAATGACACCGAACACGATATAATTTTGATTTAATCAGAAATATCTCGCAAATACAATAGTGAAAGTTTCATTGAAGAAAAAAAAGATAAAAAAATCATCGATACGCAGGCATTTAATCTTTTCTGAGCTCCCATTGAGTTACATTGTATGCTTGACTGGTAGTCAGGGGACGCCACCCCAACGGTGGGAATGAATACCAAGTGCTTAAGCTGTAGATTGTATCGAGCACTAATCAAACTTTTACTGTACTCGGTTCGATAACGTGGAGGTGCTCGAGAAATTCGGTTCTTCGGGGGCCGTTGTCCCGAGATACGCAGCACACGCGTACTCGGGCGTACGTTCGACAATTTTTTAGGGCGGTCTAACCCATCGCCTCTGTGTCCTCCAGGCTTATATCGATGGCGTACGGTCAGATCGGTATGATCCAGGCGGCCGCCGGTTTCTTTGTCTACTTCGTGATAATGGCTGAGAACGGATTCTTACCGTTGCATCTTTTCGGCATCCGAAAAATGTGGGACTCGAAGGCTATCAATGATCTCCGCGACAGCTACGGCCAGGAATGGGTGAGTAAAATAATTAGACATGAAACGTACCATTTCACGGAAGAAACTTTAACAGGCGTTTTATCGTTTAAAAAATCGGTATCTTTTTTTACTTTACGTCTTATATCTTGGAACTGAGCGGATATGGGGGAAAATATTGAAGACAATAGTTATAGGCAATTAAATAATCTATAAAACAAGATATGTTTCGTTAAGGTGGCGCCACTAGTTGTGCTGCAAATTGTTTTTGCAAATGTTTTTTTCGATTATTTTATGATGAAATGGTCCCAGTATACTATGGGGATTGAAAAGAATATATTCAAATAAAAATCTGTGCCTCAAAGAGTTAACGGTTATGTATACTCGTAACGAAAAATCTCTGGGCTAGAAGTAGTAGCGAAATGGAATGTAGGCGCAGGGGGACGTTGTTGATGCTGACACGGTTCTTTCCCAATCTCTGCAGACGTACAGGGATCGCAAGACCCTGGAATTCACCTGTCACACGGCCTTCTTCGTGTCGATCGTGATCGTCCAATGGGCCGACTTGATCGTCTGTAAGACGCGACGTAACTCCATCATCCATCAAGGAATGAACAACTGGGCCCTGAACTTCGGTCTGGTGTTCGAGACCGCCCTAGCCGCGTTCCTAAGCTACACGCCTGGCATGGACAAGGGTCTTCGCATGTTCCCTCTCAAGTAAGTAGAGAGCTTTACATACTTACTCTTTGTCTCTATTATCGAAGAAGTATCACAAGTACATTTTACTGAGAAAGGTTAAGAAACAAAATAATCGTTTGGGAATTACTGTATATTTTTTGTGTTCTAAGATGCACAGGTTGGAATTAAAAATAGCACAAGGGTAACATTTCATACACGAACAGTAGGTTTTTTTAGTGCAATAACTTTTTTTCTGAATATATATGTATAAAGACTACAGTTAATATTGAGTCGAAAAAACAAAACACAATGATTGAATCATGCAATCACTTTTAACAGAGTCATCATATTTAATATTAGAACTACCAAATCCGTGAAAATCACGGATTACAGATTTACTATTTTGCCATTACTGGAATTATAGTGGTGTTTTTGGCGGAATTTATTAGGGCTTTTAATTTGCCATAACTTTTATTCTGTATATTATTGTATTATACAATTTAATTTCGTATGCATTCCATGCTGGTAGTTCTAGTGTTAACCGTTTCAATAATGTGGGCTCGGCGAATAAACGAATATTTCTGAAATTTCAGATTCGTCTGGTGGCTGCCCGCCATTCCGTTCATGTTCGCCATCTTCATCTACGACGAGACGAGACGATTTTACCTGCGCCGGAATCCAGGCGGCTGGCTCGAGCAAGAAACTTACTACTAGACGCGAGAACAAGGAGAATTAATCATACACGCAGAGCGCGCGCGCAAGAGTAAGAGAGCGAGAGAGGATGCAGAGAGAATGATATGTGAGTGAGAATGAGAGAGCGAGAGAAAGTGAGAGAAAGTGAGAATGAGACGCATACCCGCGCAGATATACACCGAATAACAAAAAAAAAAATTAAATAAATACTAAATAATTAAACAACCAAAAAAAAAAAATAATGAAAGCAACAACAACAACAAGAACAACAACAACAATTAAATCACTCACGTTTAAACACACAACATTTTACCCCCCAATGGGGCGTGCTATATCCGGGTCTATCCGTACTTGTCGCGAGATCACGAGAAATACATATATCTATATATATGCATGTGTAATTAATATTCAGAGGGTTGGGGAGGGGGGTGGGGGCAGAGAGGTTCGATGGGGCCGAGCCGTATCGTCGTCGCTGGAACGAGTGAGGAAAACTTGGGATCATTACGAACCGACAAGAACGATGGAGAAGACGGTGGTGGTGATGATATCTTGCAGCCAGAATGTAGGGGGGCGGAACGCTGTTGAGAACAGAGGCCAGACACGATGGGAGAGTGTAAAGTAGAAAGATGAAGAAGAAATTACGAACCGAAAGGAAATGAGAACAAAACGAACGAGAAAAAACAACACAATTAATATATATATATATATATATATAGAAGAAAAAAGGCTGCAGGGAAAAAGACAAAGGGAACGAAAGATGTATAAAAGGAGGGGGAAGAAAACCGTGCTCGTCGTTCTGATAGTTTCTTGCACGCGCGTGCCCGGTGTAGTATCGTTTCGCGCGCGCGAAAAAAAAAATCGATTGTTCGAGAAACATCGAAGAGAAATAGTCGACGAAGATTTCCGCTGGTTCTACGAGCAACCTACGCATCGGTGGGGGAAGGGGGAAGACGAAACGGTTCCACAGGTACACATATATACCTGAGTCTGTCGAGAGGGTTCTAGATATTCGGTGCTGCCCGTGTGTTATTTTGGTCTTCGACGGGAGAAGCTGGACGATTCTGGTGCAAAGAGATAGAGAGTCTATTGTAGGGCCTAAACGGAGGGTAGAAGACGCGAATAGAGGTAGAGGACGAACATAAAGAGTGAGAGGGACAAATCGATGGACGACGCGCATGTCCGTGTCGTGATGGATAAATAGCGTGGATCAGAAGGAGTTGCAGCGGAAGAACTAGGATCCATGGCGTCATTAGTCTTGTGGATATCGAGAAGTACTCATCAGGCATACCCTGTTAAGCATTATCACCACACTAGTTGGACCATGGATTGTCCTCGTCGTAGTAGAAGTTCCGAAGAGGATAGGGGGGGGGGGATATAAAGGAACGACGTCTCGTGACACACACATACACCGAAGAAGAAACTTGAATAGAAACTTAATTTAACCACTTAATCAACGGAGACCATCGGTACCGCTAGATTGGCACGCCCTAGAGATTAGCCACGAGATGGTATGATAGGGAACGCCGGATGTGGAGGAGTTTTGGGACACCTAAAAACGAAATAAATCTAGAAACAAGAGGCAAAAAAAAGAAAAGAAACGAAAAAAAAAAAATAACAAAACAGCACGCAGAGGGAGAAAGTGCGTAATAGAAGCGCGTGTCGCGGATTACTCGTTAATTAATTCAGATCGCAAGTAATGTTGTTCGGGCTTTCGATAGCCTTATGAAGTCCGTGTAGCTGCCGAGGCCACAGGGATAGTATATCGCGTCCCGTATAAGTTAATCCAAGATTAGTCAAGAGAGTGAGAGAGAGAAAGAGAGTCTATGCACCGAGGATCGCCGCGCAGAATGGGAGACGAGGAGTGGGGGATAGAACAAGTCCCCAGAGTGGGGTGACGTGGAAAGGTGTGCAACGAGTCGAGAACAGTTCCGATAGGGTTGTGTTGTACCCGTGGACACTGGAGAGAAGAAGAGAGTGGAAAGAGACAAAACACACACGAGGGAGGCCGAGGGTAACCGAAGTACAGTGACAATGTGTGCGTAATATGGGAATGATTATCAATCGGGAATCAGTCTACCCAACCGACGACGGGGGAATGTACACGAGAGATAGAATACCGAATGAACGACGGAGACGTGAAGAGAGAAGAAGAAGAAGAGGAAGTAGTACTGTTTGTTCAATTACGCGAGCGAAGCGGGTGTGGACGCGATCGTTCGGTAGTTAATAAGGTCCGACGTCGCGGGCATCGGCTTTGGTACTCTGGGACATATAAAATGAATTCTGAAAAAAATGTTGTTGATTAAAAAAAGCGCAAAAAAAACACAAAAAAATGATAGAAAAAACAACACACACAGATACACACACAGACACACACACATACAGCGAGCTAAATAGAGAATACGAGAGTTTAAAGTAATCGGCGCCTGGCCTGGGAACCCCAGAACGGTTTTTCCGGGGTTTAACCCAGGGCGCCTACCGATAGTCGAGGTAAACAGGATATACAACAAAAAAACAAACAAACGCTAGTAGAGAATGGTAATGTACGTAGGAGAGCACAGAGAGAAGAGAGAATAAAGCGGTGAGCACAGAGAGAAGAGGGAATAAAGCGGACATAAAGGAAACAGTAAAATATACAATATATATATATATATATATATATACATACACACATACATACACGACATACACGTGCACACACACAGACACAGAGAAGGAGAGCGAGAGTGAGAGAAAGATGGAAAGGAGAAAACATTCTTACTTAGGTGAAACAACAAAAAAATGAAAAAGTAAAAGAAAAAATGGTATAAATTCATTCTCTTAGTTTTGTCATAGGTTTAAAGAAACGCCAGCGGGACAGCTCGCTCTATAAATTCATTGACCCCCGAACGCAGAACGCCCTGTACCAACCAACCCCCGCGGGTCTGTCGTGCGTGTGTGTATATATATATATATATATATGTATATGTGTGTGTTCACACCCCAAAACAAGTGTGTCGATACGACGCCCCTTCGAAGTTTTTTTTTCTGTTTCTTTATGACGCGCAAAACCGTACACTAACAAAGAGATAAACGACGACGACGACAACGACGAGAACAACAAGTAGAACAAAGAGAAATATACCAACGACAAAAGAGAACGAAGGTGACTTAAAATGCCTGCCACACACACACACACACACACACACACACGCGCGCGATCATTTTTCAGGCCGGGACGATCCGAGAGAGAGAGATAGAGACAGAAATAGAGACCTTACCATCCGACGTATACCCTTCACGAGTAAACTCGGCTTCCGTTAGGGGAGAAAGTGACTTAGTAAATTTATTTCAAGTACTGGAATACATGTTAAACCAAATGTTAATTTGACATAAATTTCAGTAACTTCCAAAACTAAATGGTAGCAGGCCAGTCGCCTACCTCACCTTTTCCCAGGCCGAATTTGCACGCGAGGGTATACCTCTTGTTCTCGAGCTTTCTCTCCAACCGCGCGTGACCACACACGCTCTTTCATCGATTCTAGAGATGGCATGAACTACTACTTGTGATTCGACCACGGTTCGTGTTCCTGATCACGGTGATTTTTCACAGTGTATCGTGATTGTTCGTGATCGTTTCTGATCGGTGGAGACCAATTAGTCCTTTCGACGCGTCACGTAACCTGTACATTTTGTATTAACGACATCCAAAACGAACGACGACATCCAAATGACGAGTAATTGAATAAATTAATGATTATAAGTTCTAATCTATATATCACATAACCATATACGTTGTATAATTACAGTAGATCGTTCTTTCGTAATTTCTTTCTTTTCTACCGATTTTTGAAAATACAAGTAGTAATGTATTTCGTGTTCAAATCCTATTGAATGTTTTTTTTTTGTTTAGAGATCAAGAATTACGATCATAGTGAGCGAATTCACTCAAGATAAAAAAAATCACGTCCGTGATCGTGATCTGCAATCACTGTGATAAATCACTGTTAGTGATTTTACACACCATCTCTAATCGATTCACACGCGTTCCGTCTTTCTTTTTTTCGGCCCTAACCTCTAACACGTTTCTCCTTGTTGCTAGTTTTAACGGTTTCCTGAGGGCGCCTAACGCCTTTAGCTAGGGGGGGGGGCGTGAAACGAATAGGCGTTGGCCCTGCGTTTTAGGGGCAAAGAATCTAGAGACTATAGGTATCTAGGGCCTTTAGGTTAGAGAATCTATCTCTCCACGTCCGCGAGACGCGCCTTCTTCTTACATACATCCTATGAACTCACTGGGAAAAATGTGTTACATCGTTCACTGACCAAAGTGAACGGGAGGGGGGATTCCCAGCGATTGGATAACCAAAAATAAAAGTGTATCACCGCGTTCGCTGGTTCGTTCGTTTTTTTTTTTTTTGTTTGCTTTCATCGTGGCGAACCGAAACGTCGAGGATCGTAGCTTAGAACGAGAGCGAGTAAAAGAGAGAGAGTGCGATGACGCGCTTCTGACCTCGGCGACCCTGGCCCCAAAAACTACCCTAAGTGTTCAATATAAATCTAGGTGTGTTCTTGAGGTGTGCCACGTGTGGAAAAAAAAGCCACCCACATTCCCCCACGCCCTCGCCAGGGTTACATCCAGTGTCTCCAGACAAGTAGCTATCTATAGACTAATTCGTCGGAGTTTTATAAAGGTCCAGGGGTCTTGTCTCGCATAGAGAGACCATGCGCGCTCTGCACACTATGTGGCGTTTATTGGTATTAATCCGTGGTGACGTCATACGCTTGAGGAATGTAAAGGATCCTTCAGATATATATAATACTGATGAAATATAAAAAAAAAAACAAAATAATAATAGAGAAATTATTTATTTACGTAATAATTTTGGTAAATTGAAGTAATAAGTATGTCGTAATATATACGTATATGTACGTATTATTTGTATTATTTTGTTTTTTTACGTTCCATCAATATTACATACATCTGAAGGATCCTTTGCATTTCTCAAACGTGTGACGTCACGGCGGATTAGTACCAATAAACGCCATACGTTGTGCAGGGCGCGGATGATCTGTCTACGCGAGACAAAGGCCTCTAGAGCAATATAAAACACCAAAGATCAAATCTATGGGTAGTTATTTGTCTGGTTACATCACAGGCGGCCTTCTGAGGGTTCGGGACGGGCTCTCCTCTCGCTGTTTTTGATGAACTGATCCGTTACCGCCACAGCGGGGGTGTCCTGTCTCGTGTAGTAATTCGACTTGGGGGTTAGCGGGGGGAATTAATATTGAGAATCGTTCGTCGAGACACGCAGATCGCCGCAATTCGAATCCAACCGATAACGCTTTCAGGATAGATGACAGGGGGGGGGGATACGAATACACAGGGCCAGCAGTAAAGGTACGTTTTTACGTGACAGTGTCAAATTCATGGCTTTTATTATCTTGACAATGTAAACCAATGTCGCAAACAACGCGACATCTAGTTTTCACGACGACAGAAGTCATAACTGGACTACAGATTTTTATGCAAGATAACATTTTCTGAAGTGATCCATATAGATAAGAACAAATGTGGGAATTTCTGTCTTTTCTTAAGTATCATACTGGGTTCCGAATAAAATATAGAAAACTCGTTGGATCTAATGAATGTTCTGACTTTTAATGTATTTTACAGGCCCCTGTAAGCTATAAATGCATAAAAGCCGCAGCTCAGTCGTAACGTTTATAGTGTCACGAGCGTAATAAATCACGGTTTACTGTTACGTGAAAACTGGTGCCTTAAGGGTACCCGTCACGGTGCTGGTCGAACTTCGGACTAGAACCAGATACACGGTGTTCGTTCACGCTGGGATTCGTTAACTGCACGCCGGAAGATTCTTCTCATATTCGGGCGATTCGAGGACGAACGTTGTGAAATTGTTACACGGTTCGTCGAATGTATTCTCTTGCGAAGCGGTCTAGTGAACATAACCTGTACCTTACACAGAATCGCCGTGTGATATGTCAAAGATTTGTGGACTCTGTCGTGAACAGTAATGGCGACCGGTTAGGTCACGTGATCCCGACCTCTAACAGAAATCACAGTTTATAAATTAAACTGCGTATATGGTAGCTATCCCCCTCCCCATCAGATATCTATAGCTCGAAGTTTCGCTAGATTCCTGTGTTTTCTTTAATCAAATTTTGTACAATTTGAAATAGAGGTCGATCCACGTCGCCCACGAAGATCAAGGACAGTTCAGATTCGCGAATCGGGGATAGCGGCAGTTTCGAATGTGAACGAACAACGGAATCGATTCCCATTACGCGAAACGTTCCACCACCACGGTAATTTGTCTTATCAGCGACAGAGGAGAGACCCGCGAAATATCTGTCAGGCCGTCGTGTTATTCCGTTTTCCATGATGTTTCCGAATGTTTTTCACAGTTACAGAACCATGTTCGCGATGGCTGCCCGCGTCGGCACCTGGGAAGGGAGGGGGGAATCGATCGTCGTCATTACTGTCACAACGAAATCGAACGAAGAAAACGTGTTAATTGAAACGTGTAAATTGTTCGCCGAGAATAGATTGCCTTCGGCGGATCCACGTGTTTCGCGATAGGACACGCGGAACGGAGTGGGGAATGGGTTGGTAGAAGAACGATGGCCGAGTAGGAACAATTTTTTGGGGACGATCGAGAGGAGCGAAGGGAGGGGAAAAAGAGATGACACTGCGTTCGGCCCATTCGTTTTCGTGTAATGGTTCTCGCGATAAACGGTGCCCACGGAGCTGGATTACACAGGATCTCCACGGATCCGTGGTTTGTCGACAGGGTGTTCCGTGCCCGGGGGGCGTAGGAGCCCAGAAAAAAATGCTTTGCCGTCGTGCGCCTCTTTACTTTAGGCTAATATTTTAAACATTAATAATATAATAATAATAATTATAATATGATACATGTTACAATAAGATATTATTAGATGTAATTATTATATATGGTTTAGCCTAGATCGTGTTGTTGAAGAAAAAAAAAACAAAGTACGTATAAGCGAACAAAAAAATGAGAGAAAGAGAGAGAGAGAGAGAGAGAGAGAGAGAGAGAGAGAGAAAGATGAAGAAGATATGAAGTACGACGACGACGATGAGAGAAAGAGAGCGAGCGAGAGAGAGAAAGAGAATCAAGGGAAGCGGCGGTAAAAGGAAATTCCGGTCTAAGACCAAACAAATTTTGCGGCGGACTGAGCGGGACACTGACGATGAAATATTAATCCGTATTTGTTCTTTTCGTACGTCGATCGAACATTTCGTTTCGTTTTTTTTTTTTCTTTTTTTTTTTCGAGCAGTAACCTGATGACATTCGATGCTCCACATAACCCACAATTTTTGTCACGCTTAGAAGTTCTAGATCGTGCCCCATCTTTCGCAACGGGCCGTGGTATTTCTCTTGTCGCCTTTTTCGGTTCGATTTTTTTCTTTTCCTGGTTTTCCGTCGTTTACGGCCACGCGGGACAGATTTGCGGCCGTTACATTCTGCGAACCATTTCGACCCCCCCCCCCCCCAGCCCCTTTAATTCTCCTTCAGACGATTCGCAAATCCGATTCGCGTCCCGTAAACGAGCGTGTGGGCCTTAATTTGTCGTTAAACCGATCGTGTCGTAAAATGATTTTGATTCGGGTGAATTGGCGTACGAGCGGGAGAAAAAGACGACGCGTGAACGTGGGCGAAATAGAGCGAACGATTGTTTTGACACGGCGTGGTGGGTGGAGGGGATAGTCAGCCGTTTCTTAATTATTTTTTTTTCGTTGCCGCGATCAAACGCAGTTGGCGCGCGAACAATTCGAATCTTGTGAACGGACGAACGATCGACACACACACAGAAGGGAGAAACATATTATGACGATTTTACGCGAGCGAAACGAACAAAACGAAAACAATAAGAGAACAGTGTTTGTTGTGTCGAAAGGACACCCGTGGAACGTCGCCCCTGCGCAGCCCGCCACACTACGACAGAATCATTGAATGATTAAAATATAAACAAACAAACAAAAAAAATAATGAATGATGTTTTATTAATATTGTACATATTTTAAATAATTGAAGACGGACAAACAGATCGCGCGTGAATGTCGACCCCACCGGAAGATGGCCCTCCAACCAACCAAAGGGGACCGTCTCTCGCGTCGGGGTCCCCTTGTAACACTTTTTTCTGTTATTCGTTTAGCGCCGCATACACACACACACACACACACATACATCATCAGACACACTGTACACGGATACACACGCACGCACACGCCGAAAGCACGTGCGAACGTAAGACACACATATACACGCTCAGAGGATTCAAAAATGAGATAAAAGAAAAAAAGAAGATATAAGAAAAGTAATGAAAAAACGAAATGATGTACACCGCTCTACCAACTATCTCTTCTGATTGACGATTACTTTCATATTGATTATTCTGTAAGTTCTGTTTTCACACGTGAAATACATTAAGGAAGAAAACGAGAGACATTGTCCAACCCAAGTGTCATTACTTTTGATGTTAAATAAAAAATACATAATTAATAAAGCACTCTTTATCCTACCTTTCTGACTGGTACTTAAGCGCGTACGCGAGATGCCGAGGCCCAACGGCGAACAGTTGCAGGTGAGAGAGAGGGTGGAGGAGAAAGAATAATTCGAATTGTAGAGTAGTATTTATTACGCTTATATACACCTGTAATTATTCCAGCCATGTTTGATTCGTATAAATTCTAATTTCACGTACACCCCGTTGTCGTTTTCATTCCATCATCGACGGCGCTAATTTCTGTCTGTCCTTGTGTAGATTCCTTTTCCGCAGTCTTTGGATATGCTTCGTCAACTTCCCTGAGTTTTTAAGTTCCTCGTATTGCGAAACCAAGTTCAGTACCTTTTTCTCAGCTGTAAATGAAAAAAACAGAAACACGTTATTGACAATAAAAGTACGAATTCTTGTCAACAGAGTACAGGCTGTCCTGCAATATGTATTGATTGAAACAACACCTAAACTATTAACTGATATTAAATTAAAGTTCTTCAAAATCTTCTATGATACATCGGCGTATGTGTGTGTGAGGTAAATTTTTATAATATAATTTTTTCTTTAAAGGTTTCTCATGGCGTCAATAGTTTAGGGCATATCTTAATCAACACTTATTTTGGATATCCTGCACATGTAATCTAATGATAGTCTACATTTCTTCTTGAAAACAGGCTTTTCTCCTCTCTTGATAGCTTCCACTACTTCTTTCTTCTCTTGACTGATCTTCTCCTCCCTGTTATCTCTCTTCTTCTCTTCTCTTATTTGATTTTCTAATCGCTGGATAAGATATTTAATTTTCTTTATCATTTTTGGATCCTCAGTCTCTTCCAATTCCTTCTTCAGTTTCTTTACATCGTTCTCTTTCACATCACTGAGGAATCCATAAGCTTTTTTAAATTCTTTTTCCTTAAACGTGCCGCAAAGGCTATCGAATCTAGGGTCTCTGGGTATGTTTTTTTTCGCGTGTATAATTTCTCGAAATCGAGACACGGGTCTCTTCGCTGATATTTCTCGTGGCCTATTTTTATTTTCCCGCTTAAATTCGGTCTTCTTAACCTTTCTCGGTCCGAACAATGTTTCATTGTAAACTTTCGTGCCCAATTTTTCTTTAAGTTTCTGCAAGTCTTCGAAACTCATCTGTGAAAGTTCCAACCGGATCTGATCCTGAAACGTAATAATAAATTATTCTAACTACATTTAATTTAGAGACATGTTACTTCGATGGAGGGTAAAAATATAACCTGTTAAAAGGAAATTAGTAGAACAATTAATTGCAAGTATATTAAATCGAGACCTACCTGATCCTTCGTTTCGTCAAGAAGAGCATCCTCTTCGTCGCTCATGTTAAATCACAAAAAATAATCTTAAATTTGACAATCCTTTAGATACTTTCAATGAATACCCACGAAGTCGCCATATTTTTGTAGCCTCCAATGCTTTAAAGTTTAAAGGTATAGAATAAGTAGGTCACTTTTTATTCACCTTCTAATACAGGCTCGTCTTATCCCTAAAAAATGTATAGTGGTAGCATCAGACGAAAGAATGTTGATATTAATTACTATTTAACTCTTGTATTTGCATTCGTAAATATACTCACAAATAAACTTGTAGCGCGATCTACCGCAAAACACACAAGTTACTAGTCAATTAGTACATGATTTTCGTTATTAGGTGTCATCACTCTGTCATTTGACTACTAGCTTGCGCATTTTATCGTAGATGGCGCCACAAGGTCTGTTGAAGTAGTTTATTATCACGTATACAAAAATATTGATGAAAACGTTAGCAATTAACTTCTATTGATGTACAATATCAACCAAAAAGAGCTCAACAAGTGTACTACCACCATTAGCAAAAATATTTCATCTTAATGAGTCAGGTGTTTCTGTATGTTTCCTTATACATATACTGATTGTCTGAATTCATTATATTCCATTCAGTATCACGGTACATATACACACATATATGTACATACATATACATCTATGCACATGCAAAAGAGAGCTGTCATTTTAACTGATGACTCTCGAGTCGTCAGGCGGGATGCATGATTAGTATGATCGTCAGTTAGTATGTTTTCCTACACGTGTTCGTTCGTTCATACTTAGCGGTAACTTTATTCAGATTTCCTGGGAATTGCGCAACGTTATGAAATCCCTAATTTTACGTAACGCGTTGTATACCAATATATGCGTCATAATGATGACTTATTTCTATACAAGTATCACGTTATAATATCCCTCAAATGCGTAAAAGGACAATTGCGCTGCGTAAAAACCATGAACCTGTACAGTGATTCCCTCTACCTAACTTGTTACAAATTGAGATTTCAAGGTCATTGGATTCAACCGCGTAGTAAATATTAATTAATTGTATTATTACAAAGAAGAGCTATCCAATCATTTACTTCCACAATCATAATATGTATACGACTTAATAACAAGTATTCATTTGGCTTGCATTTTTACTTAATATATTAAATTGCCGAGGGATACATAGGAAATTCATATTTAATAATATACTACCAATCATCGTAAACGATATGTGTATGAGTGAAAACAGGAATTTGAAACGTATAAAGACATTTTAAACCCGAGTACATACAAATATTTTTAACATCGTATTTCTTGTTATTTCGAAATAAATTACAGGAAATGGAATTGTATTTTTATGTTATATGGATTTTTTATGCATCATAAATTTCAAATAAATTTGCCAGAATAACTAACCTACATTTCTGAATCGTAGATATCCGAAATTACGTTCCGAGGTGTAAATGAAACATTCACCACGAGGGGGAAGCACCGTCAGAGTTGTCTAAAATGGCGGGTGTGCTGTTCGAGGATATTTTCAACGTGAAAGACATCGATCCGGAGGGCAAGAAATTCGACAGGGGTGAGTCTGAAATGTTCTTTGTATCTTTGTGTATGTGCAAACATAGTTGTGCCGAAATATTTCGCGTTGTCTCGGAATTGTTAAGCGTTGCAGGCAAGACGCGCCGTCAACTTTTCGTTACGGAAATTACCGGGAAGCACATGGTGTGACAGGTTGATTGTAAATACAGATTTTCATGCGTAAATTCATTATAAAAGTATCTCAATGATTCTGGAGGTATGCTGTGTCTAACACTCAATGCTTTTCCATTGACGAAAAAGTTGCATTATTATTTTGATCGCCTTAAAGCGTATTAGTCATTTCTTAACCGACTCATCTTCTGCAGTGGCGGGAAATTTAAGACGCGAGTGAAAGAAACCACAGCTCTTAGCACTATACAGGCTGATGTTGTCAGTGTGACGTTTGCGATTGTCAACTAATAATGGGCGTTGACGCCACACTGAACGATAATTGTCTTTCGAGAATTAACAATAGCAGGTTACTGGTAAAAATTGCACGTGAAACTAGCCGGCCGGTGCAGTGTTAAAGTGAAACTTACTGTTAAAATCAACCGTTATCAATAATAACCATTATAAGTCGGTTTTCTAGCATTCTACAATACCTACCATTTTTATCCCTATCGATGATTTGCTGTACAACTAGTTTGTTTATGATCTTCAAATGTGTCTTCAAACATTTTAAATTCTTTATATTCCGCCTGAAGAAAATTAATGAAAAAAAAAAGAAATTTACAGATTTGTTTACCTCAAATACCAGGTAGTCCCATTAATACTGATATTGATATTAAAATTAAAACATTGACTGCATGTGGTGTGAATGTATATACGTTCTAAATAGAGCTAAACAAAAGATATCGTGCTTAGGACAACTTCTGCTATCAATATGCGATGAGTATCTGCGGTGTTTTAAACAATTTCTACTTCTTCCAATTTGTTTTACAAAACCGTGTTATTTTTCAAAAATAGTTCAGTTCAGTGTATTGCCGTGATGTGCCACATAGATACGACAGAAATCTGTCAGAGTGATTTTTTTTTTCCATGAAGAGACTGCGAGGGTCGAGCATGTTTGACATTAATTTGAAAGGCAACGCTTTGTGACAACCCAAGCCTTATTCTTCTGCTCGCCTTGAACTGTTATTCAAGATCTGTTACCCGCGGTTCTTTTTTTTCTCTTCCACCCTGTACATCGACCGAGCTCGCTCTCTCGACACGCGGACAAAATTGCGATTCGGTGACACGGGGAACTTCGCGAAACCGTTAGGAATCGTGGCCACGCGTGTTGTTCGACAATTTGCATTGTTCTCTACTTATCGCTACGGCTTATCGTTTTTCCTTTCAGTTTTACATTTCGCGAAGAGTGGCGACAGCGTATGACGTGTCTATTCGTTTTTTTTATCGCCGTTGCATTCGTTTTAAATTTATCCCAATTTTACGATCGCGAAGTTTTATGCGGCCCATATAAATTATTATGCGACACGCGCGGGTAATTTGACATCGGAAAACGTGGTAGAGTCGAAACGCCACGTACATATTGTTTACTGAGGAATATTGAAAAAATTATGAACGACCCCATCGAAACTGGTTGAAAATTTGTTTACAGTATTTTCAAATATTCTAGTTACAGTATTTCCCGATTTCCATTTGGCTTTATCGTCGCAGGTGGAAGTTGGCAAGCTCAAGGTCACTTGGAACATTGATACGCGTGCCAGAATAATGGCGTCACTACAACCATGTGGTTGTACTTCTTGCGTGTGCCATAAAAATCGGGAATTTATTTAAAACAATCGTAAAATAAATGGTTAAAAAATATTGTTTTTTAACTGACATAATTTTTATATGGTATTTTATGTCTCTACTGTAAGTACCCACAAAGCTCATTTTGATTAGTTTGTTAGTTCAGTAGTTATGATTTATTGAAAAAACAGGTTGACCCTAAATTTCAAACAGCTGTAAAATCAACAGTTTCCAAAATTTTCAAAAATCCTTCAATATACGTTTATTTATCGCTAAAGACTACAACATATTCAAATTTGAACAAAATCCGAAATGGTGCTCCAAAAAGTCTCCGATTTCGCGTGGAATGACGCAGGTACTAAAATTACATTTTCACATGACAGTCACGGCTTTTGTTGCCGTGGCACTGTCTGACAGTGAAAACCAATGTCACGACAACGTGACATTTAGTTTTCACGACGGCAGACGTCATAACATTTAGTGTTACGACCGTAAAAGTCACGATTTACTGTCACGTGAAAACGCACTTTAAGCATTTTTGGCAATCGACGAATGCGGCATCACAGTCAGTGGCGGGGTCCGCGATCGATCAATCTGAGTCAGCGGTGAATAATTCGAAAGAGCAAGAGCGACGCGGTTTCACCCGCGTCACCCTATATTTTCACCTACATTACCGCCGGGGAAAGGGTTTCGCTGCTGCTGGGAGCAGCAGCAGCCTTCCACGCGGGTTGGGTGTTAGTGGAGCCAGCTACGGGAGCGACAGAGAAAGATATCTCGGTCGGGGCGGCGTGGAAAAGGACCGCGGGCATTGGGGGCGGAAAAAGAGCGAAGGGACGCCAGGAACGGCGCGGCGGCTCGAAGGTTGGCGTTTCTGGTGGTTGGTTACATGGTGGCGAAAGCATTTTTTCCAAACAGATAGGAATTGTATATATTTTTGTTCGCAAAATTTCTGGATAAACTTCCGAAAAACAGCCATTATCTCCGACCAAGTCTGAATGACTTTTTTCTTGAATATTTCCTGCGGATATGTTCAGACTGCATACAAAAAAATTGTTGCTATTTGAATTGCATAAATTTCGCATCAGATGTACAGCACTCATTGGGTTTTACCGCAAAACTTCGCGTTCTCGACGGTCGTCATCAAAACTCACGATAGGGATCGTCTTAATGACTGTCCAGGCCCGATCGACACCCTCCTTATCATTCATCGTGTAAGATTTCAAAGTTCTCCGTAGGATGTTCGTCGTGTCATCCCCGTGGCCATATACACATAGAATTACTTATGCACGATTCCTCTTTTGACTTTCACCGGGCCGTCGCAGGGAGGATAGAGACGCGACGGCCGCACATTTATATAGGTATGTAGAGTAAAAGGGCGGTGGGACGCGCGCAATTCGCCGCTGCCAGCAGCCTAGGCTCTCTTCGTTGTGTGTGCCTGCACGAAGGGTGTGGCGTGGAGGGGGCAAACGAGATATATATACCATTGAACGTGTCAGTGGGGGTCGAGGGATGTGTAAAACGGGTGGGGGAGGGGGGTAGTCTGCTGCGACCGGTCGATGCAGCAACGAGATGCCCGCAGCCGCAGCAGCAGCCAGCACACGGAGCAACATCGCATTCGCGTAATACGACGCGACTCTGCTGAATACCCGCCGGGGGGAGGGGGAAGTGAGGTCGTGGGAGAGGGGAGGGAGCGTCCGGGACGCGCGTTAGAGCGACCGCTGCGGCGCGGTGGGGGTTGACACGGTCAAGGTCAGTCTCGGTTCCAAGGTCGCGGGGAGATGTCATCTCAGGAGGGAAACCGTGCGCGCGCGCGGGCGTCCTTTCCTTCTCTGTTCCGCCGCCGCTCTTTCGTTTAACGCTGTATTTGCGTCTCTGTTTTCTCTCGATTTGTTTGTTCTATCCCCTCATACTCTCCCAGTACACGCCCGTTGTTCGACGCGATTTCCCTCGCGTTTTCTGCAATCTTATGCGCTTGTTGGCGTTGCGGTGCAATTGCGATTGTAATCGAGATTTCTGCGGCAAAACCTTCTATTGCTTTACTTTTCTCTCTTGGTCTACGATGGTTCTCTGTCTCTCTTTCTCTCACGTCGATGGGTCGTGTTTCTGTTTTTTTGGGGATCTAGAGGAGAGTATACAGGCTGTCTCAGCAGCTTGACTACCTCGTAGACCAATAGTCATTATTCGAGGTGATCAAGTTTGCTGATGCACCCTGTATATGTAGACAGTGGGTAACAAAAGTATTCGCAACACTCTTTAAAACGGAAGAACTACTTTAAAATTAGTTTAGTTAGAAGTTAAAAAGATTAGTTTATTATGTTGAAAAAGTGGTAATTGGGCGGAATCACTTTTTTAACGAGGTTCAGCACAGTGATGGAGTTTGGAATTCTGAAGCCAATGATATTTGTGTCAGCCGCATGTGGCCATTAATTTGTGGAATATTTAATATGTTCAGTGTCGGCGAGCCTTCGAACACTCATTCGAGGATTTGCTGTAACACACTATTTCGATTATGCACGCCCTTGAGTTCCGCGATATTTGTGCCCAGTAAAGGTATTATCGCAATGAAATTCGCTGACAACCGCCCGTCCCAAGCGATTAATTTTATACACGAAAATGGAAATGAAGTCGATATCATATGTCAGAACGGGTGGGGAATATACGTTCTATTCGCGGGATATCGTGCCGACAGAAGGCCCGTCAGAAACAAGAGGCTTGATTAACGGGAACAAATTAATAATATCATTTTCCCCGTCATCCAGTCCATGTCGGTGGGAATACCTCCTCCCCCCCCCCCTTGGTTTCGAGGAATCGAAATGGCCGCACGTTTCGAAAAGTCGCTTGATTCGTTCGGCGTAAACGAACCGTGACACACGCTCGTTGTTTAACAAAAATTCGTAACAAGCGGAGCAACATCGGGAAAAAGGGTTTACACGGTTCTCCAAACAAAACAACTCCCTCCGATTGATTGGTCATTCAGGCGTGGTGGGAGGGGTTGATCAACGGTTATTCGATTAAACCTGGGGACCAAACCCCGGTGGAAATGGTGCTTAACCCTGGATTGCCAACGTTCCTATATCTACACGTTTCAATTCCTCGTCTGGCATTTTACTTGAAAACGGGCTTTGCGTTGTTTAAAAGTTCCTGATAAAACGTGAATGTCACCAAGTTACAGAAGGAGGGGTTATTGTCAAATTTCCCATAAATTCCCAAATTTTTCCGGCACTTTTCTGAATCCAAGATGGCGGAAAAAACCTGCACGTTTGTGGGGGTCTCTAGGCCCCCACCAGGGCGCCACAAACTTTTTCAGAAAAGTGCCGGAAAAATTTGGGAATTTATGGGACATTTAGTGGCGCCCCCACCTGTGTGTATGAATGAATTATTAATCAGAAATCCACGAGTTCGTCTTTGAGGATTTCTAGTTACGTCTTGGAGGATACCTGTTCGCGAGAGTGTTTCATCGATCAGGTCGTGCGGCAAGAAAGATAAGGTTAACACAATCGGATCTTTCGTCGTCTTTGTATTGGTGGAACTGGTGGAACAGCAGCGACACAAAGACCTCGGCAGGGGCGAGGGGGGCAGGTCTGCTGGTACAAGTCGGAACGAAGGTCGCCGATGATGTACCGTGTCCCGAAGGCCGATCGGGATTAAATCATCGCTTGTGGGCCAACTTCCTTTCGGCCCGTTCGAAGTAGACAAACACGCGGAACATTGTTCCATTGTAATTTAGTTAAACGTTTTTATACAGACGGTAAACTTTTTCTCATGCTAACACCAGTGCCGGATTAAAGGGGTGGGGCTATAGCCTTGGGCCCCATTTTCAAGGAGGGCCCCGATTTAAGCCTTCCGTTTATGTTAAACAATAATAGAATGAAATTTTGTTTACCCTTTTGAAATAATTAGAAATTGTACTAAATGTAGAACTAAATCGGATCTATCGATTCTTAAACTATTGACATTTCGAAAATACTCTTCCTTTCGATATGGATCTTCGATCGGGGGGATCTTCTTCGTTAAATGTGGATAAAGATCTGTAGGGCTTGTTGGCCGATTTAAGTTCATACATCCACAGAATCTCGATGGTCTCCGAATTCGTTTATTCGGCTATTGTTAGATAACGTGTCCCTCAGCTTCCGCACTGCCGTATCGTTTATCTAGAGAGCAGCTTCTCGAAGTCGATAAAACTGCCGCGCCGCGCTAGTTTCAGGCAAACTTTAAATGCCCGAGGATATATCTGTATGCATGGGGGTAGAGGGGGCGCCCAATACGCGATTAAGGCCACGACCTTGGCCGGCAAACTGCACCGAGAAAGGTTTTTACATCTTTAACGAGCTGGATAAATTCGTGGCGGCTGGCAATATTTATGGACGGTTTCGAGATTAGGTATAAATGATCCTACAGTATACGAATTAAATTCTGTCCCTCGATCAGAGTTAATTTTATTCATCGTATTCGTACCAGTTCCCTTCATAATTATATTTCATTCCATTTATTTATTTTAATTTTTTTATTTAAAGAAATCCACGGGATTCGCTAGGACTGCAGAGAAATCTTTGGAGTACTTTTGGAGTAACATTTCGGATTTTATTGAAACTTGGATATATTTTAGTCTTTAGTAATAAAGTAGTAGAAACCTACTAAGTTTCAATAAAATCCGAAATGTTACTTCAAAAAGTGTCCAACTTCACGTGAAATGACTTAATAAATTAATTTTTATTAAAGAGTAAACGTGGAAAAGGGACGAACTCAAGGGCATGTAAATTCGGTCAATAGGCTCAAAAAAGATTAACTGTCCCAGTAGATTTGCTTTGAGATTTTTGATAACTATATCTTCGTGTATGAATTTTTTTTTAAATGGAGCATCAGTGGCTCCAGCGCCCGTTAATGAACATAAAAAATGGGAGCATCCTCCCTCTTTCAATATTTATTCATCGGTACTCGCTGAATGTAACGTGTGGATACAGCAAAGTGTACTCTCCGAGATAAGGTATCAGCATATAAATTGACCGATCGTTTGATACACATAAAAATGTTTTCGAAGGTGCGTCGGTTTATCTCTCGTTCGCAAACCATTCGAACGCGCCACACTGTGAACCGAATAGTAAGTACTCGATGTGCTCCTTAAGGGGGCACATAGGTATTAGACTGCTAAACCGAACGGTTTCTTTTGAGTTAGATTGTAGAGATCAAGCAATACACGTTGAACACCATTGTTTTTACAGTTGGAACAGTATCACAATTAGATACATTATGTTTAGGTCTTTTTCGTTAACAATATAAGTATTTACGCCTTGAACACACTTAACTTTCACTAATACAGTGGACTCTAACTATATTGCCATGGCCAGGGCTGCAGGGGAGTAATATGGCAATGAGTTCAAAGCCCCCACCATGCTAAACAGGTCTCGTGGGAAAAGCGAGGGGAGGAGTTTGAAATCCGAAGTTACACAATCTGAACAAGATCGTCTCTGGCTAGTGGGTCACCTTGCGTTGCCGTGGTGCCGCGGTAATTCGAGCAATTTGCTCGGATAACTTAAGCAGATCGCCGACGAGCCTAATAATTTCCTTTTTCTGTTCAAGAATCTTCCGTAAACCGTTCGACTTGATTTTTCCGGAAAATTACTGCGCGACTCCACTTAAGGGGATAGTATGGAGGGGGAGGGGATATCTTAACAACAAATCTCTTAATGTGTAATACAACAATTTATCGAGTTCGATTTAGAATCGTCGGGGCTAATTGTGGTGGCTTTCAGTAGTCTTTCCACCAAAAGTCTTCATGAGCCTTAGGGATTTTAATAATTCCAATAATTTTCAAAATCTATGGATGTGGATCACTATCTATAAAGTCGATGTATCTACAGTAAATCCTCGACGAGTGTTCGAACGCTCCTGGGCACTGAACATTAAATATTTCATAAACTAAGGGCCATATGTGACTCAAACAACCATCATTAGCTTCAGAATTCCAAGCTCTATCACTTTGCTAAATCTCAGATTAAAGTGTCAGCATTACACTTGGGGACCTTTTCGTGTCAGACCCGGGGGGGGGGGCTTCGAACACTCATCGAGGACTTACTGTATAAGATTCTGAAAAAACCACAAGATCTCCAAGGAGCCGACCCAAAGGTTCGCCCTAGAATCTTAAAAGCCACCAAGTTTTCTGTTTCACAGTTCCATCGATACATCATCGTTTCGAATAAACACCCCGTATAATATTACACCTGCTCAATATTCATCATTGAGCGTCACGTTCCTGTCTAGTTGCGACTGATCGATGGTCGACAATTTTTCAATTTTCACGCGACTTCCTGAAATTGCCCCCGGTCTGGGTTATGCAACGCCACACGTTGTCCTCGTGGCCGCGCGCGCAGCGTTTCGGCCGGAAACACAATGAACTCGTTAACACGACCGATTGTTCGGCGTCCAATTTCGGTCTAAACGCTCGGTTGCGTAAGGTAACGTCTAACGACGACATCGGATAGGTAATAAAGAATCTTTGAGAAAACGGCTACACCGTTTATTTGGGATCACGGGGTTACGTCAGATGCTGGCTCTCGTATTATCCGTTTAATCTGATAAATGACGCCGGTCTAATCAGGCTGATGGCGAACGGAACGCACCGCTGCGCAACGGATGCAAGGCACGTACACTGAAACGCGCGCGCGATCCTTGTCCTCCTCCGCTGGTGTTCTCCTTATCGCCTGTCGCGACTTATCCCATCTGGTTGCGTTCCCTTTCGCCGTGACCTATTTCGGCGTACGAGATGGCGAATGGGAAAGTAGTGCGGGCGCACAGTGGTCCAGAATAAAAATTTGGCAGTTCCATAAGCTTATTCAGCTTAAGCAGTCGTAGATTTTAAAACTTCTGAATTTTATTAAAACAGAAGTAGAAAAGTGAACGAATTTTCATCGATATGGGGGGATCCTTTTCTATGACGTCACCATTTGCTAACAGTGCTCTGAACACCGTTATGAAAAACAAAATTTTTAAGGAATTTTGAGAATAATAATATATTGAAGAAATTTTCCATAGTTAATGATAAGTTAATCATAAATAAGGTTTCTCATTTCGTAAACGTATAAAGGAATAATTTGATGACCTGTACTTCTGGAACACCCTGTACAACACGTTGCATCGGGGGTACACCGAAGTTGCACGCGAGGGGATGTATCTGTAATTTCAAAAAACTGTCCAATTAGCCTCATGAAATATCTACCATGTCAGTGAGGCTAATCTACATTCCGAAACCATTCGTAGTACGTACTACACTTGCTTCGAAAAACCGGCAAGAAGCAATTTTTGCCGCTCTGTATCCGGATACAATATTCGCGTGGATTGTGAAGGGAGCGCGGATACCACTTGACGACCGACGGTACCACGTGATTGGCCGGCGCGTCCACTGGCCGGCCAATCGCGTGGAGTCTTTGGCGCCGCGCGCCGGTAACCGGCTTTCGCGTTTCGTCCGGCTGCTGCCCGCCGGCGGGTTAGCAGCAATTGACCGTGCGAAGCGAGAAAAAGTAAGAGGTAGACAGCGAACATATTCGTTGGACAGGGACAACCGTAAAATCGCGATCGGGAACGAAAAAGCAACAAGAAACTGTGTGAATGCGCGCCTGGTGTCTGTGTGGTGTACGTGCGTGAGATTCGAACGTGAAAACGAGAAGGAGCGACCTGTTAAGAAAGAATAAGAAGGACAGACGTAGATAGTAAAGAAGAAAATCGACATACGAGATAGAAAGAGAGACAAACACGGTGAAGAAAGATGGAATGATCCGTGGAAGCGGGACAGTATTACGGAGGACTGGCTCGAGCGAGAAAGAAGTCGCGTTGTGTGTGCGAGAGGGACACATCGATGAAAAAGGGGGGCACGGTGTGTGTGGAGTGCGGTGCCGGCTGCCTTCGGCGAGTCGACAGTTTGGTGTTCGGTGTTGCTAGGCGCGAGGGCCACTGTCAGTGCCAAGGCGGCAGCCGGCAACCTTCTCGCGACCGCGAATTGAGCCACGCAATTTTTCTTCCTCGAACCCTCGGCTCGCCGTGTTGTAAACCGTGTTTCGTCATATTCTGTATTCCGTCACGGTTCGAATAGAGCATTGTTCGGTCTAATGGTTCAGCTCGTAACAACCGCGGTTCCCGTCGCGATGCATTTTCGAGACTGTTCGCGAACAAATGTCGGAGAACCGGCACCCAAGATCGGGTCGCTACTCTGGGGCAGCACTGCGTCGCCGTCGTCCGTGCTGCTGCTGCGTCTGCGTGCGTGTGTGCGTGCAAAACTCTACGGGAAGGACACTGGAAAGGACAGACGAATCCGGTTGCGACCACACGGAATCGTTTTCGAACGATTTTTTCTTTTGGAGTCTATCGCCAGACAATATGAACAGGTATGGAAATTGGTTTTATTTTTTTTTCCGTGCACGATAGAACAAGATGGAATTCGAATTCGGAGTGTTACCGTGGGCATTATACGAGATGGGATTCGATAAAACGGTTTCGTTTCCGATCCGTGTGATGGACGGAGTTTGAATGGTGAACGGAGTAAAAATCGTACTGTCGATTTTTTAGGTTGGTTTTAGGCTGGCGTTGAACGTCTAGGGACAACGGGTACTAATGTTTTCAGAATCGGTGAAATACGTGCGATTCGATGCGGTTTTATTGTTCTGTTGAGATATTTTTTGAAATGTTTGTACGTGGAAGGTATCGTATGGAATAGACAGGAAGGTTCTGAATAACGGTACGACGATGAATCGTGCTTGTGTGAATAAATTCGAAACATACTGGAAATCGAATTCCGCCGACGACGGTACGTAAAAATGCTAATGCGACACATTTTATCGCACTCTCTTATCGGACAGTTGAATACCCTTCCGAAAACGTTTTAAAGCACTTCGGCACCGATATAATTAATAACATCGGTGTACACAGATAAATCGTTCCGATTCCCATCAGAACGCGTCTTATCTCCGCCTGTGTTCAATGCCGCGCCGAACACGTCACCAATCGCGCCAGCGCGCGCGCGCTCGGCAGGTTTGCAATAATATACACCTTGTTTAATTTTCCAACTGTAAGTTAATTAGTCACAAAAGCGATGATATATGCGATGCTGGCACAGATGTATTACGTTACAATCAGCTAGTTATCGAAAAAGAAATAAACAAGATATTGAATTACAATTTGTCACGGGTTTCTTAGAAACGAAGCATAAAAATAGATCGTACCTGAGGTTATCCGCGCATTGTGTTGGACTGTTTAATACGTTGACTACCGCACGGGATTACTTCGACTATTTCCAATCCCTTATACCAGTAGTTTAATGCTTTATTCGTTAACTTTAAATGCATAATTTAATGCGTGCATCGAGGCACACGGGGTGTAAACTTCAACATCAAATCTCACGTCATATATACCAGAGTGCCCCCCCCCCCAGTCAACGTGTGTTAACCACTAATGTCTGATCTAGAGCATTCGCGACCTTAATTGAAATAAGCATCTCTTTTGGTTTCATGGGTTCTCCGAGGGTAACACCTCAATATTCGAGCTTAATGAACCTCGTTATAGATTAATATTCACTTAAAACAAGTCAATTCCGTCGTTCCCGTTTAACCAGTTCTAGACCAGCGACTTCACTAATTCCAGCTTGGCGATCTTAACACTTTATTGGCGGGAAGGTTTTTGTCTTTTCAAATGTATAACTTCATGTATTTTAAATTTATTTAGAAACTACTACTTAACTTTTGTCAAACTTTGCACATAGTAAAGTGTTCTTTCTTTGTTCTTTTTACTATCCTAGTTCTTATTTAAGGAAGACGTACTACAGTAAATCCTCGATGAGTGTTCGATGGCTCCTCGGCACTGAACATTAAACCTTTCATAAACTAATGGCCATACACGGTTGAAACAAGTATCATTGGCTTCAGAATGCCAAGATTTATCACTGTGCTAAACCTCATTAAAAAATCAGCGTTACACTTGGGTACCTCTCCTTGTCAGTGCCGTGGAGCCTTCGAACACATAACAAGGATGTACTGTACTACGTTAACCGGTTTTTGTTTTCAAAAAACACACTACGCCATCAACTGGTCTCAGCTTTTGGTTTTTTAAAAGACGTACAACCACGTCATCGACGCCAAAAAGTGTTAGTACAACTCCATTTATAAACATTTAATAATTTTTAAATTTATAATTTGACATTTCTTGCCTAATGGTCATTCACTGGTATGCAGTCAATTACTAGTTGGTTTACCCTATTGTTATTCGTCGTTTTTGGCGATTTATCTACGGAGTAGTCCTGGACGAGTGTCAGTTCTCATCGATTGACGCACTATTGCGAAATCATGTTTTCGAGAATCGAGGGAGAGAGAAACACCGTGCGTATCTCTCTCGTTTCCCGTGACAGAGGGAACTTTTCCGTGGGCGTTTGTCTACCCTACCGTGTCGTGTCGGTTCCGTACTACGCGTGTGGATAGCAGTGCACGCGAAACTGCGACGCAAAATCGAGAGTGGCGCGCGCGGGAGTGCCAGTCGAAGAAAATTGCGTAGTTAGCGGGTTGTATCCCCTGATCTGGCTATGACGATAGTGAGGGGGGGGGGTACCGCCTAGGTTGCCCCGTTAACGCGATTAGGGGAATGAGCGTAAATCACAAACGACCGGCGGGTTCTGCGTGCGCGGACGAACTTGCGCAAAATGCTTCTTTTCAGGATTACTTTTTCCGTGATCGATGCGCTAATCCCCCACCGGTTCTTACAATGGAAGGCGCGGAAGTGTCCTCCTCCGATGTAGATGAAACTTCATATGTCTGTTAAGCAGTCAAAAATAAGGGATACGTATTTTTTTTATCGGCTGAAACACGACTTTAAGGGGTGAAACCACCCCTCGAAGTTTCGGCCCGAAAGTACTATCTCGAAAATCAGAGGAGATACATGAAATCTTCTAATGGACGAGGTTTGCGGTTTTTTATCTAAAATAGATGGTAACAAATTGTCCAAAATATAATTTGTTTATAACAAACAAATTTCGGATCGAAACTTCGAGGGGTGGTTTCACCCCTTAAAGTCGCGTCTCAGCCAATAAAAAAAAATACGTATCCCTTATTTTCGACTGCTTAATAGACATACGAAGTTTCATCAAAATCAGAGGGGACACTTATGGGCCCTCCCTTGTTAGAAAATGTGTCGTTTTCATAACGAATTTCCCGTTTCAAATAGGGAAAGGGTGAAATATATTGTTTTGGAATTAATTAAAAATTTATTCGTTTTAATGACCTCACGAAAGTGTGTGTGTTGAATTGTGTAGACCGTAGTCACCTTTCTGTTCAGAGAAGGAAAGTTTCCTATCGTAAGACCTATAATCTGCCAGACGATCTTTTGACCTTTCTCGTCGAGCGACGCGCGTGCACAAAGCTAGACGGCTGGCGTCATTGTGTGTTAGCTAACGCCGCTTGTGTGTGTGTTCCCGTCGCTTATATTCTTTAGGGCAGAGCCGATGTTGTTCTGTTATTGACATATTCTTTACAGACTCTGACGGAGACTGGTGGATTAGTGGTGCTGATACATTTGAATTGTATTGATATTTGGTGTTGATACGTATTGATACCCAGAGTATCGATATATACAGAGTGTCCCAAAAAGATGTAAGTCCTTGAAGTAGGGTGGTTCCTGGGGTGATTTGAAACAACTTTTGCCTTAGCGAAAAAAAGTGGTCTTAAAGGAATCACCTCTTTCAAGGACTTATAACTATTTTGGGATACCCTGTATATGTATATGTCGGGAATAAAATACTTAATTTAAAAAAAAAATTTTGTTTTGAATTCTCTGTTTCTTTAAATTGTAATGATTTATTTATGAAAGTTATATGAATAGCAGACTAGAGTTTTTACATTTTGTAAATCGTGAGTAAATGGATTTCTGAGTTTGTCCACCCAGAAAAGAGCTAGATTAAGTGTTTTCTCCATTGTACGGCGTAGAGGACAGGTACACCATACGCTTTTGTAATGATCCGCGATTTAAGAAACCGGTTCTTGATCCGCGCGGTTCGATTGGCAGAAAGTAATGGCCGGGTGAAATTACGAGCAGCGGTAACCGACGTTGCTCCGTGAACACATTAATCGATAGTTACTGCCCAGGTTGTTGACGATTGTAACTGAGGAATAAAGGAGAAAGACAAGCACAGTAAATCATGAAAATAATTGATCCCCGTCAGATGCGTATGGCAGCGTTTATTGGGTGGGTTCGTAAACATTTACGTTTGAAGGAATAATGTTCGACTGACAGACAGATGTATCGAGGTACAGTGATATACCGGGTGGTCTTAGTTTTATTTCATTCTTACCATCTTTTTGGATGCGTTAAGTTAAGCCAGAAATATGGAGTTGCAAACGTGCAACGTGGCGGTTAGTTTACCAACCGGGCAGGAGGTGATCCTATCAAAAAAATAAGTCGAAATAAAAATTAGTTTCGTTTGTGATTTCGTTTTCGAGAAAAATTGGGTTTTGAAAATTCATCTAAATCAATCTATACATCACGTTTGACTGTCACAGTAAAAACGGCCGTACGTAGTCAGACGTCCTTTATTATTTTTTTTTTTAAGTTATAAATCGTCGAAAATATATGCGGTTTAGTTAATAGAGGCTGTTCGTCTTCTGAACTATGCTTTGATATTGAATTCTGGCAAACATTTGTGTAACTGTATATGTAAATAATCCAGCTTCTTTCCTGTGTGTGTACGTGTAAAAAATAAGTCGACAAAAAAGAATATTTTTTTGGATGATGCGTCGTTTTCGATATAATCGAATTTGGAAATTTAGTAGTTACACACGAGCAGTAGAATAGGGAGACTTGGCGTTAGCCGTGTGTCTGTCTATTGACGACCGTTTCTACTTATAGCCAGGACAAATGTCACTTTGTGGCTGACCACACGCACGTAACCCACATACAGGTAGAAACGCTACCGACTAACAATTAAAATTATATTCTTTTTTTTTGTTTTTTGACATATTTCGGTCATCGAGTTACAGATGACACATACATTTGTATTTCGATTTTTGGGAATTAACAGGGTGGCGACAAGCATATTAAATGTTAATTTTCATGATATGTTTCATGATAAGTCTTTTTTACACATTAACACATCACTTAACCACTTTTTCAACAAGTGAACCTATCGTATAGTAACGGTCGAAAATTGGGTACGTTCGGAATAAAAGTTTCTAATTCTCTTTCGACATGATATTTTTAAATAAAGTTCAACAGAGAAATTTGTTAGTATAAGGGTTTAATACCTTGTAAATTTCAGCCTGATTGATACACATATTTGTTCATGAGTTACGACAATAACTATGAATCTATCGTTTCTTAACATACTGTATTGAAGAATCAATGCATTATACCACCAAACCGACCAGAAATATTTCGGAGTCCTTTACCATCATTGGGAAACCCGTTTTTCTGCCGTCCATCTCTCTCTCCTGTCTACAGGGTGTGTCCCAAAACAGGTGTAAAGTCTTGATAGAGGCTAGTCCTGGGGTGATGTGGAACAACTTTTTCCTTAACAAAAAACTTCTCAGAAGCTTTCTTAACCAGATATTAACAAAAAAAACCGACCAATCAGAGCGCGTGTCTGTCGGCTGAGCTCCCAAAATAGCGCGTAGCCAACGCTACCACGGGAGCTCAGCCGAGAGACACGTGCGCTGATTAGTCGGGGTTTTTTGTTAATATCTCGTTAACAAAGCCTCGGAGAACATTTTTGTTTAGGAAAAAGTTGTTTCAAATCACCTCGGGAACCACCATATTCAAGGACTTACAACTATTTTAGGACACCCTGTGGATTTGTTCTTCTAATCTCGAAATATCTTAGCCGCTCGTGGCCCTCGAGGGTTTTCGACGCCCGACGGAGACGCCTTTCTCTCTCTACCGTAAGAAAAATTAATTTTTGGAGGACCGGTTTCGTGGTCTACCTACCCACCGGTCGACCTTGAAACCAGCTGACAAACCGAGGAAGAAACGGCGGCAACAGCAGCAAGCGCAAGATCGTGTATGAAAAACGGCGGGAGGTCGGGTGGGGGATTGCGCAATGCTTCGAAATACCGCCGCGTGACATCGGAACAGAACGTCCATCGTTTGCTCTCGCCCTATGCATACGATATATATCTTTTCGTGAAATATCGATTAAAAAACATTGTTCAAAATGGTATCGATATTTATAATTGTTTGATTGGTATCGATATTCATAAGTGTCGATACACGAAAAGCCTATCAATTTTTACCAATGAAAAAATAAGCTGCATATACAAGATGTCCCAAAAAGTTAGAACAACCCGCAACATGCATATTCCTCGTGCAAACATAAGTCGAAAAGTTAAGTCAGATGTACAAGTACGTTTCCCACATACAATGTATTAACATTCGGGAGTGTTAAAAGATCTCAGAGGGATTCGAGTGGAGACGTGTCGAACCACCCCTTGTATAGTTCTATGGAGACCCCATGAATACCAAAAAATTCCATTGATACTAATTTCATATTTTTCCATCCCTAGTATATCGAACTCATTATGCACATTCATCGAACACAAAAAAAAACGGTTCAACCTCCCCGTTGCGCACGCTTCCAGCCCCCCCCCCCTCAGTGGCAATTAAAAGAGTCGGTGAGGCTTCGTTGCGCAGAAAAATTCTTTTAATTCACCCACCTGGTTCCACGAGCTTTATTTGGGGGGGGGAGCTACAGGGAGTTTTATTTTATTGAGAAACTCTCCTAGACTGGCTGGGAAGGGGACCGTCTCATTTCTTCTTTTTCCTTGGTATTAATATTTAATTATCGGCGTGGTCGCGGTTCCTCTAATTAGAAAAACTTTGGAGCGTCCTTGGGCGCGCGACTCGCGATTGGAATCGACCGTGTGGCGGAGTGGGAGCACTGGGTAGGAGGGGGTGGCAATTCGTTACACGGTCGCGCGCGCGACCTTCACTTCGCTCGTATCGAGAGTGGCTTCCCTGATCGTAGAGATTCGGCTGACACACACACCAGAGTTGGTCAGTATTTTATTCGAATAATACATAATGAAAAGCAACAGTATCTAAGATCGTCATCCAGACCTGTAAACAGCTAATGAGCTTAAATAATTCTTTTCCAAATACAGTAACTCCTCGTTGTGTGTTCGAAGGCATCACGGTACTGACAAGGTAAAATTATTTTATTATAAAAATTGCAATTTTCCCGTTTAATCGAATAATAAATTGAAGTTGGTGGGATTGAAAAGTGTTCGAAATCCTGGTGTCAGAATGGACCGAGGACAAGTCTGAGGTTTAAAGCCGTCCAGGATGACAGCGATCCTTGGACACCGCTGCTTTTCCCTGTGCATTATATTCAAATATGAAATTTCGACCACCTTTGAATATTACGATGTGTCCATCAAATGATAGGAAACCCTTAATCCCAGCCGCGGATGGGGATCGATGGTGTGTGTTGGAGGCCTCCGAAAGCCGCGAAGGACCATCAAATTTGCCCAGTTGTCTGTCACAGCTGTGGGGTTAATTGAAACGCGCGTGCGCCCCGCGCATCTCTGCCCCAATATCGATACCTGATCGAACGAATCGATTGTACACCCAGGCTCATCGCGCCGTAACGTAACAGGTCATAAAGGAAAAAAGACCAATCGCGCGAGCTTCCCATAAAGTTTGCGATCAGTCGATTTCTTTTCCACACTGTTACCTGAGAATCTGCCTCAGTAAATAGATACATGCTTGAATAAATGATTTGCTTTCATTTTTGGATTTTATTCTTTTTTTTACTTCGGATTTTATTACTTCCAATTTAATTGCAAGTACCATTACCGATACTACCGATATTTCATTCCCATTATAATATACGTGTAATTAACGTATTGATACCAATAATATCGATATTTTATTCCCGATATACAAGTCTACCGATACTCTGGGTATCAATACGTATAGATACTAAATATCGATACAATTCAAATGTATTTCCACCACCAGTTGAGACACGGAAGAATCGCGTAAAGGGGCTAGAAAGACTGAAGGGTGAGGGGTGGCCAGTTTGACAGTTCGCGGGGACGGGAGAGATGCGTCACTGGGGTGGGGGTGGGGGTGGGGGTTGGCGGCTATCCCACCCTCTCGTCGCCCTCCGTGGCTCTTTTGAAGGTCAAGATTTCCCTCCCCCTCTCCCTTTGCATTTACGCGCGCGCGCGCACGAGAAAGAGGGAGAGTGAGGCACACGAGGATTACGGGGTTGGGGTGGAGGAGAACGAGGAGGGGGGAGGGACGACGGTTGCAGACTCAC